>NC_052953.1:8310643-8655143 GCF_013358895.1 Oreochromis aureus | reverse complement strand
GCAGAGGGTTTTCAGGAAACACTGTTAAATGTTCAGTTTCTATGCCATATGTTAAAACAAGATCTAGAGTGTGATTAAAGTGGTGGGTGGGTTCTTTTACATTTTGAGAGAAGCCAATTGAGTCTAATAACAGATTAAATGCCATGTTGAGGCTGTCATTTTTAGCATCTATATGGATGCTAAAATCACCCACAATAATTATTTTATCTGAGCTGAGCACTAAATCAGATAAAAAGTCTGAGAAATCAGAGAGAAACTCTGTGTAAGGCCCAGGTGGACGATAGATGATAACAAGTAAGACTGGTTTCTGAGTTTTACAGCTGGGGTGGACAAGGCTAAGCATCAGGCTTTCAAATGAATTAATATAAAAATATAAAATCTAAACTTTTGGTTGGTTAAATGTCCCTTAGCGAAGTGCACTTAATTTTTTTGGTATCCATCAACAAGCTTCTAGCAAGCTTTTCTTTCCAAGGAGCTTGGAAAGAAAAGCAGCTGGACCAGTTTCACCTCCCCATCTGAGAAGCTTCTTCAGTTCTAAGTCTAAATGGTGGAGAGCCCCAGGTATTTAAGCCCTAGTGGGAGTTTTCCCTTAAGAGGGTCGTTGACCTACTATTGATCATGTGGCTCCCCATGAGCTGAGGTGTGGGTCATTATCAGCCGAGGTTTGGGGTGAAACCATTGTGAGACCTTTTTTTTTTTTTTTTTAAAGCCTTTATTTTCCAAATTCATGGGAATACATATCAAAAAAACAACACACAGTATTTACTTCAAAAGTATATGCCAATACACATGAAAATTTACAAGAATACATAGATATAAATATCAATTAATAACACCAAAACCATACTCAAGCCTTTTTAAAATTAATCATACCCTTAAAAGGTCCCAAGCTAAAGGACTATTATTTTCCTCCTTCTCAAATCTGCAAAAATATTCTTGCAAACAGCCACACTGCCGATCATCTTTTGTTCAAGGATCACCTTGGCTCTTGTTTTCCAAATGTGGGTGTTGATAATGCACATGATCAGCCAAAAATGACGTCTTTTATTATCATGCATCTTTTCCTTAAACAGTCCATACTTTATAGCTTTTATATTATTGTCAATATCAAAGCCCACTTTAGCCATTTGCTGTCTAATCTCTACTGTTCTATAGAAGGATAACAGGAGGTGTTGCAAGGTTTCATCTTTGACACATTGTGACATTGGACATTCCTTAGTGGTGACATAACAGCTCCACTGAACTACTGCTCTAACCGGAAGACGCCCGACGGAGATCAACCAAACCGTGTCTCTCATATTCTCCGATATTAATTTATCATAGACCTTTCCTCACCCTATCATGTGACTTGTTGAGATCAACTGGTGCAAGATGTGATAATGATGTACAATAATGCACACATACTTTAGCACAGTGTTTGTTATATCTTTTTTATGTGTGTTGAAAGGCACGAATATGAACTGCAGATGACTATAATTTACATACTGCATTCTTGCTTGTCACAGTCAAGGGTCACGAAAAATGATACAAAGTGCTGCCAGTGGTCCTTGGGCCAAACTGTGAGAACTGTGGCTCTAAGATGCTCTTTTGGCATTTCTACATCCCAGAAACTACTCCTAAGAAGCCATCAAGTCTCTTAAGTTAATCCTCTTTTCTATTTAACATTCTTTGATTGCTTGTGTTTACATACACAGGTTCTGTTCATGTTATGCAATTGTATTAGCTGGTAGTTTAACATGCTGTTCACATATGCATGCTGCTGAGCATGTGGCCCTGTTAGAAAAACAAGAAGAAAAAAGAGAAAGACAGACGACGCTGGACAAAATACCGCTTGATCCCCTCTCATCTGAAAACCTCTAAAGTCGACTCTCCTACTGACTGCATTCTGCTTAGAGGAGCTTCAGCACGGTGCCACATCGCCTGACAGCCGGGATTTCAATCATTGTGCTCGCCTCATATCTGTATTTCCTCCTCCACCACCACCCCCATATTCCCAACGCAGCCACCTGCCACTGTCATGCTAATTTACTAGTCCACACTGATGTGAGCACTCATGTTTTAGGGCTTTCTCACAGACCCCATCATTGGCTGGCAATTAAAGTTTTGTGTAATTTGGAAAAGGAAAGAAATAGAAACAAGAACAACTTTGCACTCTCCTGGGGAAAATTTGACAAGACAATGGAAGATGGTTATGCACGTTTTCCAAAGAACAAAATAGCTTTGAATCAGGTATGACAGAGGGGAAAGAAAAGTACTGTAACTACATTCATCTTCACAGGTATGCAGTGCATTTCTCCAGGGCATCTATAAATAGCAGCTGTGCAGCAACTGCAGTGGTTAACAATAGATTATGTTTGTGCTTTCACTTCTGCTGCAACTAAGGTAAATGACCTCCAGTGAAGCAGAGTAAACAGGAAAATAGATGCTCCGTGTCTTTCTAAGAAAGAAATTATGAGATTGCCTTTAGTTTGGCTAGCAAAGCAAAATGCAAGAGCGCTGCAATGAATTGAAAATATAAACACAAATCAACAAATCTTAATGTGTCAATGTTGGTTCTCCGATTTTACAGAAACTCAACTTAACCGAAATGCTAATCTTCATACACATTCACAACATTCACAAAGCTGTTGGGGCTTTTAAAAACAAAGCATTGTGGACTTTCAGAGCTCACTGGGAGCTTATGGAGTTTCCACATATCCATGTGAACATGACATGCTATGTGTGATTAATGGTATTACTGTCTATGCTAAGATAAGAGCTCAATTAGCTGTGTGGGCAAGGACCTTGACTCTATCTCCAATGACTAATCCCATGGTTTTTGTTATGATTAGCAAAAGCAGTTTTAATCTTTGCTTCACAGTGGCTGGCACTAGCCCAGACACCATTTTTTTTTTTGTCGTAAAAACGCACTCTGCTATGAGTGACACTGTTCAGCTGGCCTGTATGATAGGGCCTACAGGTTACATCACCCAATCTGCCAATCACTGCCATTTGTGTGCTTTGGTAATATCAGTGGCAACAATCATTAGTAGGAAATGAATGAATCTACCTTGGTAGTATTAAAGAAGAGCTGCCTCCTGAGAGTTACCATCCATACTAAACCCACTCATCCTCCCAGAGGGGAGTCCTGCCTACATGATTGAACTGGTGCTGGTTTCCTGTAAATCTATTTCTTGCTACACAGTATTGTCATGGGAGATCATCTGAAGTATATAATCTCTAAAGAACTTTGGAATTGTCAAATAACTGTAGATCCAACATTACTTTAGCACAAAGAAATTCCCAAGCCTCTCTTGAGTTTTCATCGGATGTTCAGCTCTTTAAGGTTTCACTCAAAGACTTCAAAAAATGTTGCTGTTTGATGTTCATAGACATATATAAATGTTTCTTAATACAATAAATAGGATAAACAAGTTAAAAAGACTACACTGTAAAGAAACCAAAAGAGAAAGTTGTATATAGTGTATAATAGAGTGGTAATGATTTTTTTTTCAAATATGACACGGTGTAGAAGAAATTTGTGCAGCAAAACCCATTTTGCACAATGATGCACTTTGTAGAACTCACCCTCTGCAGGGGAAAACGTAGCACACCATCTGTTCCCCAATCCCTGGCAACAAACAAGAGACAGACCAACACAGCAGACAGACCAGCAGACACAGGCGGCCACCACTCCTGCACTAGCAAAGAATTGTGGGAAACAGGGAGGCTGCTTCACAAATGCAGGGCAGCTAAACAAGGGATGAAAGCAGTCATCAGCTGTTAGAATTTGATCAGGAGGCCTGAGCTGACACTGCACATCAAAGAATGATGCAAATTGAGGCAGACACTGCAAAGGAGCTGCCGTGCAATAAGAGAGACTCTTCATAGCAAAGGAGCAGGAGAAAGGAAGCCAGTGGGATGAGGCAGGAGATGAGGGAGAGAAAGAAAGATTGTAGCCACTATGCAACGGAAAAGACCAAAGACAGACTATCCAAGCAGAGGAGAATACGGAGGGAAACGCTAGAACGTCTAAAGACACAGCCGGCAACAACAGAGATTTGACATTGCGTGTGGTCACACAGAAAGAAAGAGAGAAGGAAAGATTTGGGAATGCAATTCATTTTTAATCCAAGATGCCAGACGTTCGAACAATGTCCCTCAATCAGAATACTAAGTGGCCTGACGAACGTTAGTTTTGGATTAAGATTAATGTGGCTGGCTCACCACACACAAACACACAAACAAACATGGGTTCACGGACTGTCACAAGCACATTCTTCTGTGAAGCAAACACGTACGTGGTGGACACACACAACTATGAGGTGTTAAAGGATGGACGAGAAAAGAAGAGACTCAAATGCCTAAATATGCTGTGGACATGTGAGAAAGGCTTAAGCTTGCCCCCTAGTGTTCATTCCACTCCCTTATGACATCAGAACAACACATTGGAAAGTATTAGAAAATCACAGCAAGATATTCAGTTTCTTAAACCCACTAAAATACAATTTAAAAATATTATTTTATTATTATTAATTTGTTTTAACAGATATTGTTTCAAGATGCTTATTTAACAAAGAAACATTCTTTTGTTTCGATTACTGTTTTGTGCCTTTTTCTTTCTTGGTTCTAGATGTACTGTAGTCGCAGCCACTGGAATTGTCTGCATAGATGCATACAGGCACACATGCTGTTACAATTCGACTCCAACGTTCTGGACATTTTCTTTAATGGGTTTATGTATGTTAATAAATAATAAAGCAGTCTGGAATCAAAGCCATGAAAAAACTATGTGCAACAGTGGGAAAAAAAGGCAAAATATGGTGAGAAGTAGACAGTTTCATGACTAATGGTGTATACGCTTGTGGATCGACATCAAAGTCAGCACTACATTAATAGAAAGATTCATTATTTGAAAGATAAAAAAAGAATGCAATCCATTAATGAGACCTTCTTCCGCTCGTCTTTCGAAATTCTCCATTTTGTATTGCCAGCAGCAGATTTGATTTAATAAGGTGCGATGATTCAACACTGAAATGCCAGCACCAAGAAAGAAAACACACAAAACCATTCATACTGAACATGCTCCGACTACAGAAATGACATACTGTTGTTTAATAAAAACAAAATTAGATTGAGACACTGTAAGATTAATGTGACTCAACTACCATAAAGCACTACATTAGAAATCACTGAAATATAATTGAACAAAATAGGCATCATATAACATATCAGCACAGCGCTGTGATAATCTCTAGCGCGGATACAATTCTGCATTGCTCTTTGCCTCATTTCCTTACCTTGTTGCTCCTGTCACTTGTTTCAGAATGTCATAATTCTTCTGATTATTAATACATATGCCTTTGGGCCTAAATGGTGCAATCTTATTGCCATGTTACTCTGTGGTGTTTTTAATAGTTCTTCTTCCTTTTTCTCCCAAGGCTCTGCAGTCTGTGAATAAATACACTGGAAACCCTGACTGTTTATGCTGGCTTCCAATCAAAACTCTTGTTTCACGAGGGCCAATTCTTGGTTTATGGCAGGAAACACCTACATGCAATAACAGCCTGTGTTAAAACAAGCTGCTTATTCCGGTTGTATAATTTCACAATTAAAATTCTACGATTCAGAGTTGTGTTAGGTTAAATGCCAAAATGAAAGAGATTATTTAAAATGACAAGAAAAGCAATGCCACAAATAGAGGAAGGAATATGAGAGATCTTCATAGTAACGGAAATACAAACCGAATGCTTTGGTAGCACAGTGTACCAAAATTCTTAATCAATCAAAAGTTGCTGATTGCTGCCTTGCTCCTTCAATTTTTAGTCTTTTTTTTGACAATACCCTGATACTAGACCTATTATCTAAGTATTTTCTCCATCTCTTAGTGGAATAAACTGGTTGTCTCAGCTATAACTCTCTCACGCTGTACGTGATACTAAAGGGAGAAAAAGCCACCAAAAGAAAAGAATGATACTCATATTAAAAAGGACTGAATTTAATGATTTTGCCACAGTATTCCCTCAGTTTTTTTTCTTTTCTTTTTTTCCACCTGAGAGCTTGTGCCAACCTAGAGATGGCTGGTTGACACAGAGCTGAACATGCAGGTTATGACCTATTTTCTGTACAACAGACGAGGCTGACCAGGATCTTATACGGACAAGATAAGCACCTGCCCTTTATAAGCGAAGTGGGCTATTACACGGGTTTGTACAATTTCCTCTGTAGAGGCCACTCTCTGATACAGCCGACAGAGCTTAAGAGTGAAAATGCAAAGCCATCACCTTATTGCAAGGAAAGAGAGACTTTGTGGATTACAGTTTTTAATTTTTTTTTTTCCTAAACTGAATCACAAAGCAAGGATAAGCAAACAACAGCAGGAAATCCTCTTGTATATTTAAATGTAATATCAGGCCTGTTTGTGTTTGAAATAGCTTCTACTTTGGCTTTTTCAGATGTGCATACAAGAAGAGAGCAATTTCTATAAGAAGCTTGCTGTTCAGTGTAAGCTGACCAAGATATATTTTACAGCAGAAAGGAGCCAAAAAGAAAATAAGATGCCACATCAAAAGCAAATATCAGTGCAATCTTGTCACCTTAGCTAATGCTATTATTCAAACGCTAGTATCTCTTTTTCTGTCAGTCATCTTGTACAGAGCACAGGATGATTTCTACCTTATCCATCGAGACTATGTTCTCCTACAAGGAGAACTTATCTGATGCGACCTTACACTTAAATCAACACCTTGAAGATCAGGGTTGAGGTCACCGTTTGGATTCTGGTCTTTAAAAGAGTAAGGCTAGACACACTCCCCAATACGAAGTCGATAAAGTATCTGCTCATCAGGAGCGTGTGACAGTCTGAGAGATGAGACCACATCAATCATTTGAACTCCAATAGCCATTGTCCCTCCGTGGCTCAGATGAAACAGGGAGCACAGACTGGCGGCTTCTTAAATAGGCACCAAAGGAGCTAAGTGGAGAACTTATCCATCTGTCTTATTTGAAGAGGTCAAGAGGTGTTAATGTTTGGGTTTTCCATTGCTACTGAAAACCAAAAATCTGCTGAATTCTGCCATTAACTCTTTTATTTCAGTTGGGTTTTTTTTAATCACTTACAAAAACCAATATCAGCTCATGCCTTCGGGAAACAAATGCCATGTAGATGCCTGAATAATAAAGGAAAGTAACAAAAGATCAGTTCACTTACCCCATCTTTGGGAACAGAACTATTGCTTTCCCTTTTTTAAATCATGGCTTCTACAGTCGGTTAAAAAAAAGAAAAGAAAAGGGGAAAAAAAGCATGTGTGATGAACCCAAACCAGCTCTGGCAGTGGGCTCCCCAGGGCAGCATCATTGCAGGCAAGCAGCAGCTGTTGCGTTCTTGCACCTGTTGACTACGCATGTCAACCAAAATCTGAATATGTGTCTGTGAGTGACGTAAAAGCCTGCCTTATGATGTTGGGAAACTCTGGAACTGTGTGTTGGTGGTGTGAACATATTTAGCCTGAGATACCATGCCATCTTCTGACTTACTTTCTTTTTTCAGGGCCATATTTTGACATTTTCTATCCAACATCAAACCCAATAGTTAAGTACTGCCATTTGGATTTTGCTATTTTTCCTAAACAAGTCAAGTCAAATCTTGTCACACTGTAATCATTTCAAAACTACCATCCTTCTTTCACAGGCTGGGTTTCTTTCTACTTGTAAATAGGCAAAGCATTTTAATATGAAAGTTACAAGTAAACATAGTAAAGTATTGCTGTTTTACTCAGTGCTTTTATGGGACTTTGTGAGTCCTGAAAGGTGTGTCAAAGAGAAGTGAGTCTTCTGAACATAAAGGTGCATTCCACTAATTTTGCTTTTACTAGAGCTTATTAGTCATTAGAATATAACAAATCATATACACTGAAGAATGGCTAAACAAAGTGAAAGTAATTCATTGCTAACAAGGCCAATTGTAAAACGTTACTGTTATCTTGTATATGGACTTTGTGTGTATGATTATCCTCCAGATGGGCATTTGATACCAAACTGAGAAACGACTCAGCGTGTCCAAACAGTTGAACTGGCTTTGCTCCAAAGTCTATGGAAAACTCACAAATGTTGTCATCGGGATTATTTCTACTTGGCTTTCAAAATACATTTGTTACAGGCTGAATTTGAGTAATTGGAAACATATGAACCATTATGAGCAATGGCACACTAATTATAAACTAATTTTCTGAAGAGTCTGCATATTTCCTT
Source organism: Oreochromis aureus (assembly GCF_013358895.1). Lineage (NCBI taxonomy): Eukaryota > Metazoa > Chordata > Actinopteri > Cichliformes > Cichlidae > Oreochromis > Oreochromis aureus. The sequence continues at coordinate 8,646,914 of NC_052953.1, read as the reverse complement.
AATAACTGAACTATATTTATATAGTTCAGCTTTCACCTGTTAATCGACAAAAAGGCCACCTTGGGCTCTACAAAAGTGTATATTCTTTTTTAATTAATTTTGCTTGTTTAGAAAACAAAATTATGAAATTAATTTAAAAAATATGAATTACAACATTATTAATATATGTATTAACATCTTACTATTAAAGATCGATAGCCAAAACTGCAGTTTATCTAATGATATCATAAAGAACGGCATCGACAGCTGGAAACAACTTTTTTATTTAAAACTTAAACAGCTATAAAAAGCGACAGGCTACAGCTATACTGCTAGGTTAGAAGTTCCTTACTGTATATTTTATGTTTGCCAATTCTAGTGGGGGTTTTTTCAAAGCTTTTACTCTAAATATTGTGATGGGTGTATTGTTATCAGTTTTATGGACCAAAATATTATAATATTGCTCTATTATCTATTATTCATCAACATTATGTGGATTGTCCATTTTGGATTGCGGAAGAGTTCCTGTCTCAAGTGGGAGAAGAGCAGTATGGAAGACTGACATATGAATTGGCATGGCACTTGGTAACGAGAATGCCAAACATAAAGCAGAGCTGTCAGTTCATCATAGAAACATCATTTGATAGCTATCGGTTTAAGGTTTTCTTTGCTTTGCTAACCTCACCTTTGGTCACAGGCTGCTGTTAGTGATGGAAAGTATAAGATCGTAGATACAAGCGTCAAAAATGAGCTTCCTCAGAAAGTGTCTGGGCTCAAAGTTAGAGATAAGATAAGGAGTGCAGTCATCTAGAGAGAGCTCTTTCAATGTTTCTCCACACTTAAAGCTGTATTTCAATTTTCTTTAAAATCTCTTCTAAACAAGTTGCTTAAGTGTTTTTTTAATTTCCACACCACATTTGGAATGAAACATTGCGTCATCAGAAGATAATTTTTCAACACACTGTGTAGAGAACAGCTGCAAGACTGGAGTCTATGTCGCCGACATGGAAAACAGTCATTACAGCAGTTACTTGGAGTGTTTTTGTAGCACATTTTCCTCACCAGAAAAATAGTACTGTCACCAGGGTATCCTATTAAAAAAAACTAGAACCTCTGGAATTTACTAATGCCAAAGTATTTGCCCAATAATAGTTCATATGTCATTGACAGCTGTCAGTTTACGGTTTTCTTTGCTTTGCTAACCTCACCTTTGGTCACAGGCTGCTGTTAGTGATGGAAAGTATAAGATCGTAGATACAAGCGTCAAAAATGAGCTTCCTCTGAAAGTGTCTGAGCTCAAAGTTAGAGATAAGATAAGGAGTGCAGTCATCTAGAGAGAGCTCTTTCAATGTTTCTCCACACTTAAAGCTGTTAGCTATGGTCGTTCGAGTATTTGACCACAATGCCTATTGGATACATCCTCGGTGATGTATTATGTGGCCGACTAGGAGACTCAATGCATGCTCAACTTCTATTTTCTAGTGTAGGAAGGCCTTAGTATTCCCCTGGAAGAACTGGAGGAGGAGGTACCTGGGGACAGGGAGGTCTGGGAATCTCAGTTTAGTCCCAGTGTGGCTAAAAATGGCTGGGTGGATAATATTGGCATTACTAAAAAAAAAAAAAAAGAGTTTATCTAAAAATTCTAAGCCTATATATGACCATAGGAGCATTTGAACTTTACATCATTCTCCTTCAAGCTGACAGAGGAGCCAGCGTCCATCACTTTCATCTGCTTTCATCATCATTTCTCAGATAGATGAGCCACGCTAAGCACATTCTCAGACTGTCACTATAGTACAGTATGCAACTAATGATAGAAATACCACAGACACACTGTCATTTATCTTGTGACTACCATCATTTCTAAGTTAATTACCCTAGCCAATATGCTGTGTCAGTTATTACCCACATTATACCTTAGGTAAATTACTTCTATGCAGTACCAACATCTCTGTCAGGTTGACACTATGGTATAGGTAGTTGTATAGGAATTAGGATGACATATTGATGACATAGAATGGAAAAAAGCCTCAGCTCTGTGATTCATGACTGCTTCAGTGGGGAAGTTATACAAAAGGAGGAATATAGTGTAGGAGGCATCATTAAATGAAAACCATGAAATATAAAGTTGAAGTAAAGACCTCTATGCAAAGTAGTGAAAGAGAGACAAGAATGCTGAGGGCTATATTAGTATGCATGCTTTTCCTCACTCTGTCTTTCTCAGTTCCCAGAGTTTCCACTGCAGTCTGATCTTCTGTGCCATCGCCAGCCCTACTACATCATCTTCCAAGATCCTCTATTCCCTGTTTTTATCTTAAACATGCAATGTCTGCGACAGCAATGTAGCATGGGGTACGAGCAGCCGAAATCTTCTTTTGAGAGGCTTAGGAAGCTGCTGTGGCACTCGATCTCTAACATTATGCTGCTGGGTAGCTCCGCAGTGAGGGAAGGAGGACATTTGGTCCTGCTGAGATGACATGTTTAAAATTTACTGCAAGTTTTGAGATGCAAACAGAATGTTCAAGGACATTTTCCAAGACACATAAGGCCAATTAAATCTATAAGGAGTGGGAGTGACAGTGAGATTGTTTGTCTTGCAGACATGTTTTCATGTGCAATGAAAGTTGATGCAGAATAGCCCTTTTCTCCACTGATCTAAGCAGCCTATAGGAACACTGCACTGATTTATTTCAATTTTCTTTAAAATCTCTATTTGGTATTCCAAACAAGCTGCTTAAGTCTTTTTTTAATTTCCACACCACATTTGGAATGAAACATTGCCTCATCAGAAGATAATTTTTCAACAAACTGTGTAGAGAACAGCTGCAAGACTGGAGTCTTTGTCGCCGACATGGTAAACAGTCATTAAAGCAGTTACTTGGAGTGTTTTTGTAGCACATTTTCCTTACCAATAAAACAGTACTGTCACCAGGGTATCCTATTAAAAAAACTAGAACCTCTGGAATTTACTAATACCAAAGTATTTGCCCAATAATAGTTCATATGTCATCATAGACACATCATTTGACATGACTAGGTCAACGAAATGAAGAATTTCAGACAATATGACCTATGATTGCTCAGTGATGGAGTAAGACACTGTTTGGCAGGCAGATCACTGTCTTCAAAATGCATACCTTTCTCTTTGTTATTCCTAATCTTTCTCTCCATTGTTTGTGTTTGTGATATTTTGAGTTTCAGTCATGTTAATTTGGGTTGGCATCATTGAAATTAAAGGAAGATAAAAGGAAACTGGTGCTATGTTAATATCTCTTTGAAGATGGAGTCAATCTGGCAACAGAATGCCGAGCCCTTATTTTCCCTTCCCTTTCCTCTCTTCCTGTATTGAGCACAGTGGATATGAGATAACTGCAGACTCAGCTTTGTAACAGCTTACCTTAGGTGGAGGAACTCTTAAAGCCTCTCCTTTCATCTTGCTCCTTATGTTAGAAACCAGGCTTTGTTTTGTCTTTTTAATCGACATCTGGACGCTGAATATTTACTTATGTAATTTCTGCTTATTCCTACATCCCACCCTGTAAAGAGACACACACTCTACCTTTGTCACTGGATCTTAAAAAATGTTGACCTTCACCACAGTTTTTTATGATGGGAATATGTACTGTATATATAAAGTAGGTTATATAGAACACTTTTTGCCCATAGGCTGCAGGCTGTTGTAATGGCTGAAAAGTAGCATCTGTCTGTGGACAGTCACAGCTATTATGCAAGTCTTTCGTGCATTTAACCTGCATAAGCCTCCATTAGAATTGTAGATAATGAAAATGTTATAAAGTAGAAACATATAATGCATGGTAAAACTTGCCAAGGATTTTTATGGAAATGTTAATGATGTAACCTATAATTTGTCCCAAGAGCTATTCGTGCTCCAAAGTACTGCTACAAAAGCAGCAGTAGTATCTGAGTGTTCCTCAAGTATGGCTGCTAATGCTTGGAAACTAACTAACACTGACGTTACACAGCGAGCCACAAATCTTATGCTGTGATTGGCAAAACATTTAATGCTGTTTCTTTACAGATATAGAATCTCTTTAATGGATCCTAACATAGGGCTTTTGAGCTAAAAGGTGCTAAGTAGAGAAGCAATCAGTTACAGTTTTGATGACACCCATATCAGCACTCTGTACCCAATTCACCATCTTCACTTGTCTCAAACATGTCACGCTGCGACTTTAATATGCAGTTAATTGTTCTCATCTTGACCTGCCGGTAGAATGAGCCCAGCTGCCACTGCCACCCGTGCTTCTGTTATCTGAGCAAAAAATGCATTATTGTGTGCCCCTTTTAATGGCTTTAATTAGTTGTAAACGGAGTTGATTCTCCTGTTAAGTGGATGAGGAGTCGATAATGTAATATAGTCCCAGTATGCACGGCTCCAACTTTATCTCACTGAGAAGGTGGTGCACAGGAGGATAGTTTGCATAGTAATGGCAGTGGGCTGGATAAACCCATTGTGAGGTTAAAAAAATCACATACTGACAGCGCCCAATCACTGAACTGATATGAAAACGACAATTAGTGTGTTGCTGTACTGGCAGAGAAATCATTACAGAAGAGCTGTTTCAATGTCACTTACATAATGTGGAAGTTTTTACTGGTGCAGATGAAACATTGAAAGGGTCTGTTATCAGGAGAAAAAAATGAGCCATCTTCATGTAATTATAAAGTAAACATATCCTTGGAATGATTTGAAAGACAAAAAAACGGGTTTAGCAGAAGTGTTAGAATTAAACAAAACCTGATAAGAGCCTATATTTTCAGTATTTCAAGAGGGAAAGATATCTAAAGTAACACTGCAAATTCAAACACGTCAACATAATTTCAGCTTTGCTTGACAATGTTTGCCCAATAAAAGCTCTCCCCTGTAAAAACCCTGCAGATTCAGTAAACGAGGCAGCCTTGAAGAACAGAGCCCCATAAAGTTCATGTCAGTAAACTATTTCTCCTTTCATCCACTCATCTGCAATAAAGTTTCCAGTCTCCAGTTTCCATTTGCTGAGTAATGCCTTGAATAGCCAGTGGTGAGGTGCAGTGCTTTCACACTGGAAGAAGCTAATGGCTGTTTATGGTTTCTAATGCATGATGCTATAGCTTTTGAAATAAAACGTTCTCTATTATAATGTTGTGTGTGGATAGAATTTGTCATCAGGAAATGCTGTGATGCTACAATTGACCTCCAAAGAATTTCTGAACGTATACTTGCTCTCTTACCTGCTTATGAGTCTTTAAGGGACTAGTGTCCCTACATTAAATTTGGCTGTTCATTTACATTTACTCATAACTCGTTTACCACCTCCCTTCCTCGCCGCAAAAATATGAGCATGCAAAATTTTATACTTCAATGAGAAGTGACATCCTACAGTCAAATCCCAGATGAAGACAGGCAATGGAGACTGGAACCCCGAGAGTCCAACAAACGGGGGTGGTGGAGCAGAGTAAGCAGATGGCTGATGGTGACTTGGACAGCGCACATTTGACAATTGATGAGGAGCATTGAGTGGGAGTAGGGGCTGATTGGCTCAGAGCTCACAGATAGATTTGTTTTTTGGATACAAGTAGTGACATTAAAATTTAGAGCTCAATTCAAATTTGTGGGAAAAGAGAGGTATTGGAGAAAAAAGCCATGAAGCATTGTAGATATGACCAAGAGATATGTGAGAGTACAGGTCTTCCTCAATTAAGATAGATAAAAACTTAATTTCAGCAAAGGGGGCTCATTTGGAAGAAAAGAGCAATATTAACAGCAAAAATGTGAAAATTCAAAATTTTAAGTATTACTGACAATTTGATAGATCATAGTGTAAAATCCCAGAAGAAGGTAGGAGATTATAACGGGACCTGAAAGAGAACAGCAGGGGCAATCTTAACATGGCATGGAAATCTCATCTCCAGAGTAGAAAAGATATGAAATGGGCAAAGTCAAGAGAAATGACAGTTAAAGAACAGTTACAATTATGATGAGAGAAGAAGTCAGAAATAGATTAAAGACTGCGAAGATGAAATCTTGCAAAGAAGGCTAGCTGACTAGGTCACAGGCAGAGGACTGGGAGTCGTTGATTGGCTAGAGGCTGCTAAAGAAAGAGAGAGAGAGAGAGAGGAAGAACGTAGGTTTCTGATTGGTTGGCAGTCATTGGAGGACAGAGAAAGAAAGAAATAAGAGCCTTTGATTGAAAAGAAGCCAGAGAGAGAATGAGGGCATTTGATTGGCTTGAGGATGTTGGAAACCAGAAAGAAAAAAAATAGAGCCTTTGATCATCCAGAGGCTGTTTAAGGTCAAAGAAAGCGAGAAATTAGAGCCTTTAATTGGCTGGTGGCCATTGGAGGCTAGAAAAGAGGCCATTGATTGGTTAGAGGATGTCAGGAGGCAGAGGGTAAAAAATTAAGCTTTCTGATTGACTGTCGGAGGCCAGAGAAAAAGAAATGACAGCCTTTGCCCAGAGGTTCTCAGCAGATAGAAGAACAAGAGGCTGTAACTGGTTAGTCATAAAGGGACTGTAAGACAGTGAGAAACAGGTGAACCAAACAAAAATAAATATGATGAAAATAGACAAATGTGACCAATAAACATCAACTAAATAAATGCTGATCTTACCCCAGGAATCTTAAGACCTGAAAGGTCTTGTGATTAGAGGCTGATATCAGAATCAGGAGTCATGAAATGTTAGCAGCAGATGACCAGCAGTGACCCAGATGTTTAAGAGATTAGGATAACATTTCCTGTGTAGCTGCTAAAGTAGCAGCACCTATGCTGATGGAGCAGCCTGAATACTGATAAACTAAGATTTGGACAAATGGTGATTAGATGGCGATAAAAGGTCTGAGATAGAGTTTAAAAATGATAACATTGAAAGATAAGACAGAAAGCCCTTTATTATTGAAATGTTTTAGAAATCACACATCATACATAAGAATCACCAGATGAGTGGGGCAGATGCCATTACAGTCTAGACAGACAATGCCATGCCAGCTTTACTGGTGGAAGGACAAGGGTAGCCCAGGACGTTGGGTGGTTCAAACTTTGGCATTTGTGCTTTGGCTGGGGTGAATTTTTCAGTCTTCTTTGATGCTAAGAAATCTAGTTTGGGAACTCTGAGCTAGTTCAACACAACTGCTGGGCTCTTGCAGGACTGGAGAATTGACAGAATCTGAGAATGAACTGAGAACTGACAATGCAGACTACGAGCTAGATTAATAACACTAACTACTAGCTGCTGAAATGTATCTTTTCAACACTCTACAGCAAGGTTGCATGACAGATGGCTAGAAAGGGAGCACGACAGATAACAATGAATTTAACAGAGACTAGGGCCTAGCTGATGGGCTGAGAGAACAAGGGCAGATAGATTGTTCAATACCTGGTATCATGTTGACATTTTCAGTGAGGTTAATTCAACCTCATTTAAATGGAAAAATGGGAGTTAAAAAACCGCAGCAAAAATGGTCAATATTACAAAAAGGAATGGAGATAGAATATGACAGAATAGATCTTTCTTATTGAACCTATATAAAAACCCTTAAAAACCCTTAATTACCACTATTGCGTGTTATTAACTCTTTTGTAGTGCTTTCCTCTGTCTCCCTGTACCCTTCTGTAAGTGTGTCTGGCTCTGAAGCTCCATGTTCCTAATCTGCAGTTATAGGCCTCCCCAATCTGGGGACTGGTTGCTATTTGATTTTTTAATAATTTGCTTGTGCTCATCATTTCTCTCTTTGCTTTCCCCTAAACTCAACCAATCAAGACAGATGGCCACCCTACCTAAGTCTTGGTCTGATGGAGGTCTCTACTTATTAATCTGTTGTCAAGAGCTTGCTCAAAGGGAATAGTTGGGTTCCTTTATAATTATGTAAAGTATTATAATGCTTCAAAATGCCCTGAGTTAACTTGAATTGGTGCAATATGAATAAAAAGTATTCAGATTACTTCTATTGGGCAGTACGGTGGTGCGGTGATTAGCGCCGCACAACAAGATGATTCTGGGTTAGAATCCACCATTTGGCCGGGGCCTTTCTGTGTGGAGTATGCTTGTTTGGTAATATTGTAGGGTCTTTACCTTACAATATAAAGCACCTTGAGGCAACTGTTGTTGTGATTTGGCGCTATATAAATAAAACTGAACTGAATTGAAATTTAATTCCCCCTGTGTGTATGTGGGTTCTTCCTGGAACTTTGGTTTCCTCCTTCAGTCAAAAGACAGGCAGTTAGTGGGGTTATGTTCATTGGTGATTCTAACTTGGCTGTACATGTGGGCTGTATTTGTGACTGTCTGTGTTAGCCATACATACATACTGGCAAAAAGTCCAGGGATTACCCTACCTCTCACCCTATGGTAGCTGGGATAGGCTCAGCATAAAACCTGGAAGACCAAAGCTAAATACCTAGTTTCCTGTGCGATAATAAAAAGCTGCTAGCCAAAGCATGGAGGGTAATTTACATGAACTGAAAATTATTTATTATTTTTTTTAAATGCAAGACAGAGAAAAAAATCTCACAAAGGAACTAATCACAAATGTAGCAGGACATATGTTATTATGAGGGCCCATAGCTATGATTCCCCCCAACTAAAACGCTTAAATAGAAAACTATTCACAGCTTATTTCTGTTGTTGCATTCATGGTTTTAATTCACACTGTTATTTTTATGTAATGTATTACATTACATTTAATGTAAAAAAAAAAAAAAAAAATCCCATAGTTTTCCAGAAGAATATATTTACAGAAAGGATAACTGCATTTGAAGCAAAGCCTAGATAATATTCCATTTTGGACATGGACAGGTGAAAACTCGACAGCCAGGCATTCATTCCTGTTATACTTCTTTGGTGTCTGCTGGAAGTCAGCTGCCTAGGGAGCATGCGTAATTGGGAACTGCAATGCAATTCATGTAAGCGAGATCACAAAAAACAAGGTAGGCACGTGGACATCTGCACAAACCCTTGCACTGTCTGTTGACTAAACTTACGTAACTAGGACCTGAGCAGACCCTCGCGGACATGGAAAGTATAATTCCGTCTTAAGAGTACAGCTCTTTTTTTCTTCATGTTAATGTGAGTGAAAACCCTGAAAAGCATCTTAACATCCTAAAAGTTTGGAATTTTTTATCACCCCCTTCTGCTCCTTCTGGCAGTGTGAGTTCTAAACACATGCTAATAAAGTGTTTTTATAATGAGGAAAAGCCCACATTTGTCTTTGTTATCTGTTACTTTCTTTTTTAGACTGAGCGTGAGAAGGTTTAGAGATTTATTGGTGTTGACAGACTCAATCAGCATTGTATTATAATGCTGATTGAGCATTATAATTGTGCAATGCTTTAAATGTAAAGAACATTCATTAATATGAATGTGTAAAATGGAAAAGTCCCACTCTTAAGCTTTAAAAAAAACAACAACACTGCATGCACTTAGAAATAATGTATTTACCTTGCTCAATAATGTATTTTGTGACACTGTGGGCTGTTGACATTAGATTTTAACTGTGATATTGACTTTCGGAAAGTACTACAGCACTTTAATTTCTGTGCATTTCCAGTAGCCAAGTATTATAAATCCTGAGTGATTGTGAACTGCTGATAGAGTCTATAGAGTTTCCAGCTCTAATTTCCGTGTCATGGTAGAGTAAACAACAATAAACAAAGGAAAAACCTGGGAGGGCTCAGGTGTCTTTAACTTGGAGAAGAAGGTGAAACTATTTCATGGCTTTTTCTCCAGAGTTAACTGTGGGAAATGGAAATGTAACATGTACCACTCACCCTTCCCCAAAATATGGTCCGTTTGCTAAACCTTGTGTGAGTCAGCAAGTAACGGGGGCGGGAGGGGGGATTCAAGCAGCAAACATGCAAGTATGTGCTATGTATGTGTGCAAGTGTTGAACTTGTATCGCTAAAGTGTGTATGAGCTGAGAGAAAAAGTGGAGGAAGAGAATGCTCTCTCTCTTGTCTCATATTTCTCTTTGGTATAATGTGCTGCCTGTTCATGCGATGCCTTTTAAAGGCATGGTGGGAATCACTTCATAGTCAGGCACGAAACTCAATATGCTAATGACTTCCTAGGGAGCTTTGGAGGGGGAGAAAACATAACCTGTCAATTACCTATAGCAAAACCGCAGAAAGATTTATTGAAAACCAGAAAATTCCACATGACAAAAGAGCTTAAACGTGACAGATCAAAATACAAGGCACCACCTGTTTAACTAATTATAAAGTGATGTGAGCCTTCTCTGACTTATTGCCATTGTGTCAAAATAAATTATGTTTAAGGAAGCATACGGCAATTTGTATCTCTATTAATTACTTCTTGAAACTGCTAGGTGCAAATTTCAAGCTTTGATTTATGTTAACAAAGGAAAGGACTGATCTGTCAAAACTCATTATCCAAGCAAGTGGAGGGGTTCTGTACTTCTGATGAGTGATGCAAAATACATCGTGGAAAAAAAAAAATACTACACAGATACACCATACCTCCGAAGGCAGTGCTATAACCAGCCAGTTTCCTTCTAGCGATGGCACAGTCTTGCTGGTTGAAGACCCAAGACGGCACAGTGGGACCATCAAAAGTGGTTTTAGACTATTTTGTTTCTCACACAGCCATCATCAAGACCCCTCGGCATAATTTGTTTACAGCTCGGAGATTGAGTGTTGGCAGTTCTCATCTCTCCCCCCGGAATAATTGCTGTGATGATAGGCTTTGCTGGGAACACGTACAGGCATGTGAAAACATGCACCATTTTAGATTAGAGGGTTTGGAAAGCCAGCCAAGCTGATGTGACCGCAAAAGTGACATATCTCTGGTTCGCTCATCAGATCAATTCTTGCTTTGTGCTGTCTGATGCTCAATGTCAAAGGACTCCATGCTTTTTTCACACTTATCTAATCTCTATTCTACACTTAGAGTTGTGTCAAAATGCAACACTGAGGGATTTAAATACTGTTATTTCAATTTTGCACAGTGCCCAAGTATGATCAACAAGAATACCTTCAAATGGATAAATTTCCATTCGGAAGCTCACCGACTGATAATATAGTAGAGGGAAAATATTTGCAGTTCCTAAAATCTTTGAAAAATATGCTTGTTTGGTTTTTTTTTGTTTGTTTGTTTTTTCATTTTATCAGCAGCTCTAACTGGAATAAATAATAGTATGTACATAAAAATGAATTTACTTAAAGCAATTTTTGGACTCCAGTTAGGCAATTTCATGATGTTACCAATTTTCCAGTCACAAAGTGTAAATGCCCTGAGGCATAACCTGTTTTATCATCTATTTACGAAATAACCATCATGTTGAATTAACTTAAACTTGAAATTAGAACCTGAGATCGTAGGTTATTAGGGAAGTTTACGTTTATATATTTATACATCTTTGGTTATTTTTCAGCCCTAGGTGTTGCTAGTCCTATTGACTGTCTGAGAATGCAGATTTTATGCTGTATTTTTTAATATAATCTAAGGAATCAATTAGTTATCAGGATTTGGACCACTTGGTTAAACAAAGCGCTCCATACACTCTTGACAGATATGACAGGAAATTCAAACTTTAAAAGTTGAAACCACCATTTATTTATTTATTAGATGGTACAAGTTTTAGACCAAATAAAAGAGTATAATGAATTCAACATACTGTACACAACCTCAGCTTACAGTGTGTTTCCAGGCTTGGATGCTATTCTGATCATAGGACTTAAAACCCATGGATGACATATGGTCAATTTGAACCTCATCAGTGGTGGAAATCCATGTGCTCTATTTTCCTGCCAGCCATTGGAACCATACTGAATCCCCCTCCATCATCATCCCTCTATCTTCCAACCCCTCGACACCGCTTCCCCTGAACCCAGCAGATTACAGATATCATTATAATGGACGTCCTGGCAGGCCAGCTGCGGTCACATTTAATTTGCCATGGCCTGATATCTACACGAGATAATCAGCATTTACACCTGAGAGTGAAGACAGAAATATAAGCCACAGTGTGTACGTGGTAAAGACATCGAGTTAGAGACAGAAGAATGACCAAGACACTGCGAGAAAAGCGGGAGAAAGTAAAAGAAAGACGTAAGGTAAGGGAATAGGAAGGTATATGTATTCAGCACACAATGCTAAACAACAAAAGGTGAAGTGTAGCACACTTGTAAGATTTGCATTTTAATAAGAATAATCTACTTTGGACTTAAAATGACTTGAGAGCAAAACCTAAATCTTTGTCAACATTCTTCAACACAGACCTTACATCTTAGCTTGGAGAGAGGTGCCTCTCCATCATACTTTGCTTTGCTTTGTGAGGTCAGCCCTGTCCAATTACATGCAGATAAAGAGTTGTGTTGTTCTTTCTAAGTGAAGGTTATAGGGTGCTCTTCTTGGAGCAGATGAGTGGGATCTTCATTGATTCCACTGTTATGCTTGTGAGTATGTTTAGAAACTCTTTCCTTCTGCCGCAGTTGCAGGATTATGCATTTCCTGCTCTACAAATCCTTTTACTCCCACCAGACATTGAGGACACCGATTTGTGTATGAAAGAAAGTTATCAGACGCGAAAAAAAAAACCCCAACTGTGGAATTCTTGTATAAAGCTGCCAGAACAGGTACACATTATATATGTTTAGCACCTACAGAATGAGCTTTCACATCTATAACAGATCAATTTCCCCTGAGTCGGGGAGTAATGACCTATTTCTTTTGAAGGGCTCCCCATACATATTTCAGTGGTGAACTACCATGCTCACAGGCAGACGCATTACTGTTGTGAAGGTTTTGCAATATGAGGTAAAGAACAATATGTCACAGAATTTCTGAAAGCCTTTGTTCTACAACTATCTCAAACAGAAGTATCTATCTATCTATCTCTGACTGTGATAGATGGATCAAGGTGCGTATTTACTGCTAACAAACACCTTAGAAAGCTAATATATGCAGTCTTATAAAGTATTTGTCCTTCACATACAACACCCTGGAGTGATTGTTAAGAACTTTGCTTTGAATGAAGATAAATAAAGGAAGAACAGAATCCAACATAAAGGGAGAGAAAGGTGACCCCGCTAGCTTAAGCATCTCAACAATGTGGTACCAGAGATTCAGTAAGACTCTGCATCAAAACACCAGCTCCCATCTGTTAAATTTGCAATCTAATGACAAACACAGGCTGACTCGATCAGGATGATGAGAGGTAATTTAAGGACCTCGCTTATGAAATGAATATGGTGAAAAATAAGAATGTATCTATTCTTTCAGGATATAAAAAAAAAGTGAAGTTCTTCCTCTCTCTCTAAAACTTGAGTTTAACATTTTGTAGAAATGCACAGCAGCCAGTAATGAATGTGTGCAGATTGCATATCATATATGAAAGCACTACATTGCTAATTATATGTTGGTTTATGTTTACTAAAGACACCTACTGATAGAACTCCTTCTCTGCAGCAATTAAGCTCTAAACTGTTGATCTATAGGAGCTGGAATTTGTCATTTAGCAATACCTGTGCATGCAGGAATCACTCACCATAGGATTTATCATGTTTTTACTTATATCTCCAATCCTTGTAGTTATTTTTACAGCTCAAAACTATGATATTCAAAAGTTGAACCTGAAAACCCTGATTCTAGCTATATATGCACTATGGTGTTGATCTGTTATGCTAACCCTTCGCCTTACACTGCTCACATCTTGGATCAGCCAGCTGCTTTATCTGAATGTCACTGTAGCCTGCAAGAAAAGGAGCAGAGCAGGGTTGACTTATAAGGCTGACAACGGCTCCATTCATGCGTCTAATTTAAGAGCGGCTTCTGCTCTGTCTAATTAACAATTTACTAGGCCATCAGTCAGCCTCCCCATTGTGGTATAATCAGCGTCACTGACGTTCAAGCAGCTCATCGCACCCTTTCGCATCTGCAATAGGATTAGCGCATCCATGCAACTTTCATCAGTACACAAACAGAAAAGTGGGCACTGTGTGTTCCAAAGATGCAGCGAGAACAACTGTGACACCACAGAATGAAAGATGACACTGCAGCAGAGTGAGATGGGCACTGTGTTCAACAAATTAGGCAGCTCAGTTTGTGCATAGGACCTTCATCCATATAATGTTCAGGGAAAAAAGGGTTCCCATCAGTATGTACCACTGCTGGGTCAACACAACTGAATATTGTGTGCAAATTTCACTTGTCATTTTATAAAGTGTTGTGTAAAGTAAAAGTGGAAGGTGTGATCTGCTCTGTTATGCGTAGGCACCTTGAAAGGATTATAATACGGTGTCAAAGTGGATTTCTATTTTTTGTAAAAAGATGTAACTAAATCCCTTCATAAAGACTCCACCTGCGTCAACACCATATACGCGCATAACATTAATTCATTTGGCCCTCCTTCTTCCCCCACACCATCTTCAAGACAAGAGCCAACACTTACATTTATTGTGATTTCTTTCATTTATTTTTTTTATGTGAAAAAAAGACTTGTAGGGAGTGGGGGGTTAAAAACTGCAGCATTTCTCTTGCTGGTTCTCTCTCCAAATATTCTGACAGTACAATAATAACCCACAGAGAGGATTAAGAACTGGTAATCTGGGGGAATAGTGTATTTCATTTCAACTGCTTTTTTATATTTTTGCCCCTTAGCTTCCTCTGTATAAACAAATAGAATTTTGCTCATTTATCCACTTAGTTTCTCTGTCTTTCAGATTAGTGAAAGGCTGTGAGACTGGGATAACCTAGAGCGGATGGTTCCAAGGATATCTTAGGCCAGCATGCCCGTGTGCGCATCAGTGGGAGTCTGAATGTGTGTGTGCATGTACTGTATAAACAAATGCGGATCTACTTGAAGGGCGCGGCCAATTAAAAGAAGCCCCTCAAGGAGCATGCTCATCAGGATGCAGTGAACATAGCAGATCCACTTTCAGATAGCCTGCTGGAATCTGTCACTGTAACTAAGGCATTAATACCACCGAGCTCCGTAGCATAAAACTTTGACATCTTTATCCTTTGACGCTGAGAAACTGGATGATAAAATTGATCTATTGTAACGTTTCACAAACTCAGATCTTATAGAAATTTATAATTGCATGTGAAATCTTGTTATTATTTTAATTCAGCAACTCTGCCAAAGATGTCATTACATCACCCAGCAGTGCGTTACATGAAGAGAACAACTCAATTTTAGTCATAATTAGAGAGATTAAAAGTCTTTTCAACAAGATTTAAATAGCTATTATTAAAAAGTTAACACAGTATATTTTGCTAAGACATTTAAATATGCATCTGGCTGAACAGGTGAATGTTGAAATTTCATTTACTTTGAATGAAACATTTGTTTGTGATGAAACTAAAGGTTGCAACTAAAATACATGGAACCATGACTAAACGGGTGACACCAGTGTATTTAACCACAAACCCTGTGTGCAGTGGCAATCCAGAGGTCACTATGTGAAAGAAGTGGCAAGAACACTAAAAAAAAAAAGCACACATATCACAAACAGCTGCTGTTACAAAAATACACCACTGACGAAACAGCTGATTACAACAACAACATCAGCACGTCCTGCTAAAGCATTTCTGCTCTGGGGGAGCTCCAGCTTTTCATGTCCGAATTGAGATATGTTGAAATAGCTGGGGAAGGGGTAACGCAGGAAGGGAAAGAAGGGGGAGGGATGGCAGCACAAGTGAGTCTAACAACACCTTCTGTTTACCTCCTTCAGTTGAGGTAAATCAGTGACTTCTTGCATGCATCATTATCATATACATACCTGAGCTTTGTGAGATTATTTTGAAGGAGCTCAGAGATTTTGCCAGTTATGCTTAGTTTATGTAAAAATGTAGTTTGCTGTTGTTTTGGTTTATGAGCTTAAATTGTTTTATGTGTGAATTGTATATGAGTGTAGACTTGTATATAGTTAAACATGTATAGATCATATAATGTCGAATTCTGAATATTGATTTGTAAATAATGGAATTTGAAATAAGGGTGTAGGAACAGGAAAAGTGTCAACTTCATCCTACTTTTTTTCAAGCATAAACATTTTGTAGACGTGGAGATATTCATGAAAACTTGATCTATTATCCCTGTTCTGACTCCTATTCTAACAGGTGAGGAATTCAAGGAAAAAACCCTTCAATGTTTCACGCCTACAGTGAGGGGGTAGTTGGCTCTTTTATGATGTTGGGGGACATTCTGTTACAGTGGTTTGAATTAACTTATCACCCCTGTCTATGGGTCATCCCTGTCACCACATCTCAACTGAGAGAACGAAAATGAGAGATTCTGGACTGGTGTATCATCAAAACATCAAAATAAGAATATTTAATAAATATAAATCTGAATATTTCAGAAATTACTGATCTAACGGGATTTTTCCGTACTAACATCTCTAGGATTTACAGAGAATAGTCTGTAAAATAGAACAAATATCTAGTGAGCAGCAGCTATACTGACAAAAAACACCATGTTGACGTGAGAGGTCAGAGGAGAATGGCCAGACTGGTTCAAATTGATAGGAAAGTAACAGTAACTCAAATAACCACTCATTACAACCAAGGTATACAGAAGAGCATCTCTGAATGCACAGCACTCTGAACTTTGGAACACATTGGGCCATAGCAGCAGAAGATCACACCAGGTACAACCCCCATTTAGCTAAGAAGAGGAATCTGAGACTTTACTCTATCTCTAAATTTGGTCAATGAAAGACTGGAAAAACACTGATTGATTTCTGCTGTGACATCTAGATCATTGGATCAGGATTTGGCATTAAGCATGGGTCCATCCTATCGTAGTGGTGGTGTAATGTTTTCCCATTTGGGCATGAACATCATTTAAATGCCACAGCCTACCTGAGTATTGTTGCTTACCATGTCTGTCCTTTTATGACTACAGAGTATCCTTCTGGAGACCAGCAGGATAACACATCGTGTCACAAAGTTTAAATCATCTCAAACTAGTTTCTTAAACACGGTAGTTAGTTAAATTAACTTAAATGGCCTCTAAAAACACCATCTCAATTTGATAGAGCATCTTTGGAAAGTGGTGAAACGGGAGATCTGTATCATGGAGCAGCTGACAAATCTGCACCAAATGGATGACACTATCAATTCAATATCAACCAAAATCTCTGGGGGCTGTTTCCAGCACCTTGCTAAATCTACATCCTGATTAAGTTGTGAATGAAAAAGGGGGTAGAACCCAGTACTAGCAAAGTGCACCACTAATGTAACCAGTGGGTGTATTGTGATTTTGCAGTGCACATTTCTCATTTAATACCTCAAGAGAACAACAGTGTTGTTTGGTTTCATTGCTGACCATGAATGACTAATATGACAAAAAAGAAAAACTGTAACTCTATAACTCACACAGATGTAAACAGCATTCAAAATAACATCCCTAATTATTTTTCTCTCATTTGCCACACCATCCATATAGTACATTATGAAAGACACCAAAAAAAACCCCCACATTTATTTCATTTTCTTAACTTCCTCTCCTTTCTCCAGACCTCCCCATAAACTAACTGAACACTACACCCACACACACATTATCCCTTCCAGCCCTCCCCCTGTGCTTGTATAAACATCCATACAAACACAAAGATGGATCAATTTCACATTCCCTTTCAGGGTGCAGAAGATGCCTTGCCTTATTGTCAGTTTATATCATGATGTTGGATTCCCCTAATGCTGCAATGCAAATCAGCTTTGGTTTTTTGTTGTTTATTTGTTTTGTTTTTTAGCACCACTTTCTTATAGCTTAATGCATTCAGAACAATCATCTTGCCACCTCAGATGATGCATCTTGTGGCCTATTTTTGAAAATGGGGCAGAGCTTTTGGCGAGGCATTGCCAAAAAATAACAGAGTTAACTAATTAGGAAAAAAATGCCCTAAATGTTTAGTGGTTTCAAAGAGAAAGCGTTGGGTTCCACTATAATGGTTTTATCCATTCATTTGGGCTTCATTGGCTTTGCCTGGCAGTAGACAGGGAGCGACGGCACCCCCAAGCAACAGCTTTCCCACAGAGGCATTTGATCATATGCTGACTGGGTGAAAAAGAGTGTAAATTAAAGTCCCTCCTCACTGTGACACTTTAAACACAAGACAAGGCAGGCCATATTTTCCCAGCCAAATCAGGAGCCTGAGAGATGGATACCAATTATAATTGCAGCAGAAACAAAAATAAATAAATATATTAAAAAAAAAAAAAATCAGACATAGGTGTGTGTCAGAAGCCTGGTGCTAAATCATGCCAGCAGTTGGGTAATGAAAAGTTGCCTGTAGGGTCTGAGGGACCCAGAGCCATTCTGTGCCAATGAAGGGGTGTGCACATGAATTTGCATCACCCTGTGACATATCAAAGAGAATGCACAAGCAGATGTGCCTCTTTGATTTTCCTACTTGTGAAAAGCAAAGTTATTCCTTATCCCCACAATAATCTACAGCTTTCTTACCCTATTCTTGCAGTTTTAGCCAAGTCATGAACGTGAGGAAGATGGTGTGTGTACAGCATGTTGCATAAGCACCGTGGCAGTGGTGTTTGCATGTGACAGTGCTGGGGCAGTGTATGCACGGGTGGGGCGAAGTGGAAATTAAGATTTTCCACAATATCTTATTTGAACCAAGTGGATGCTACAGCCTCGGTGCTGCTGACCAAACAGCACATGTCATATCTGTGTTATTCACTCTGCACTGCAGTAAACATGACTAGATCACTAAAACAAAACAAACAAAAAAAGCCACAAAAAAAACCCCCAAAAACAAAACGAAACACAGGGTTACAGTCAGGTGCAGGAAGACACACAATGACAGGTCAGGTGCTACATCCTCCTTCTCTTCCCACCCTCCCTCTAGCTCTCAGTGAGTGTCCTCACGCACACAAACACACACTCAAACAACTGACAAGAAATTAAATTCTTAACCATTTCTGGCGGGAATGGGAAAGCATTCTTGCCCTCATTAGAATAGCTCCAAGTCCAGTCATGAAAGCTACAAGGCCCAATTTCCTGTCACTTTGGCGGCACCCTGAGTGGGACGATGCCACCAAAACACCAATTATAAGCCAAGGAGCTGGGGAATGAAGCGGTATTACTGGGCCGCCAAGCGGACCATCTGCAGACTTCATCAAACGCTCAGCCCACAGCGTCCAGATGGGCTGAAGCGGATGCCCGGTTTAAGTTGCGATATCATGCAGAGCATATTGACCACTGCAAACAATACATGGCCTCTCGCTCTCTCATGCGCACTCTCACTGACACACGCATACAAAAAGGGAAAGCAAGACACGCACAAGATAAGATCCGAATTATGACTCAATTAAGAGCCACTGATTCAAGGTCGTTTACAGCCGCAACATCCACAGCCGAAACGATACTTCTGTTTCTAGTTTTATTTCTTCCGTTTCAACAATAAAATTATATTTGATTGTATATAAAGGCTTTATTTTTCGATTTCTTTCTATTCTTTTTTATTGTCATGCTGATAGCCATACCTTATTTTAATCAAACCTCGGGGGTGTTGAACGGAGTAAACTCCAATTAGGACACCTGGTTTATCTTTCTGTCTGTCCTCCACAGAGCGGTGACACTGCACCGTTGTGGATTTTATCAGTGCGCAGTAACCCAGCGGGATCCTACTGTCTGATATATGTGAAAACTTTACAAAGGTGTCCAGCTGTCTGACGTGTACTCACCATCAATAATAACGGTCTTCATGATTCAGATGAAAGTGAAATCCAGAGGCTTTATAATTCCAAGAATGAATCCCACGTATACGGAGATAGATAGGAAATCCGCTAATTATTGCAATTTATGGGTTATTGCAAATCCTGTGCAAGACGGGAAACAGGCAGACTAAAGCACCCCTGCACCCTTCAAACTTTAGCCGTAGGTCTTCCCGAGTGGGGAGCCACGTCTCCAGCTGCACCCTGGCAAAGTCATGTGGACGAGAGATTCAAAAACAGTCAGCAATAAACATCCAATTTGGGATCAGTAGACTCGACGCACCAGTCGACACCTCCCCAAATATAGGACGCGCAAACAGCTCGGGAGAAGAGCTCAAAGTGTTAACGCAGAAGTGGAGAATCAACGGCACAAGCGAAAACCGAGTATTGAATCCATCTTTTGAAATCGCAGCACATATCCAGTCTGATTACTTGCCCCTCTGTATTTCCCAAGTACACTGAAAAAAAAGTGTGTGGTATGAGCACGGATGTCGGCCGCACTGGTGCGCGCCAGTGTGCGTTTACCACGGAGAGGTGGAAAGGGAGGGCGGGGCAGCAAGGGGCGTTTGGCGGAAAGAGACAGAAAGGGGGAGAGAGAGAATTCGAAGATGAATGTTTTATGGGTCTGTATCACGCTGCAAAAAATATCCCTCCTAATTCTGAGTGCATGGGCTATTAGTCATGGCAAATAAAAGAAAGACTAGATTTTATGTCCGAGGCTATTTATAGAAAATACTGGACACAAACAAAACTGAACTGAAAATAACAATAATAATCATAATTTTAGGTAACTGGTGTCATTGCTAGAATTAAAGAGTGAATCTGATACTTCATGACTTATTCGGAGAGACATTTCTTACAGTGCTAGGCTGTGCACTAATGAATGTTTTATGTGCAGGGGTGGTGGGCTGGTGGTGGGTAGGAAGGTGACGTGAGGCGAATCTATTTGGATCGGACATGGCCAGGCACGCACATGCATACGAAAACACCCCCAAAAGACAGGCTGAGAGCCAGGCCTCCTGGTGGGACCCAAGCTTCCTCCTGGGGACTTCACAGTATGGCTGTCCTGACGTAGGTGTAGTTGTTAAAGCCGAGAGAAACAAAGATCTCAGATCTGCTTGGTTAACTGAACCGTTAGAATAACATTTGTAATCCTGAGGCTCACCTGAGACCCTTAACTACTTCTGGAAATGTTTTCTTTTGTATATAGAAAAAGAACAATGAAAACAAAATTGTGCTAAGTGAAAATGTCTATTGAAAACCCAATTAAAATATTTTTTCATGTCTTCATACTTTCAACAGAATCCAACATTATAATTTCCTTTTCAGTGTATCGGATGTGATAACCTTTATTTTTACGAAGGATTAAACTACTTAACTACTGCACTGTTAACGCTGATTGGCTCGAAGACCAATTCACCTTGTCTTTGGCCTGCACCTTTGATGGGTTTTGCTGAAACCCTGGAGGATTGAAGAAGCAGCAGCGGGCTATTATCTATAGGTATCACACGCCCCCTACCGACAGACACAAAAATTGATTTTCACCATCACAGAAAGAGAAAGAGAAACCTCATCTCGAGATGATGTCTCCCACCTCGCCTTAGATACAGCACGCAATAACACTGGCAATGTATTTGTAAGCACAGGCACAGAAGCTATTGAAATTAAAGTAGAAGGTACATTTCTTATATTTAGTTTTCACTAAGAAATTCTGGAATTAACATTGATAAAAGATAATAATTTCCAAATTACACATACCAATCTCAGATTTGTATTTGGAAAAGCAGTTTAACTGTTGATTCATAGCACATACAGGCGCAAGATTAAACATTGCATATTACAATATAGTACGTACATGGGGACATAAAAGATACAAGATTACCATGGGGAGCAGGTGAATGGAAACCACAGCCAGGTGGGTGGTTTAGCTGAGTGTAATGGAGAATGCAGCAGGCTAATCCCAAGCTTACAACTACCACCAATATTGAATCACACTATCAGAATATGTCAGTGAGCCACTAGCCTGGTATTTGCTCACAGTGGAGACCGGCAGGGCCAGATGGCCAGTAGAGACAGTCCAAAGCCGCCTCAGCAACCCGCTGAGAACCAGGTCACCCTGCCAGAAAGGAAGTGCTGTCACCTTTCACAGTCGTCTCTGCCTCTCATGCTTTATCCTAATGCATCCATGTGGACAAACACATGTTTGTGGATAATCCTGCCATGCACTTCTACGTTATGCATTTTGTGTCCTTGAGTGAATGGTAACAAAATGCTTTTTGTGTGCTGTTTTTTCATGTGCTGTTTTGGAAGCTTTTCAGAGAAAAATAATACTAATCACGATGAGCAGACAAAAAGTTGCATTTCCCAGTATTAACAGCAACAGGAACTGCAAGAATGTTGAGTGTGTGTTAGGTCTTCAAACCAAAATATCATGAAACAGACATGAGTTGCACATGAAATGAGATCTTAATTAAGTCACAGCATTTAATGTTGACTTGGTCACAAGACATTTCCATAGTATAACCCCAGTCAATTTTATTTCCAGTAAAAACATTATTTTGGTTCAGTTGTCATGACGTCTTCTCGTGCTACAAACTTAGGGATGCTGTGCAAGTGATTATTCTCACTTCCCCTGCTCATTATACAACATGCACGCTTACTACTGAGTCCTCTGCCAACCCTATTACAGTATATCACAATGATATGCACCAGCAAGTGAAAAGGACGCAGGTAAATTGTCGTGGGAGCTTTGAGGCTGGAGGCCTTGCACAACGAGTGACTGTAAATTAACTAAGGGTGGATCATTGCCATGCGAATAGAAAAAAAAGGAGATTGGGGATCTTTAATTCATGACAGTAATGAAATGAGTCAAGCTGTTGAGTCTCAAAGGCAGTGGATCCCTAGGCTGAGACTCTAGTATTCTTTTCATCCCAAGTCTGACAGATCAAAAGGAGAACAGGGGCATAAATGACTTCCTTTGGTAATAGGAAAGTTAGTTGTGTTCCACTGCCACAGGAACTACAGCAGGGCCAGTGTTAATCACAGTATATGAATGACAGCTAAAGCGTATTCCCTTTACACACTTTGGATTACAGAATGAACAGTTTGAAGATACTTTTGTTAAGTTACGTTTGAGTTTGAAAAAGGTCACGGAGGTTCCTTAGGGCACCCCATGGCTCATACATTCCCCTGCCTGATAACGCTTCCTTATGTTTTCCACATTTTCCACACTATGTAAATATTTTACAATAGTTATAAAGATGTAGGTGGTTACCTTCATGAAATATTCTTTGCCTTATCTGTCCATTGCTAGTCTAAATGTGAGCTGGAATAGTACATTTGTCACTGTAGGCAATAACGCTTTTTAAAAGTTTCCCAAACCAACAGCATAGGGTTAGGAAGGGTAAAAATGCTTGGATTTACTAAAAAAGAAATAAAATGTGCAAAGAAAAGGAATGAAATCCTCCTCAGGGTGAGAATCCCTGCTGGCTGAGTTTCACAGTATGAGTCTGTGAAATATGATAGGTAAAGAAAATCCAAGGCAATCCTGCCTTTTTTTTTTAACCAATTGTTGAATGTGACTTATTTTAAGTGTCTCATAATCCTGAAATTGGTCACTGGTGTATTTCACATTAAAAATACACATTTTAACTTTGAAAAGCGGTATGTGAAAAATATTATGAATAAGAAAGTTCTGGTTCCGTTCCTTGGAAAAATGACTGAATTGGTGTTATATAAAATTTAACCCTTGAATTACCTTATATACTGACTTTTAAAAGAAATTTGCGTTTTGAAGAGATGATTTACTTGTACATCTTTCTTTCAAATACTACAATATAAGAAATAGCAACAGACTTTGTTTCATATATTTAGGGAACTCTATTTAGCAAATTAGCCAAAAAAAACTAAACTAAAAAGTAGAAATAAAAGCAAGGTGATGATAATATAAAAGAAATACAAACCCAATTCTTGTATTTTATTCACTATAGAAGCAGAAAAGCTATTGAATGTATAAATTGAGACATTTTACTATTTCATTAAATATATTAGCTTATTTTGACTTTGATGCCAATGACACATCTCAAAAAAGTTGGGACAGGGCCATGTTTACCGATGTATAACTCCTCCTCTTCTTTTAACAGCACAGTCTGTAAGTGCTTACAAACTGAGGAGACCAGTTGTTGGATTTTTGGGAGAGGAATGTTCCCATTCTTCTCGGCTAAAGGATTCTAGCAGGTCACTTTTGTCTTCTTTGTTGTATTTTGGTTTCATCATGTACCAAATGTTTTCATTTGGTGAAAAGTCTGGTCAGTTCAGTACCTGAATATTTCTATTATGTAGTCATGCTGTTGTAATAGATGCGGAATGCCATTTAGCATCCAGATGATGTCTTCCCTGAAAAGACATCATCTGGATGGGAGCATATGTTGCGCTATATACTTTTCAGGAATGATGGTGCCTTTCCAGATGGTTGCAGGCCACAGGCACTAATGCACCCCCGTACCATCAGAGATACATACTTTTAAACTGAGCGCTGACAACAAACCGGATGGTCTCTTCTCATTAGTCAGGGAGGCAGCGTACATACAAAGAATTTCAAATTCGCATTTGTCTAACATCAGAACAGTTTTCAACTTTGCCTCAGTTTCTGGATCATATTCACGTAAGACTTTTTCTTTAGACAATAGAGCTAAAACCCGAATTTGTGAATGGCAATCACGCATAGTGATTTCCACGCCAGAATTATGCCTGTTCTTAATGCAGTGCTGCCCGAGGGCCTGAAGGGCATCAGATACTGATTTTCAGGCTTGCTCTCGCGCAAAGAGACTTTGACAACGTTATGCACTGTAGATGGGGAGATAGTCAGAGTTCTCACAATTTTACATTAACAGACATTATTATGAAATTATTTTACAATGGGTAGGGGCATTTTTTGCTGATTGGTTAAGTTCAGTCGACACTTTTTCAACCTTTTGTTTCTCTCTCCCAACTTTTTTGAGATGTAATGCTCGTGTCAAATTCAAAATTATGGAACGCCAGGACTGCCATAATGAATTACTTAAATACACCATTAAATAATTAATTAAATGTGGCAATAATTAATTAAAATGGGAATTAATTAATTAAATAAATAGTTATGACACATGTAATTAATTAATTATTGACACATTTAATTAATTATTTATGTATTTCATATTTTAATTAATTATTGACACATTTAATTAATTAATTATTGACACATTTAATTAATTATTTATGTATTTCACATTTTAATTAATTATTGACACATTTAATTAATTATTTCATGATATATTTATTTATTTCATTTTGGCAGTCCTGGCACCTGGCTCTCATCATGAATTAATTTTATCTGTCAGCCTCACCCATCAAACTCAGGAGGCGGGGTTAACGCTGATCGACTCAAAACCATTGCTTTGGCCTGGTGGCCATTGTTTTTAGCCCACAACAACCGGCAGAACTGAACTTTGAAAAACCCTGTTTGTGTGTCACCAAATACTGTTTTAATATGTTTTAGCCGAGAATGTAGTGGTTTAATCTTCACATGTGTGATCGGTTTGTCAAGATACAGCCTCTTTGCAAAAGTGCTTCGATGATTTCGGAGATGTCTGCCCAGTCTCACGGCAAAGCGTGGGATAGACCCGCTCGCCTCGCAAGCAATCGAGCTGTTATTACCGCCGACAAAGCGCAGGCCCCGGTACACAGCTGTAATAACCCCCGCTGACACTGACTTCTTTTACTGAGGTTATATTTATCGGGGTTTTATTTCCTGATGTTCTTATGTGTCCTACGTGTTTCAGTCGCCAATTCTGAATGATAACTAACATTAAAAACATGTTTAAGGAGGAGAGAGAGCAAATAAATTCGACTAACAGCTGATCTTTGGGTTTCTGTTCAGTAATCAGCGTGACCTGTGTATAAACGTATAAAAGAGAAAACGTTGGTGTTTCCGTCATGTAGTAACTGCTGGCTTTAACTGTACAAAGGTTGTTCGACACTATGAAACACATACAGACTTCATGATGTTCGGCTAATATTTTTATTGTGAATATTAATCATGAGGGTGACCTGTACACCACGGAGCAAGATCAGCATCTCTCCACGATATCTTCAGCTCTCTGAGTTAACACAGAGTTTCCCAGCTGACTATCTAACTGTCATCTACGAATATGTCACGGGTCATATCAATATGATTTTACAGAAAAGCATCCTTAATACTGCCAACTATTCCAGAGACGTGAAAATCTACAGCATAAAGAACACAAAAATATAGCAGTCTAACGCAACACTGTAACAGAGATGAACCGTCAGTTTGTCGCAGATCAAAGTGGAATGAAAGTGATTGGTTGAACAGGTGTTCGTGATCTGTGTTATCTGCATTTTCATCAGCGTCAGAGACTCAGCAGCAGATTAGACTAACAGTTATACATTTAATAAATTACCAAATGAATCCACGATCGAACCTGTTCCGACTATTTGAGTTTGTATTCCCTCAGCTGCAGACTCGCTGCTGTTTAAATGTTTGAGAGGAAGATTAGATATAAAGCAAACATCAAACATAGACTCAGTCTGCGGTCACATTTGATATGAGGCCAGCACGGATATTGGCTGTGTCCTGTTTTAAGATCATACATGTAAAATTGTTGTCTGACCTCCGTCGATCCAGCCGCTCAGAGTCCGTGGTTACCATGGTTACTGCATAAGCAGCTATAATGTAAACATTACGCAGCATGGGTGTTTATGTTTTCATTGCAAAAGAACTGTCTGAATGGTTAACTGACGTTAACTTGGATAAATTATAGTTAAGGAGTATCACAGATAACGCCCATGTGAGCTGCTGAAATCAGTAGGCTATTACTGAAATACACGTGCTATATCATAAACTACGATATAAATAGGGAGGTCCTATTAACATGTTTAGTTTTAAAGGACACCTTCCTGCCTTTAGTCTCATTCATGAGCAGTATTAGTTTTCTTCTAACATCCAGAAGTCTGCACGATGTGTTTCATAGTTTGTAACAAACCTTTTACAGTTAAACATAACATGACCGAAAAAGCAAAAAAAAAAAAAAAAAAAGAGAGAGAGAGAGAGAGAGAGAGAGAGAGAGAAATCACACAAATTATATGTTAAGCTCATTTATTTTTAGTTAAGTAAACTCTAAAAATTCTAACATAGCTGGTGCTTAGAATACAGTTAAATAACTATTAAAAACAGATGATATAATATTTCTGTCCAGGTTGCAGTCTTCATCTTGAACATGCTGTTGCAAACTCTGCTCCTCTCGGTGGAAATGCACCTTCTCTTTCCTCTTTGTATAAAAACATTTTAAAAGTCAGTTTAATCTCAAAATTCACTGTTAAATCCGAAACACACCAGATAAAGAAAAGCGAATAGTTCAGTCTAACACATGTGCCAGTGAATCATTAAACGTCTGTAAAACTCTGCAGTTATAACTTTAGTTTGAGCCAAACCGATTTGCTCAGTTGTAAATAAAACAGCGAAGTAAACGTGACCCGACAGACAAAACCTGAGTGAATTAAGTCCAGCGTTTAACCACTGAGAGCTAAAACTCAGGTGAGGTTTCAAAGCTGTGTGCAGGTGATTGGACATCAGCTGCCGATAAAGTGGGTTCGCCTATAAAGTCCTCTGTAAGGAAACAAGCTCCAGCAGCTCTGCGCTCGGGAAAAATACTATATTTACTTATGTTGTGCAGAAAAATGCGCTGACATTGCGTTATATCAAGCACCGGCTGCCCAGTTAAACTGTGACTATCACCAGGTAACGTGGGCGTGTTTCTTGAATTAGCAGCAGGTGTTAAACAGCTGACAGGTGAGGAGGACGCATGCAGGTAAACTGAGGGCCTGCTGAGCTGATCGCTGGTGTCCTGAGAAACATGTCAGCTCGTTCTTTATGTTACAGAAGCACAGAGACACAAGACCAGGCGGAAAGAGACGATCGTTCGGTGAAAATGCGAATCTGCGAATGCAACATGTGGAACACGGAGAGTGGAATATGTAAACAAACCGGTTGACGTAACCCCTCGGTGCACTCTGCATGCTGACTGTTAGCAGAGCAGTGAAATCTCTGAAAACATCTGAGCACTTTTGCAAACATGTTCTATGTTGACAACCTGACCAGACATGTGAAGATTACGGCGCGACATTCGCGGCTAAAACACTGTTAAAAGTGTAGCTGGTGACAGAAAAACGGGGTATTTTAAAACTACACCACCACCATTGCTGCCTGTGATTTGAAACGCATTCTGGGATACCTGGCTGCCTCAAGTCTACAGAAGCAATCGATTATCTAGGATCGACCTGTTTTGACTTACATTGCACGGCAACCAATCAAATGTTAGAGAAGCTGCATGGGCAGCGTTAACCCCGCCCCGTGAGTTTGATGGGTGAGGCTGACAGATAAAATTAATTCATGATGAGAGCCAGGTGCCAGGACTGCCAAAATGAAATAAATAAATATATCATGAAATAATTAATTAAATGTGTCAATAATTAATTAAAATGTGAAATACATAAATAATTAATTAAATGTGTCAATAATTAATTAATTAAATGTGTCAATAATTAATTAAAATATGAAATACATAAATAATTAATTAAATGTGTCAATAATTAATTAATTACATGTGTCATAACTATTTATTTAATTAATTAATTCCCATTTTAATTAATTATTGCCACATTTAATTAATTATTTAATGGTGTATTTAAGTAATTCATTATGGCAGTCCTGGCGTTCCATACAAAATCAGCAAACAGTTTTAATGAAATAGTAAAAGTTTAAACATTTGATATGTTTTCTGTGTTCTGCAGTGAACAAAACATGAGATTTCCAAATCACTGCATTCTGTTTTTATTTACATTTTAAACAGTTTACCAGCTTTTTTGGAATTGGGGTTATACATTTGTAGATTACATTCCCAGCTGCTCGGAGATGAAACAGCTGTCTGCAGACACCATGCCAAAACCAGAAACCATAAATAAAGGTTGTTATTTAGTGTGTGCACAGTATATACATGCTTGCTTAAGCAATAGCTGTTTATCACTAAGAAATATGTTTAAGCATATATTACTAAAATGTCAAAAGACAGTCAATAATGATGTACTGTATATCACACGTGACTGATGGACAGTAGTCACAGATGCTGGACACCAACACTGAAATGAACTGTAATCAACTTTATTACAACTACCACATAATTATGTCAGTTTTGCAGTGTGAAGTGAATCACTTCGAGAATGCTGTTAATTCTCTGATCCTCATGCTGATGAGGCACATTTGAATTGAAATTGCCCTTGAGGAGAAGAATTCAATCACAGCAATGTATTCCCTCGCTACTGCCATTAGATTCTGCACCATTCATTCCTTATTTTTATGTTTTTTGCTTTCTCTTCTTTCCTTCTCCAAACTTGCAGGACAAAGAGTTTGTGCTGCACCCCTGCTCTTGCTCATTAGGCCTTGGAGTCAGATATTAATTCTGGCCCGAGTGAAAACCCTGTTGCCATTAAGATCGAGTGACAGCTCATTTTCCTTGGTGGCCTGTAGAAGACAATAGCGGTGATGGAATTGTTTTTTTTTCTTCTTTTTTTTTAGTGTGTAACCTCATTAACTCATTGGAATAAAGACAATGTGGAGTTGTTTGCATTAAGCTGTAATTATACAGATTCACTCACTTCCTCCCTCTCTCAGTCACTCTCTCTCTTCTCGTTCCATTTTCAGTTTTAATTAGATTCTCCTCTGCTCAAACATTGACAATTTGGACGTGCTTTTGACTCCTGAATTAAGCACCCACCGACTCATCATTTCTGATATTATTTGAGTGTCATGTGTGAGATGCACAAGAAAGGAGTGTGAAAATGAAGGAGGTCTCCGTGCAAACATGCCATGTGTCTTCACTAGTCATATATTACCTGGCATGACAAGGCTACATTCCTTGAGACTGTCAGTGGGTCGAGAAAGCATAAGAATGGGGAAATTTATTCTCCTACAACTCCACGTGCTTCGTTGCATGACCTTGATTTTGTCTCTTTTTCAATTGATAGCCAGGAGGGGGGTTGGGGGGATAGATACAGAAAGAAAAAGTGATGCTTGAATGAACACAGGCTTGGTGCATCTCTCTCGTGTGAATTTGAGCTTGTCTACTGTGATATAAGCAAAGATAGCAGATGTGAGCCATGGGTTTTTCCTCCTGCATTTCTCTATGCACAGTAATCTAACTGCATGGGCATGAAAAAAAAGAAGCTTTTGCTAAATTAATTATATTTGCACATGTGAAATGACCTTTTTCACTTCTGTAGGAACCTGTATCTACACAAACCTTTCCTCCTTATCTCCTCCTTAAGAAGTTAGCCAATCTCAACGAAACTTTGCACAAACATTGTCACACATACAGTGATTACTGACATCTGAATGTTTAAAAGAAAGAGATTTATTATATATCCAAATTCTTTTTCTTTTCCTTTTAATCACCCCCTGTGAATGCAATATTACATTATCTGTTTGTCACCCCTAATTAACTTTACGGTCCCCAAAATATGTATCCAGGATGTAATTTTGTAATTTGTAATTGTAATTTTGTTTAACTCACCACTAAATATGGAATGAAGAGCATGAATTCCTTTACAGGATAAATGTGTAGTAGGACAAGGGTGGCTTGCATGCCATTTATACTATATAATAATTTTAGGCAGGTTATGAGTATGAAATGGTTTTCATATTGACAAATATGTAAAAATAAATTAATATAAAGTCAATCATACTGTAAGCATGCAGCACGTGAAATAGCGAGGGCCAATTTTTGAATAAGCTAATGAACATGACTTTCTCACACTAGCCAAGATAAACTCTATCATAACACTTGTGTACTAAATGAGATCACTGTGAAAATCATTGTGTATTTTTGTGGTATCAGTATGTAGCATGAATTTGACACATGCTCCAAGAATCTGTGGTAGCACCATAGATATTGCTATCAGTATATTTTTGTGAACATGCAATAAATCTTAAAAGGAAGACCCAAATGCAAACTCATTAATTAACAATAAAACGTTAATTAACAGGAAATGAACCTCTGCCCAGGTTATAAATAAATCCATAAAATAAACCAGTACAAAGGCAAAAAGGCAAAAAGAAATAAACAAGGAGGACAAACAGATACTCCAACAAAGAACAAAGAGAAGACAGTGTTTTAAATGGTCACAGTCATACTGAAGTTTATTCAGAGGAATGAAACAGAGGTGAAACTAACTGAGTCAATGGTAGACAGGAAGTAAATATAAAACTAGGGCCCAGGAAACAGGAAGTAAGAAAGTAAATCAGGAAGCAATTAAAAAGAACTTGACACAGTAGAACACTGGGAATAGCTGAAAAAGAAAACAAAGTAAATGAAAATAATAAAGTCTAATCACAGTCTCGGGAACTCTAATTACAAAAAAAAAAAAATGCTGGAACTAAAAATTACTTGTTCAAGATATTAATGAAAAGTCAAACTGGAAAAATATAAACAAAGCAGGAACCAAATAGAGAACATGATGAATCGAATCTAAGACTCACTTGAACCCTGGGCTCAAGGACGCTGAAATAACAGTATTATTTCTTTTCCTTTTATAAAGAATGCTCAAGTTAATTCTCTGCTAAGGAAGGTGAAAAAAAGGAAGTTACTAAAGCAACTTTCACAAGGATTTATAGAATTTCCGGGTTTTATTATTGCTAGCATTCTTCTCAAGCAAAAATGGCTGTTTGTATGCAGCCCTAGGCAGTGAGAGAATGAGAGATCCAAAATAAACCAGGCAAATGGCATTTATACAAAAATTCTGGGATGACAGAAAAACACTGTCTTAGTGCAATACTACCAGATATCCAGCACCTTTAGGCTCAGCCAGGTTTCACAGGATGGTGAAAGTTTAAATGCAGAATTTAAGATGTTGCATTGGGGAAATGAGAATACATCATCTAGAACATAACTCTTCAACTTTTCCAGGCATTGCATACCTCTTTCCTGAAATGAGCATCAAAGATGTAGGAAAGTACAAGTAAGAAGGCGTGTCATCAATGATCCACGCAAGTGGTGGCAAAGAAAGAGGAAAACGAGGGGATGACAGAAAACTGGAACACAGGATAGTCCCTCAGACTCTGGAAGCCACAAGGTTAAGCACCTTTACCACAGGGAATGAGCCAGTACTCACAGTAGTAGGTCCCTTTTGGACAGCCTTGTAAATAAATGTGGCTGATTAATGGTGGTTGCCAAGTCTCTCATGCTAGGGCCATTTTAGCACATTATCATGTACAATTCCACCTCCACATATATGATTAGGAATTAAGTACCTTTCAGACCATGCTCCTGGGAAAAGGGCACAGGTGCCTGACAATGATAACAATAGAATAACTGCAATACACCTTAAGCAGAGCTGAGCAATGTGGGCTTACTCCAAGTGTGTGGAGTATATACAGGAGTCTGGGAGACAAAACACCATGGAGAAGAATCCAGTTTTTATTCCCTCTCAGGCTGTACATAAGTCTGTGAGTGTAGGAACCGATGGGTGAACAGAAGGCCCTTCACAGAAAAAAAGGAGAGATAAACTGAAGCCCACAGCATTGCAGCCGCCAAGACATGAAGCCAGAGCACCTCTTCTGATCCAAACTTCAGCTATGTCATTACCTTAGTGCAGTATAGAATGAAGAATACGCTGAGCATAATTAGAAAACTTGTCTATCAGTTACTGGAAAGCTGGTCATGAACAGTGATGTGCTACTTTTTTCACAAGGGGAAAGGTAAGGCAGCGTTAGTTTGAATGGGTCACTTGCTTTCCTATCACTGGGTAGGCTGTGACAAACGCTCTGGTGTCCCGCTCCATTGTCAGCCACCAGGAAAGGTACCCAAGGTATCCCAGGGTGACAGGTAACCTTTGTTGTGTGCTACCCCTCCAGCACAGGACCTTTTGGAATGTTCCAAAAATACTGTGTTGGGGGGGTGTTGTTGCCCAGGTCTGACTGCTAAAGGTGACTCTAAGACTTTCTATATCAAAGGTTACATAGCCAACATTAAATATATATATATATAGGCTCATCATTCTTTGAGGTAGGCCTATAGTAAAGTACCAAGTTTAACTCTCCCATATTCATAATCTTTTAGACATCCTAATAAGGTTCCTTCTAGGTTCCTGTGTTTACTTCACACAATAAAACAATAAAACAATGATCAGGCCCATTTAATCAAAGCTGCTTATGTAAATCTCTGTTCCCAATATCATGATATGACTCTGAGTATCAAACATAACCGCAAACTGGTAAGAGGTGTTAGTAGAATTCAGGATGGGTTCTGAAGAAATGAGATCCAACCTCATAGGACCACTTAAAGCTTAAGGTAAGAGCTATCAGAGGTCACAATACCTTGCTGTAGCCTGGCTGCTATAAAAGTTTGAAAATCTAAGGGCCCACTATGGCTCCTTCCAGCTCAGGGAGTGGGTTCAATCTCTCAC
This sequence comes from Oreochromis aureus, assembly GCF_013358895.1. Lineage (NCBI taxonomy): Eukaryota > Metazoa > Chordata > Actinopteri > Cichliformes > Cichlidae > Oreochromis > Oreochromis aureus. Next base: position 8,613,723 of record NC_052953.1, on the reverse strand, counting down.
TGGCAGGAATTTGATAGGATCTATCCTCGCTTCACCTTTAGCAAATGTAACCTTTTGGGAAGACAAAATGGGTGTGAAATTGGCACTTTTCTGCCTTCAGAACTACCAGCTCTCCATGAGATGTTGGGGTACTTGGAAAACATGCTGCTCACGGTCCTCAGAGGTAACAACTTTGCAACACAAAGGCAGTCAGTAGTGAGAAAGTGTTCACAGCAGCAGCCCACAGAAGACACCTCTTTTTATCAAAGGCAGAAAGCCAGCAAAAGAGACACAGATCGGGCATATAGCATCGATAGCAAAGAAAAGACTGAATATGTAACACTCCCTCAGAGCTCACAGAGGTGGGACTATGAGGAAATGTTAACATGCTAGTATTTGCTTATTACTACCAACGTGCGACTGAAGCAGATGGAAGTGTCATAAATGTTGTAGGTAGTGAGTCATGAATCAAAGGACTGGAAGAAATAATTGTGAACTGGTGATTTTACTATTAAACAAGTCAGGTGTAACTAATATTCTTATAGTTATCATAAATGTATTATTTGTACGAAAATCCATCCAATAAGGTTTGAAGGACTTCACTCAAAAAATCTCTGTGTGTCTCTCTGTCAATGTCGTTGAATGACTCATTGACCTTGTAATGTGTTATCCAAAAAGGAAGGTGTACAATTAAATGTTGTTTTTTTTAATTGCCGTCACTCCTAAATGTACTTGAGCACATACAGTAGCTCTGTCCTGTACTTACTGAGAACTTTGTCTCAGGCTGACGTATTCAGCATATTTTATTCATAAAGGACAGAGATTTATTCTTAGTCATATATAACAGTGCAGGGTCACTGCATACAACCTACTCAACCACCCTTGAGATCAAACACATGTCTTTTTATGTTGCCTTTTTGTTTTACTGTATAACAGTCACTCAGCAGGACAAATTGTCCTGACTTGCCCTGGAAAAGCAGCAAGTCAGTCTTACGTAAAGATGCCACATTGTTCTCCTTTGGATTGCAAGTAAATATAGGTCGGATTAAAAAAACTACAAGGTCAGCTGACAAACAAGTTTTCTTAATTCTTTTTTAAAGTCCCTCTCATTCCTGATTATTTCTAAATCTGATATGATTCCATCATAGATAAAGTCAATTAGACAAATCTCTAAATTGAATTAAGCAATTTGCCTCATTTCCCTCAGTGGAATCTCTATTACCAGCATTATGCCAACTGCTTTCTGCTTCTATTGGATATTACCTGTGCTGAACCACAAAAAACTGTTCATGACATGTTCAGGTTATGGCATTTTAGGTAACTAAGACACCTTTCCTTTTTAAATGTGTAAATCCCACTAAGATTCTACCTCAGCTGGCATAGAGGAAATGGTTAAGACATAAATGTTAACTCATTTCCGAATCAAAATATTAAGGGTGTTCAGATTTGCCACTAAATTCCAAGCGGTTTTGAAGCTTCTGTTGTTCACAAGCTGAGATGTCATTGTCTGAATCAGATTGGATTAGGACCTTAATCTTTTCTTTCTCTCTCTCTTCTCTCTCATTGTATTTGTCTGAGGAAAAGCCTCACAAGGAGTACAATGATGCAGTGCTTTTTCCAGCACAATCAGATTTCATGTATTTCTCAAGACAATTACCATCTAAAGTCATTTCTTTTCAGTAAATGTAACACAATATACCACAAAGTTATTTCAGTATGCTTTATCAGTCAAAGTCTCTCAATCCATCTCAGTCGAAAATTAAAATTTGAGTGTTACTCAGTTACTAAGTTTATAAGGTGAAATCATATAATGAGATCTTTTTACTCTCTAGATATATATAGATGGTATCATAGTACAGCATCAGTAATGTGTGGTACAGACCTAGATTGACTGCCTGATGGCGTGTCCAATGTGTCATGTTCCACTTTAAATCTGGTCTGTTTCTAATTCTTTCATAATAACAGTTTTCTGTAGGATATTGAAAGTTTGTGAAAGAGTATAATCAATCTTGCATAGAATCAAGATCTTTCTTCTTTAAGCTTAAAGATAATACATGAGCATTAAGATTGCTGGCCCATGAAAGAATGGCCCTTGTACAGTGATTAACCTAAAAAATAAAAAATAAAACAAAACATGCTGTATTTCTCTGATTGTTTGTAATCTACCAGTCTAGGCTGAACTATTCATTTCCTTCAGAAATCTTCTCTTCCAATCAAAAAAGAGAAAAGCCTCTTACTGGAACATATAAATATACGTCTTTTGTCTCCCCCCCCCCCCCAGAAATACAGTGCAGATCTTCCTTATCCATTTTACAGGTACTCTGTCCAAATGAATTTCAGATAAGGCAGTCAATTTCATTTGAAGGAACTTGCACATCTACAAGGGGCTTCAAAGTAGCCCTCAGCAGGAAATGAAAGAGGAAGCTGGGTAGCCCTGAGCATGGCATGACACATCTGCCCACTTTTCCAGCTTTGCCTATGAAATTGATAGAAAATCACAAGGGGTTTAGCCCCAGGGATCTCAATTTGGTTGGCACACTCTACGGAGAGGGTGAGTTAAGGATATTTTTTATAGGAGAGATTTAAAATGTTAGTGACTCCAGCTGGCATTTTACAACAGACAAAACAAATACAATATACAATGTAGTTATCTAAGAGAAATAGGGACTTTTACTCACACTAACATAATCTCTGAACGAGCAACTGGTCTTCTAATATTCTGAACAAAGAGCACCAATGAGCTTAGTGCTTGAATTTTAATCTGCATTGCTGTTAACACCCAACAAAAAAGACTATAGACAAATTTATGAACTGAACAATTTTCCATCCATCCATTTAATTCAATTTTATTTGCAAGTTCCAAAAAACAACCACAGTTGCCTGGAGGCACTTAACATTGTAAGGTAAGGACCCTACAGCAATACAGAGAAACCCAATAAGAACAACAATAAGACAACAATAAGATGACACCCTATGAGCAAGAGTTGAAATTCTGAGGCCACCAAAGTGGAAACCTTTTCCAACTTCCACACGATTATGTCTAGAAATTCTGCCCATAAAAATTATGAACAGAATTGGTGTCATAGGGCAGCCCCAGTGGAGTCTAACAACCAGCAGAAATGAGTCTGAATTATTGCTGGAAATGCGAACCAATCTCTTGCAATGGTTGTACAGAGCCTGAAAGGCACGTAGCAACACGCCAGACACCCCATAGTCTTGAAGCACCCCTCGACAGGACACTCCAAGGGATACAGATGAATGTCCAAAAAACACATGTAGACTGGTTGGGATAACTCCCACACACCCTAAAATATCTTTGAGAGGCTAAAGACTGGGTTCACTGCCCTATGACCAGGATGAAAACCGCATTGTTCCTATTGCATCCAAGGGCCAACTAACAGATAAACTCTCCTTTCCAGTATGCTGGCATGGCCTTTCCCCGGGGAGGCCAATCCAGAGGCATCACCCAACATCTCCACATGATGTTGCGAAGTAATTTTACCCAACACAGCCCTACGATATCCAGACCTCTCAGTAACTCCAGGTGAACCTTCTACACCCCAGGTACCTGGTCATCAAGGAATTGTTTGAAGCATTGACCTCGCACTCAGTAATGGGCAAATCATTCTCCTCATCTCCAGACTCCGCTTTGTCTATAGATGGCTTGTCAAGCTAGATTAAAGAGGTCCTCAGAGCATTCCTTCCACCACCTAACTATATCCTCACCTGAGGTCAGCAGCACTCCACCCTCACTATACACCATGTATCACAGAACCACTTTCCCCTCCTGAGTCACCTGACGGTTTGCCTGAATTGCATCAAGGCAGAAGTCTTGCCCAATGGCCTCCCTGAATTCCCCCTACACCTGAATTTTTGCTATAGCTACCACCCAAGCTGCATTCCTCTTGACCTGCGATGACCATGCAGCAGCCTCAGCAATGTCTCCAGCCTCCCTTGGAATACTGTCTCCCGGACCCAGGCCTCTGCCAGGTGTTCCCGGCACACGCTTAAAATATGTTTGCATCTGCCAGGTCTATCCAGCATTCTCCCCCTCTACTTGATCCAACTCACCACCAGGTGGTGATCAATGGACAGCTCAGGTCCTCTCTTTCCCAGAGTTTTCAGAACATTAAGGCTGCAGATCTGATGATATGATACAATCTGTGATAGGTTTGTAGCATCAACCTATTCGCTGGAACGTTCAGGACAATTTGCTACACAGCAAAGAACAAGACACAAGTAGGCAAAGTTCTTTATGTTTCCGTGCACGGGGAGGCCTGTCTGGAGCCAAGTGTCGTTCCACCCACTTGACCTCCGTCAGACTCTCAGCCAGGTTCCCCATAGCACTCCTTTTATTGTGGTTACATGAATATGCATAGGTTCATTAACATATAACATCTTACGTACATAGGTATACATGTGAACAAAGAATACTCTGTGTGTATGTGTGTGTGTGTATGTGTGTGTGTGTGTGTGTGGGTGGGGTCAAAGCATGACCCCATATATGACTTCCCTAAACCTGCTGGCCTGGAAGTCCAGCAGTTCATCTAAACAAAAGGCACTTAGACTAAAACAGATATAGATACGTTTATCCTACCATAAAACAATAAGACAAGGTACGACCTCTCCCATGCTCCCAAAATGTGGGTGTGAAAACCAGAACACTCTGGAATGCACACAACGTTCTGCAGACTACTAAAGATCACACATCCTATCACTACACAATCGATTATACACCTCTAAGCATATATGGTTAAATATTTCTTAATACAAATGACAATAACACAATATAAACCCAACAATCTGATGCCTAAAAAGATGATGAGGTGGAGAACCCTCAAGCACCCCAGTCAGTGACTCCAAGAAGGCTGGGTACTCTGAGCTATCGGTTGGCACATAAGCGCAAATATTTTTGTACAAATTTAGCCCAAAAATAAAGTGACAAATGGTCCAAATTGCCTTCTGTCAAGGAGTGATATATTCCTCTCTCTGTGTGTCAAAATCATTTAAAAACCATCTCTCACATGTCAACATGTTAAACCCCTCATGTATCTCACAATCACAGCTTTTCCTCATTTATAGAGTCATGCCAACCAACAGGAAAAAGTAATTTCTTAGCATTTTGATAACTTTGTAGCAATAGCATTAGTATTTTTACATAGTATAAATAATCAACTCAGTGAGCAAGCACATACATGCAATAATGGATGTGATCATTTGTTGTCCTGATCAAAAACAAATTAAACTAAGCTATTACTGGTTGTTTGATGTTTGCTAAACACAACAAGCTCAAAGGTCGGACTTCTTCCCCAATGAGTAGAAAATCTGTGCTACCACCTCGATAACATAGCTAACAGCTTTCACTTTGTCTCTCTATAAGCCTATGGCCCTGGGCTAAAGGCTATCTCTGCAAAAGGTCAGCACGAACACTCAGCGCTGATAAAGACAGGCCAATTAACACACCCACTCTCGGAAAGAGCCATTACTTATTCAGGATCCCTCCTTGGGATGAGAACTGGAATGAGGGAGGAGGTAGGGAGGATGTAGGAAGAGATGAAGGAGATCAATGGAAATGTGGAGTTTAATTACCGTCATCTCAGCAGGCCATCTTCACAGGATTAAATCCTTGGAAGGAGTTGGGGAAAACAAGCCGGCAGCACCCGCGGCCAGTATCTGTGTTTCTAACATGTTTCACTGTTCACAGTGATGTTTTGTTTAACAGCACTTAGATCAGGTTGTGAGCAGTCCTACTTGACAAGGCTGACATGCTTTATGATGAATAATGAAAGCAGTGTTTTCGTCAAATCCTTTAATTGGGTTAAAGGAGAAAAGCATTGCGTGGAGTTTGAGAAACCTCCCTACTTGTCAGGATGTAATTGAACATTCTCTGTAGATAAGTTTCCACTCATGATGCACTAACAGCATCCCTAAAACCAATTGTATTAGCCCAGCTCAAGGATAAACACTTAGTTTCACACCAAGTGAAGGAAATGTGATTAAGTCCCTACATCTACACATCAAGCGATAAACATCATTAGATGGAAACCTCCTCGTCTAATTTGTTGTGATGTGCCTGTGATGTCATGATTGGATGTGCTCCTCTAAATGAGAGAGAGGCAATTCCAGCTGGTTCAGAGAAACACTTTGATTAATCATGCCATGTTGTTGACTGCAATTATGCTGTGATAATGAAAGAGGTTATTTCAGGTGTGATTCACACCAGCTAAACAGGGTAATGTACAGCTTAGAAGTCGTTATACATACAATAGCACAACACTGAAGTTTTAGAATCAATCTTTTGGACGAAACCACAAACAGGACAGTTACTACTCATGTTTTTTCATGAAAGAAATGTTTTGCAGAATACCTTAATGTATACACCCTTAGCGTTTTTATTTGTATTAGCAGTTTTTTTTTTAGTTTTTTATTTTCACCGTGATAATACCTCTCCTTTGTTTTTTTTACACATGGAGGAGGCATATTTCCATCTAATTGTTAATGCTAGTAAACAACAGTCTTAGCTTTGTGATCTTTTTTCATGAGATCAAAGAATACGCTGCACAAATGGAACAACTAGAATATTTGAACACGTGTTTGTGAATGAATGTGAACCATCTTCCTTTCATCAAGTTTAATTTATACAACATAATGCAGCTGCTTAGTCAGGCAGAAATTTATGCTCTTTAAGTGGAACATTTTAACTTTTAATGAATTAATTACAAGGTAATATAAGGTAAATTTCTGAACTGGTAGTATTTGGGAAGCTTTTCTAAGGCTGACAACTTTAATTTATGGTGTAATTGGAAAATGTTTCTTTGCTCACTGATATTCTTTTGAAAACTTTGTTCTTAACATGCTAAAAGTTTTGTTTGAAATATAAAAGCAATCTACTTCAGACAAATAGGACCTGTTTTTACCGCTATCCTTAAAGTTGACTGTATAATAAGACATCCAAGCAAACAAACGAAGCTTTTTATTATCCTTGCATCAAAATATATCAGCATAGTTTAATACTTTAAACACGCTGAACTGCTTTAGAGAAAGGGTAGAAATAGCTGTCAAATTCCAGATTGGACTATCTGAGTAAATGCAGTGGTTCTATCTCTTTAGACATTTGCTTGTGATGGACAAATGGATGCATGGTTCTCAAGCAAAAAAACTGAAATGGAGGGTTTGGGCTGGAGGGCAAGTTCACCTTTGACCGCTACAACTGGTGCATCCACTATCCGTAATGCAGGCATTAGTCAATACACTCAGACCCAATTATAGGCTCTTTCCTAAACAAAGTCAATGTAATCGCTTTGATGTTTTAAATGCATTTCATACAACTAACATACAGTACATGCTTTATGTATGTAAGTGCATAATATGTGTCTTCCTACATTCGCTTGTTAAGTTTATTAACCACAAACACATCTGAAACACTTTGTGTCTTACAGTAAGTGTTGCTGTTTTCCAAGCAACTCACCTTCATATCGAATGATTCGTGTGCATGTGCATCATTTCTCACATAATTTAAGACGTGAGGGTCAAATGTTGAATAACTTCCTTTTTAAACAATTTTAATTTCATTTTTACATTGCACATCAAATCCTGAATGCTGTAATGGCAAAGGAACTTTTCTGAGGTCAGAAAAATATAGTTTTAAAAGTCAAAAGTCCCTGAAATTTTATATTCCAGTTATGTCTTTTAAATAAAAGTTATTTTTGTAAATGTGTCATTTTGAACCTTTATTTCTTTGAGACAGCCTTATTAAGAGCCTGGATTTATTTTTCAGTATATTATTTACACAATTAAATTTAGTTAAGAGTTAGCCGACGCTTGAACACAAGCTAATGTAACTGCTCAAATCCAGCAGTCAGAGGTTTAGGGCCTCACTTGGATGTATTTTTGCAGTGGTAAATACAGACCAAAAAAAACCTGGCTCATACCCTCACATGCATATGGACTTGAGTGACATCCCATTCTTATTCCATAGGCTTAATATGATGTCGGGCCACTCTTAGCAATAACAGCTTCAACCCTTCTGGAAATGCTTTTAACAAGGTTTAAGAGTGTTTATGGGCATTTTCTTCCAGAAGTGCATTCATAAGGTCAGACGCTGATGTTGGACAAGAAGGCCTGGCTCGCAGTCTCTGCTCTAATTCATCCCAAAGGTGCTCTGTCGGGTTGAGGTCAGGACTCTGTCCAGGTCAATTAAGTTCTTCCACAACAAAATCACTCATCCATATCTTAATGGACTTTGCTTTATGCACTGGTGCACAGCCATGTTAGAACAGGAAGGAGTCATTCCCAAACTGTTTCCAAAAAGTTGCGAGCATAAAATTTCCCACAATGTCTTGGTATGCTGAAGCATTAAGAATTCCTTTCACTGGAACTAAGGGGCAGACTTGGACCAAAACTTGGACTCAAACTTGGCACAATGCAGTCAGACAAGTACCACTCTCCTAGCAACCTAGCAATCCTCGTACATTGGATTGACAGACATGGAATCGTGAATTGTCACTCCAGAGAACACATCTACACTCTTCTAGAGTCCAGTGGTGGCGCATCCACTGACCCCCACTCTGTGATTTTACGTGGCCTACCATTTTGTACCGGAGTTGCTGTTGTCCCCACACTGTGGAATCTCTGTTCCAACTCTGTGGGTCTGTGGAATATTTAGTAGTGAGGAAATTTTATGTCTGGACTTGTTCAACACATGGTATCCTATCACAGGACCAGTCTGCATGCCTAGATGCTTGATTTTATACACCTGTCCCATGAAGGGATTAGAACATCTGAATTCGATGAGTTGGATGGGCGAGTGAATACTTTTGGCAATATAATGTAGCTTACAGTTACAACTTTTGCCTAACTTTTAATCCACTAGAGTCTTACGCTAAAACTCAAACGCAATACTTTGAACTCTGTCCAGTTATTGAACCCTGCATTATTAACTGTAATTGTGGGTGCCTAGATGGAAATGCGCCAGACAAAATCTATGTAATGGTAAAAACATGAGTGACAGGTCTGAGGTCCCCACTGATATGACACTACTTAGTGAATGATTATCAGCATTTGAAAGCCTTAGGTTTCTGGTCTAAGAAGCTCAGCTATTTTCCAGTGTTCAGCCTGTCTTTTTTTCAGCACTCAACAAAGCAATGTGCATTAGTGCACCATATCCATTGAATTAAAGTGGCTACTGTGTTCTTTAGACCAAGCAAGTGGGTGTTAGTCATTAGTCACTGCTGGGGTTGCTGTTGATTTTCTCTGTGTGTGGGTAGAGTATGTATATTATGAGATTACTGCAGTGATCCTCACATCCTTACAGTTATAATTAATACAGGACTGCAGGTTGGCTGAAAGCTTACTGGATTTTAGCCCATGAAAACTCTCTAATGTACCCTTGAACAAGGTGCTTTATTATGCTTGTTCATTCTCCAGAAAGCCTTGTGGCATTTTTATTATTTAATGTCTTATAAGTTAGACTTTGAGACACTATCAGGGTTGTTGAAAAAGATTTTTTTTTAGTAATTGACTCTGACTAGGATTTATAGTTGATTTGATGCCTTAAATTCAAAATTCAAATTATTAATCCATCCATCCATTTTTTTTCTGGTAAGGTTACAGTGGGGCTGGGGCCAGTCCCACCTTTGATATGATGAGAAGCAGGGTGTACCTGGCCACGCTGCCTGTCTGTTGCAGTCCAAACACAGAAAGACAGACAACAAGTCACACTCACAATCACTCCTATGACCAATTTAGAATCACCAGATAATCTAACATATATGTCTTTGGACTGTGTGAGAGAAACCATCCAGGCATGGGGAATATGCAAAAACCACACAGAAAGGTACCAAGAACCAAAGCACTCTGCTGCCCTGTTCAAATCATTCCTGAAATTGCACATATATTGTTTATTAAATAAAAGTGACCAACTGAAAATTTTGTCCAACAACACACACACACACACACACACAAAGAGAGAGAGAGGCATAACATCATAACATCATCTTTCAAATAAATCCTGCATGAAATAAAGAACTGTCCAGTTGAAATCAGTCCTCTTTGATACCACTATGAGGCCAGACTTCAGAGCTACAGCCTGGCCTACATTCAAAGATTGGTTATAACTTTCACAATGGCCTCATACCTCTTCCCTTTATTACTTTTCTCAGCCTCAGCTCTTTCAGGTAAGTATGGTCCCAAAGCAAACAATGCACATAAATTTCACAGGAGATCTCTGCATTAGAAAAATGAAGGAAAGTTCCAACAGACTCGTATCCTGTTTAGAGTGACCTTGTCCATCAAAATGACACATGCTGCACAACCATTAAATTGCCTCATGTTCATGGACCAAGAAACTGTTATGGGCTTAGATTCCAGTTTTATTGGTCTGCTGCTTTCACTTTTATTATTTTTCTCTTACTTGAGCCTCATAGGAACTGCAGGCCAACAAGGCATGCGTTTTTATTTTTCATCATGCTCATTTTACTAGTGTGTGTGTGTCTGTTTTACTTTGAGATAAACAACTTTATAACCCTGCCCCATCACCATCTCCCATTTTGTTTTATCTCTTCTGATTTATCTTGTTCTGTATACACATATTTGCATAAACTCTCACGTGGTTCTCCAACATGCTACTTGGAGAACCACACTTGAACAGCATTGTTGCAAAATAATCATAATTTCTTGAGGAGCACTCGGTGGTCATTTCAATAAGTGTCTCACCTCAGAAAGGGAGTTAGTCTGGAATGTTGGTTTCCTTCCCTCTTAAAAGCAAACACAACATTTGAAGTGAACACTACATCTAAAGTCATCCACTTTTTTAGCTGCTTATCCAGGGAGTTGCAGTCTATCCCAGCTCTTACAGGGTGAAGGGCATGATACACGCTGACCAGAATCCAACAGTGTAGTTACACTGTAATTAATGTTGGTTAATCCTATAACACCAGGGTTGACTTAAATACAGTAATGTATCCATCATGTTAACTGACAAGGCTTCTGAATGGCCGGATATATTTTTCAGCTGCAGAAAAGCAAACGCAAATTCTTACTGCTACTATTTTAAAACTGCACTGTTCAAAGCTGTAAAGCAGTCTGAGTGCCCCCAGTTCACTTTGTGATTGACAGATGATATGCTCAAAGATGCAAATAAAAATGCTTTGGATTATTATTTGCTTTTTGCAGACATAGTGTACAAAGATTTCTTTGTTCCCAGTCAAATGCAATGACCAGGATTAAACAAAATGTACCTGCTAAATAATATTTATTTTATACATATACCAGAACACAGCACGGGCATGTTAAATTAATAACATAGCATTGCAATATAATCCAAAGGCAAAGCATCAGATTACCACATACTTCTAATTTCCTTGTATATTTGACTCAGAACACATACTTACAGTGATTATCCATTCCTGGCTGTCTGTATTCACCTCCATCCCCACTTGCTGGTGTATTCTAATATCTCATTTGTCCACTGCTCCTGTCTCTGCAGCTCCAGTGTTGTCAGCGAAAGGTCAGGCTGGCCCTCCAAGCAGAGTGCACACTTTCTCCAGGGAAATTAATGGCTTGAGCCTTCAATTCCTTCCTCTCTCTTTCTTTGTAATTTGCCGGCATTGAGTTGGGGCATGTCTTCAAAAGGCAAACGCACACTTGGCCACGTATGTAGACTGGAAACAGATGGACGCTCCTCTTGTGTTGATGAATTTGGAAATTTGAGGGCCCTTCACATGGACGGTGACTGAGGCAGGTAGAGCAGATGGAGCTTTCCCAGACTGTTTTTGTGTGGGTAAATAAATGCGAAGATCACATTTGCTTTGTGTGTGTGTTTCTCTGTGTGTGTGTGTGCGCGCGCGTGCACCAGCATGAGGGGCACAGTGATTCCTTCTGATTTAATTTAATTTCCCTGCATCCCATGGAGGTGTCAGTGGGAGGTTTGTGTAACCACTGCAACTGCCACCCTCTGCTTTCTAAAGTTTCGTTATTGATGATTTTCTCATCCTCCCAGACAATCACCAGGGATACATGGACAGACAGGGGAAATATGTCTTCATTCTCCTGTCAGGAAGGTTTACAGGCAGTTGATTTTCAAACGCCAAGCACTGCCTCCAGAATGGATGATCAGACGAGTGGTGTGGAGTTGTCGAAGTTTGTGAGGAGGACAGCACAACCTTCACAGAGGCATAAATCTGGTGCATTATGCTAATTAGTATATGATAGATTGGGGCACAAAATGTCAAGATGAAAACTTCCATAGCTAAAATTATTGTTCATATTGTAATTGCACTTTTATATAACTATCAGGATATCAGTTATTGACTGTGAATGAAAAAAGCCATAGATTTTTAGTACAAAGTATAAAACCTAATAAGAAAGAAAGAAACCTCTCCTTTTTTTTAGGATTTCAGTTTTTCTGTGTACTCAGTTATATTGTGGCTAAATATGGTCATCACTGTCTACTTGTTACATTAAACCTCAGCATAAGTCTCCACAGGCTCAATAAATCACACATGGAGATACTAATGGATCATTTATAGGCACTCCTTTTAATACAACAGAGTCAATTAGACCTCACTCAGGAAGAGCTGGGTTTCTGCCAGTAGCAAAGTTTTCAAAATGGAATGATTCAATCTCAAAAGGGTTTTCTCTTCCTAAGCGGCACTGAAAGAGCGCTATTATTAGTGCTCTGCTAATATGCTGAGAGAATTTGGTTTTCATAACAAATTGATTTAAAAGACAACTCCATGGCTTTTATCCAAAGCATTATCCAGTAACTCATCCCATCCTTGCCTTATGTTGCTGGTAGTTTCAGCTCAAATATTTTACTTTTCTTTTTCCTTTGGTATGTTTTTGAGAAAGCTTATGCCTTTGGTTGGAAGCTCCCTTTGTCTGAATGCAAACTTAAAAAGAAGTACTGTATAAGCTTAAGACTGAAATATTAAAAACACACAATTGTCCAAAAAAGCTCACAGTTATCACAATTTCAACCTTCAACATTAGTATCCATCTATCGATCGATCGATCGATAGATCGATTGATCGATGGATAGATAGATCGATAGATATAATATAACATTTGTGGAATTAAAGCCCACAACTTTTTTGTAAATAATACAACTCTGTGATCTAGATAAGCTCTTACAGGTTACGTGATTTCCAAAATTTGTTTGTTTTTAATAAAATACATAATAAATAATACAATTAACCATATCTTAAATACTTAAGCCTGGGTAGTAACTTGCAGGAAAGCATTGCCTGAACAGTTTTACAAGAAGGCTTTACAAAAAACTGTCTTCTGAGTAAATTAGCTGTCAGTCCATCTAACTCAGTTTACTTGCAACAGGCCACTGAAAGTGTAAAAAAAACAAAGAAAAAACCCAAACAGTAAATTCCCATTTGAATATAAACATGCTTCAGGTCTGAAAGCGAATGTAAACCAAATCAAGCCTTTAAACATTCTGGGGAATAAGTAATTGTTTTAACTATTAATATTTCTACCTTCACACACATATGAACTTGTGTGACAACCCATCTAAATCAATAGGACTTAATATGATGTCAGATCACCTTTTGCAGCTATAACAGCTTTAACCCTTCTGGGAAGACTTTCCACAAGATTTAGGAGTCTGTTTATGGGAATGTTTAACCATTCTTCCAGAAGTGCATTTGTTAACACAGACGCTAATGTTGAACAAGACGGCCTCTGCTCTAATTCATCCTAAATGTGTTCTGTTGGGTTGAGGTCAGGATTCTGTGTAGGTCAGTCAAGTTCTTTTATAATAATGAATAACAATGGCTTGCATTCATATAGCGCTTTTCGAGACCCTCGAAGCGCTTTACAATTCCACTATTCATTCACTCTCACATTCACACACTGGTGGAGGCAAGCTACAGTTGTAGCCACAACTGTGGGGCAGACTGACAGAAGCGAGGCTGCCATATCGCGCCATCAGCCCCTCTGGCCATCACCAGTAGGGAGGCGGTAGGTGAAGTGTCTTAGTGACAGTCAGAGTTGGGAATCGAACCAGCAACCTTCCGGTTACAAGATGAGCTTCCCAACCCTCTTCCCAACCCCCGGGCGACTGTGGTTCAGGGGGTTGGGGTTGGGGTTGGGGTCACTCACTCATTCATGTCTTCATGGACCTTGGTTTGTGCACTGTTAGGTTGGAATGGGAAGGGGCCATCCCCAAACTGTTTCCACAAAGTTGGGAGCATGAAATTGTCCAACATCTCTTGGTATTCCGAAGCATTAAGAATTCCTTTCACTGAAACTAAGGAGCAGAGTCCAACTTCTGAAAAATAACCTGGGGTCAAACCCAGACTTGCCTATTTTCTTGCTAGAGGGAGCGATTCATCACTCCATAGAGCTCTAGAATGGGTGCATTATTTATGCCACTGCATCTGATGTTTTGTGTTGCACTTGATGATGTAAGGGTTGGATGCAGCTGCTCAGCCATGGAAACGTATTCCATAAAGGTCTCTAGGCACTGTTGTTCCCAGTCGCTTCCACTTCATGATAATACTACAAAAAGTTGACCATGGAACATTTAGCAGCTAGGGCAAGTGGACTTGTTGTACAGGTGGCATCCTATCATGGTATCATGCTGACATTGTCTGAGCTCTTGAGAGCGACCTATTCTTTCAGAAATGCTTGTAGAAGCAGTCTGCATCCCTCGGTGCTTAAGGTTATAAACATGTGGCCATGGAAGGGATTGGAACAAGTTGAATTCTATGATGTGGATGAGTGTGGGAATACTTTTGGCAATATATTGTAGAATAGTTTAGACTACATTGTGTTTGGTTCCAGTATTGATAAATGCCACCTCACATTTACCACATGGCTAAGCCACATGTTTTGAAGTGCTGTCATAATATCTTTTTCCACACAGAAGCTCAATATAACAGCAATCTGAGAAGCACTGGGGTTCAATGGCTTGTTGAAGGGATCTATACTTGTGATGTGTATTAGTGTGTATCGAGTCCAACAGCTGAACTGAGAGTGGTTGTCTCTCCATGGCTGCAGGTAAGATATGACAGATTGGAGGCCAAACCACAGGCCCTCTCAGGTCTCTGCTGGGTGCTCGGGGTATCCGCAGTTCAAAGTCCACTGCGCAAAGACATTAGAAGAAGACACAACAGTGAATGTCTGAGAGGCTATCTGGTGTGTGTCAAAGAATCTACAGGGATATTGGTTGGAACGGTTAAGGGGAATTGAAGGGCTGAGATAAGGATAGAAAGGAGATAAGAATGAGGAGAGGGTTCATGCAACTGTCAGAAAGCAAACAGTCACAGTGACAAAGATGTAAAAAGAAGATGTGAAGAGGCTTTATGGGTTGAGCTGTGTGTCAAAAACTGCATTTAGGCATTTACAGTACATTTTAGAGAACATAGATCCAATGCGATTACAGTTTGTTGTACTGTACTGTGATTACATAGTGGAGAAGTCTGTTCAAGTGTCCCATTTCTAGGCACAGGGATTAGGGATTTGTAAATAGGAAAATGTGAGTGAAGCCTCTTGGTCAGATTTGAAACAGAGGACTCTATATAGATGACCACATACCTCATTGCTTTACCCTTGTGCTGATCTGATTCAAAAGGGGATTTAATACACGGACTTTGCTATTCTATTCCATTACGTTGCAGAATTCAGTGTTCACAGTTAAAGAAGAGAGTGGCTGTTTGTCATTAATTTTTAACCCCTAAATTGCAAGTTAAAGATGGTAAGAAAATAGTTCTCCTTAACAAGAAGAAACCTCTGGCAGATACAGGAAGTATAGAAGACAAAATAGGACCATAGAGAGACAATAAAAACAACAAACAGGAGCAAGCACAATCCATGGGAGAGAGTATACAAAAAGTTAATGACATTCAAACTCGTTCTACAGGAAAGGAGTGTGATAACTGAAGGCAATATCGCTTCAATCTTTACATGGTCAAGTAAGGAGAATGTGTTCAGTATTCTCACAGCCTGGAGGGGAAGAAACTACTTCGAAATCTGGTGGCATTTGCAGTAAATACTTCTGCATCGGTTACCAGATGGCAGCAGGGTGAACAGACTGTGACTGGGGTCAGTGTTGTCTTTTAGTATCCTTTGGGCTCAACACAGACCCTCCCTCACCACATCAGTCTATAGTGGACTGGTCATGCTCATGTTCTCATGTAATCACCCACTCAAAACCCCTCGGGTCATGGACTACACAACCCATTCCAGATTATGATGTTTCCAGTTAGGATGGTTCTAACTTGACAGAAGTGGAGTTGTGTTTACCAGATGTGTGAGATGTGTGATGAGCATTGCAGGTTCTGTTTGATGCCAAGTCCCAGAAACCAAAAAGAATGAGCACAGAGATTAAATATCACAATTTAGACTGGCCATTTAGTTATTATTGTGGTAACAGTGATTGGGATGCATAGTATTAACCCAGCCTTATAGACGTAATACCTAAACCATTTCATATTTTACAGCAGATATTATGAGTAGAACTGTGAAGTCCAAAGAAAGCAGCAAACAAAAGCCTACGCCTGGTACTGACACACACATAATTCACTTTATCTTTGTCTGCAGTTTGTATTGTTTCTGCAACAGAAGGTAAATTCAACGACCATCACTGACAGTCTATAAAAAAGTTAAAGAGTTTTTCTACTGTTCAGAAATTCTTAAATTATGTATTGACCTAAAAGTTAATTTACTTTGCTTATACTGTGAAGCAGAGGGTGACCATTGTGAAGCAGACAGGGTGGCTGTCATCGATTAATGTTTCCTTAGCACTCTTAACATCTAAGATACAGACGCACAACAGACTTAGGTAAAATATCTCTGTTGCAACTTCCTTTTGTTTTCATTTACTCAAAATAACCCCACACTGCATTGTGCACCACCACAGCTACATCAAGTTTGGTTGACAGTGAAAAGCATTTGAATGGATAAGACTGATAATCAAACACAGTTTTAATAACTGCAATAATTACAGTTAGACACTTTATTTAAATATTTTTTGGTAACAGCTGCAACCAGAATCCATTTCATCAAAAGATCACATAATCTCCTGCTATTTCTGCAATTAGAGAGCTACAGTGTAACTGACACCACTTTAATGTTCTTTTCCACCACAGGTTGCCCTCTCTATAATCTAAAGCTATATAGCTATCTATATAGCTTTCTGCCACAAATGGCAACTTTATGGGTCTGTCTGTGTGACAGTGTTTCTATCATTCACAGAGTTCAAGCTACTAAGCTAGTAATATAACTCACAGCAGAAAAACCTGTTGAAATCTTGACATTCTGTGGGACATTATTGAATATCCTTTGACAAGTGAACTCTGTGTACAGTGTTTTGGTAGTCACAGGGAAGCAGTGATCAATAGCAGGCTAATCGCAGCACAGAGCCTGTATGTATTATTGACTGTGTAATGGAAAAAGTCTACACAAAAAGGCTGATGTTGACCTCCTTTTGGTGCACTGCAGCACATTTTGACAGCTGTAGTTGAAATTGAAATTTTATATTTAGATACAATATGTGCAAACTCTTTCTACAGTAGAGGGCATGCATTTCACCTCTGAAACATTTACAAGTTGATGCTTGTATCAGCATGTTCTACAGTGTTTGTCACTAAGGTGTCACGAGTATATAACAAGCAGTTCTAGCTGAAATTGCCCCCGCTTCAAAGTCTGTGTTGGTTTAAATCGGTACAATACTTGTCACCTTGAAAACTCCACTAAGCTCTCTGAATAGGATTGCTTGACATGTCTCACAAACATTACACAATAAAGTGTTTTTTTTCTTCTTTCAAAATATTCTGCTGAGGCAGACAAAAGTGTGGACCACTCAGATTGTGCAGACATTTGTTATTCTTTTTTTGTAATATAATTTAGTTGAAAAGAGAGGGTGCAGTGGCGATCAATAGCAGGTCAGCCAATGATGGATGGCGGTACGATTACTAATTTCACTGTGAGACAAATAACTCTGCGCTTGGCCCTCAGCGCTGAGAAATAGAGAGAAAATGGCAGACCAAGCTACACAGGCTCCCCAATCCACTTCTCTATTCACATGACCATTCATCTCCATTGCTTCTGTACTCCGAGCTTTCACTCTCACTCTGTGAAGCATCATAATGACTGCTGGGGTAATTACATGTGGGAATGCTTGTCTGCTATCGTGGCTCTGACTTCACTGTGACTTCTAGCTTTGAGAGCTATAAGAAATCAGGTCAGCTCAATGACATTTAATCTTCACTGTGCTGTGTTTTATTGATGCACAATAGGAATTGTTAACATTGAGTTACCAGCAATGTGCAGTGACCCAAGACTGATATTGACTCGAAACCGAAAATCAATAATCTAGCACAATCCAGGTTACTATACTGATAATTTCAAATTATTTAATTAATCAATAAAAAGGTACTCTAAAAGAGAAAGGGGAGATGTTACAAATAAAAAGAGAAGATGATTCATTTGGGTTTACACCAAATCAATAAATGCAGCAGAGGATGAGGGAAAGAATAGAGGGGAGGATAGATCAGTGAGAAAGAGATGATGGGACATGTCCAACTTTCGAGGTCTCTCAACGCCTAGATGAACTCATTAGAAGTTAATTAATCACAGGTATTGATCCATTGTCACTCTTCCCACTGCAAGGCTCCACTGGATTCCAGGGGTCGGGTTCTGCTCTCCCGGTTAAAATGCTGAGTTCACTTGTCTCCCTGCCTTCTCTTTTCGGCTGTGGTATCTGTCGCGGCGCCATGCTGTTTGTCAGTGTAGCATGAGACGGCTGATCCATTCCTGAGATGTGGGATGACCAATAGGGATGCAGTCTAGTTAGACCTTAATTGAGTGTTAATGCAGTATAGATTTTCATACTGTATCAAATCATTTCACACCATCCAATCCAGTCATCCTTCAGGGAGCAACGGCATTTTAGAGAAACAAAATAACATCTGACAGCCATAGGGACCATCTTAGAATGTCTGTAAATTTAAGTACATGGAATTAATTTGTGTTTCTTATTAAAACTATTTATTTGACAAATAATTGCTGTATCATTAAGCTTTTAACTAGGTGTAAATTATGAATTACATTATATTATAAATTTTTAATTATTATAAATTATACAAAAACTGTCCAAAGATTCAGTTGTGATGTAGCCTTTACAACATGCAGACCTTTTCATGTGTAATCTATTGCTTAGAGGACTTCTGAAGTACATATGTAATATTATATTAAGATAAGATAAGATAAGATAAGATAACCTTTATTAGTCCCACACGTGGGAAATTTGTTTTGTTTCAGATAAAAAAAAAAAAAAAATATGGGTATGTTTAAAGAAATGATAAAATGCAATAGGTCACTGCATTGCTGAACTCAGCTGTTTGAAAGCTTCATGTTTGATGTCTACAAGTGTTGGCAATTTAATCAAAGGAAACATAATTTGCAAATGCACTGTGCTAATTTGCATATATATTCTAGTTTACATAATAAACTTGACCCATATTCATGTACTTTTGTAAGAGGTTATGTAAAATATTTTGTCTCAGCTCTCTCGTTACTCTTAGAGTGTGCCTATCCAATGAAAAAGTTGCAACAGTCTTTCCAGTTATTTGTAATTTGCATTCCTCTTTTGTTTTATTTGCATGCATTAAGCCAAGACTGAATGTTCAAGTAGTAATGACTGTAGAATTACATATACTGAGCATCATTCAGCTTTTCAGGAACAACCCATAGGTGGTTGAACAGCGTTGCTGTAACCCTGCACAAAGACCCTCTAAAGGACCTGGCCAAAAAAGCAGAGTCCTTCAGAGGACAGGCCAAGACAGAAGCACTGTGCTTTTGCCTGAATATCAGTATGAACTGTGTTTCATCTTGAAAAAGAAATAATGTGCCTTGTTACATTTATTACTATAACTTTGACTTTTTCATAATAATTTAGGAAACTAACAAGTGTTAACAGCGGTGTTTCCATTACTTACTCCCTGCAGTCCTCAGCTTCACAGGTCATAATTTAACAAATGTAGAAGTTATAATTATTCTTCACATAGATTTAACCTCCTAAATTTAAAAGCCAATAAGGGATCCTGAAGGCCATGAAACATTAACACTTTCCACACCAGAGTGTTGTTTTAAACTTACCAATACTTCATGATTCACTATTCATTCAAGCAAAAAAACAGGCATGCCTTTAAAATGAAGCAGCTTATATGACTTTTAAGAATAGTTGCCAAACTTCAGTTCTTGAATGTACAAGTTTCCCCTCCACTGTCATCACTTTCCTTTTTTTTGTCTGATATAAATTGCCAATTACCTATTAAACAGGGATATTTCAGTTTAGGTACATCTGATTCACTCATCAGTAGGGAGAGACTCAGGACCAGTACTCACTACATACCTTTATTTACGCATGCTGGTTGATGAAACTCGTCTAGAGATTCAGCAGGTTGCCTTTGTGACTCAGTCTGGAGCCAAAACAGGCTGTTAAAAGATCTACTGATATACTGCGTAACTGACACCTTTCACTTGATTTTAGTGTCTGGGATACATTTGAACATCTCACAGTGGAATGTTATTAAAGAAGACAGCGGGGGCAATATGTGTACTATAAATCCCCTACAGGTTATAACTATCAAAGGCAAATTCAAAGTGGAAAGAAAGGGTTGGTAGTTGCTGCACTGCAGAAGCAACACAGGTGATGTGGACCCACAGCTCTGTGAGCCCCAACACTTCAGGGAGGTTGCTGTTATGCATAAGTGAGGCAAGCTTGACCTCAGATTATCATATTGGTTTAAATGACAGGGCATATTCTTAGAGGATGAATATTTCAAAACATCAATTTTTAAATTCCAGATTCAATTCTAGAAAATCTGTGCCTCATTATCACCAGGTGTAGCTATAGATGCAAAGCCTACAGACAAACCTTGGACATAAAAACATTTTTAATTTTATGTTTATCTTTTTCTGCTTTCTCATCTGTTGCAGTATTTTAAGTTATTATTTTAAGACCATTTCAATAAATACCAGGCAAATCTGGCAGTGGTCTAGAGCAAAGCAAGTGCACCAAAATGTGAGCTTAAGGTGGGTGCATTTTGTATTGAAGCTACCTGTGTGTGTATTTTTGTCTGGAGTGTATGTCTAAAAAGAAAAAAATGCTTTCACTCTCAAAATTGCTATTTATTGCCGGTCTGACTTCTAGGTTCAATTTGTATCAAAGATGTGTCATCTCTATACAGGAAATAGCTTTGAGTTTGTGTCTGAACTAAGAGTGCATGACACAAACACACTTCATGTACATGCAGTATGCAAGAAAAACAAGCAAAAAACACCCCAGAAACAATAAATTTTGCCAATATACTGTTAGTTTTCTCTGGTCCCCTGACTCACATGTACAGATGCCTATTATAGCCTACTTTGACTGTCGAGCTGGTGTCCAGCAAAGGATCAAATGTGAGCTACATAAATAACTGGAAAACTTTCTGTAGAAAATCTGGTCTTATTCTGAGAGACAGTATCAGACCCACTTTGGATGTTGTGGGTCTCATTTCTAGAAATTTGGCAGAGCTGAGACCAGAAGGGAGATGTGCAGTAACACATCTCTCTTTACTTGCAACTGTCGTACTTTTTTTCCTTTTTAACCCAAAGAATGCATACTAATAAGTAGTGTTTTAAAATGAAAAACCTTGAAACAGACACCCTGCTACTTTCTTTTAAATAAACCTGGCTTAGGTTTCCCTTAACTTCCAATAATTCACTTCTTATTTTAAACCAGCATTGCATATCATTACCTTTGTGTCTGCTATTTGTGCTTGAGCTTCCTGCGAGAACCTCTCAGGCACCCGTATCTACCTACAGAGTGAAAGATTGTTATGTTGTTGGTTGTTTGTTGTTTGTCAGCGCTCGTCTTTTCGCTTTTCACTTTCCATTCAGCCCAGCTGGTAGAGGCAGATGGCTACTCTCGCTGCCCAAGGTTTCTTTTATGCTAAAGGGGAGGTTTTTTTCCCCTCCATCGCCATGTGCTTGCTTAAAAGGGTCGATTGTATGTAGTGTAGTAAGATTGTTAGGTTACGAGGAGATTGCAAACTGGCTGTGTTTCAATAATTCCATTTTTGAATGAGCAAAGGCATCCCTCAACATAATGATCCTTGTTTAAGTTTGTCAGCTGTTTACAGTATCAAATTCAAATGTGAAGGCAGAATTCAGATATTACAGGAGGGGCTTATCCACTGAGCTTATGATGTTTTAGATGCTTAGTCATGTGTGCCACAGCAGCTATTACATCATTTATAATTCACTGAGTGACCTATTTAAGCTGACCTACCTTAATTCAACTGTTTAGTGTTACACTGTAATTAAAGTCATAGTGACAATCACACAGTTCATAATTCAGACTGCCATTTAACTTTTAAGGCACCTTTGCCTCTTGCTTAAAAAAGGCAAAATATACAGTAAGTTAATATTATTCTGCTGTACATCATCACTTTTCCATGACCACAGCTCCTCTTGTAGTGAGTTACATTTTGATTGTAATATATTATAGGCAATACTTCCCTGGAAGCAAAAGGTGAAGATAACACACAAAAAAGTTTCTTCAAAAGTCTCAGTGTGTACTTGCACTACTTCTGTTGTAGTATATAGATTGTATGTTCTATGTGGACTGATTTGTGTCATCTAAGACCTTCAACTCTTCATTTTCTGCTTGCAATTGATGTCATTTGCATTTATGGTTTCTTAGTAGAAGTTGTTGAGATAGAATTTCAAAATGTGCAACAATGGATGAAGTTGGAAATAAAACTACTTTGCTCAGGATAGATTTCTCAGATCGACTGGTTCAACATATTAGTTCATTCTGCTCCATTTAATGTTAGCACTATCTAAACCTGTTTTGTTATAACGCTCTTAAATTAGGTGCATGCATTGTTAACTGCTTTAAAAACTCATCACCCCAGTTTTGGTACATTTCTCAAGATCTTGCTCCAATCACCCTTTAGACTGTTTTACATGGGTCATTAGGTTTGCGCTATAACCTTGAAAGATATGTAGTATGAGTTTTCTAACCCATTACCTCATTGTTTTCTTCAACTTGACCGATTAATTCTCCTCTGTTTCCCTTCTCCCGAATGGCTGGTTGGTCATTCCCAGGAGTGTAGTGGTGACTGTTGTTCAGGCAGTGCCATTTCCCTGGGTCTAAATAGCCAATTAACTGAGACCTTAAGAGCTACAGCAAGGCCACCATTAGTGATTGATTGGCCATTGACATTTTGGCTGCTGTAGCGGTGGAATAGTAGCCTGATATTCAGACTGAATGGACTTTGCATTGAATCACTGGAGAAAATTTTAAATGTGATCAGCAAATCAGCAATTCAGAAGTTCAGGAACCAGGGTAATAGCTAAGTTATGGCATGGGAGTAGATGCTTTTTCATTAATAATTTAAAATGTTTTGTTGGTCAATAATCTACTCCAGCGTGCCAAGAGATTTTACACTTATTTGTAATTTTACTAAATGTAGAAAGAAAGAAAAACACTACCAGAGTAAAATGGTGGTATCTCATTTATATAAAATAATACAGATAGACTTTTACATTCAACTTGTTTTAGCTCACAATACTTTTAAATGGCCTTGCATAATCTGTTACTTTACTACCAAGTGAAATCAGTCCTTAGATACTGTTAGTAAAATTTCAGGAATCAAACAACAATGATTAAATGATAATTGGCAGGTATCTGAAAGAAACAAATTTCCCTTGCAACACCTAGAACACACCGTTAGCCTCAGCCATATTGGCCCAATGAAAACACAGAAAACATTTATTTATAACATTTATAGCATTGTGCTGATTAGGTTACACGTCTAACACACCTGCTAAATGTGAGAATTCTCTGTTCTCAGTTCAAACCTGAGAACAGTAGTGAAGCAGTGCACACTGTTTTCATATTAAAATTTACAATATGTCATCTACACACAGACTGGTGTCAACTAACCTTTGTTTATCTATAAGTGCAGTGCCAGCCCAGGAATATGGGACTGTCTTGTGATAACGATCAAATGAGAGTAGCTATCAATGCCAGTTAAGGGAAACCAGTAATTTTCGCTAACAACCAAATTGCAAAAATAAAAGCCCATTCATGGCTACAACCACAGCGATGGTGTTATTCCGAAGCATAGGTCATAAACAAGATTCCAGTCTGTCTGACAAGGGCCAAAAAGATGCTTTTTTTCTTTCTTAATACAATGATGCACACGTGTGACCTGTGACTGCAGCCACCTCCAGTGTTAAAATACAGCTAAGCATTTCTCCATGGCTAAAAGAAAAAGCAAACATCCTTAAAGAGTAACACAAAAATATTATAAGACCAAATTTATTGCAAAATAACTTTGAAATAATCCTCAAAGGTTCTTTAGCAAAAAAACAAACAAACAAAAAAAACCATCCACACCTATACAAATGATGAATATTTCCCAAGTAGTCTCTGGGAAATCAAAATAAATCTTCAAAAGTGTTGGAGGTGTTGTAGAACAAGCTATTTTTTTTTTTCTAATTAGCACGTAAGAAAGCAAAGGTTTCTATTTTTAGGCCTGATTTTGGTTACTTTGAAGCTTAGATCTTGTGTGCAAGCAGCTGTGTAGCTAAAGCAGCACAAAAGCAGCAGCTGGAGTCATAGGCAGTGTCTAAACGACGCCACTGTGCAGGCGGTTTGATAGCTGTACAGACCTAACACATAATCTTTTATTTCTACATGAAAAATGGGACTGACTACAAGCACTTAATCCCATGTAAACTGATCAGACGGAAGTCAAATAGACGTACATACTGAGGTGACAGTTCTGTGGGCAGCAGGGCTGGAAGGGTGCTGTGAGTATAATGTTTCCGTCAGAACCTGTGTTTTTGTACAGCTCCACTTATTCTGTAGGAGGCTACAAAATTAACATGAGCAACAGGAACCTTGTTTCATTAGCTTGGCTAATGTAAAAATTATAGCTGCAATTGAAGCCAATTGATAGCCTGTATGGTCGTTACAGGGCTAACAGAAGGCAGAATAAATGTGAGGAAGGAAATTGCAGGCTTTACCTCTGGGGATGGGTGTAAACTCAGCGTCCAGGCAGCGAGGCAGCGAGGCAGTTGTGGCAGTGCTGAGCGGCTGTGTAAATCTACCTTTCAATACAACGCCAACAAATTCCCTCTGACCTACATTTCAGAGACTGACAATAACAGCAGAGAGAATATTGTGGAATTAAGAGCAAGCGGGGCAATTTTATCAGGATGCCCTGGCTGTGGATATGTTCACAGTTCTTCCAAATCTCCTGGGAAAGTAACTCATATTACTGGAGGCAGTGGATGATTTTTGTCAGGCATTTCCTGTCTCAATAATACAGCTATTGTTATTTTTGCTAGTCTATGAGCATTGAGTTTTAGAAGCAGAGTAAAACTATTTCAAGGCTTTCAAAATCAATTTTTCATGAGCTTCATGGCCTTCAGAGAAAATTGCTATGGAGGTGCTGTTCATTTTAGTAGGACACAAATGTTCAAAATACTTTGGAAGCCTCGGGGTAAAACCTAAACTGCGCATGAAGAAAGAAAAAAAGTACCTGATAAAGTCAGTGCGGCATGCTCATCACCATGGTTCAAATCTAAAAGTGGACTATTTGCCTGATATCAGACAGAATTATACACAACTATCTCCCAAGTAGGGAATCTGATTTTTCATAAGCAATCAAATGGATCTACCTGAAACTTTTTCCCCACTTTTTAAAAAAGATTTGCAACAGCAAAAGAAGAATATATCAGAAGTGCAACATATACATGTTATCAAATAAATACTCACCTTTCTCACAATACTTTCCCTGGATGTTCACATACAAAATCATGTAAGGTTGCTTGCAAGAGTCGAGCTGAACAAAAACAAACTATAAACTACAATGTCAGGCAGCATTAAGAATACATGTTGCTGCATATGCCACTGTTATTACTCCTCCTTCCTCTCCTGATTTCTTTTATGTTATTAGTCTTTGCTCCTACTGCACAGCTTGGCAACACTTGAAAAATGCTTAGCAGTTGGTGTTAGCCCCTCTCATGGCACTTATTGGTTAATTCTTAGACCCCTTTGCCTAAGCAAAATCATTGTGTTAACCAACTGTTGTTGATAAATTAAAGGTTTGGACCCTGGCAAATTAGTTCCAGTAATTCCAAAGAAAAAGACTCTCATATTTTAAAATCTATAGACTTTTGACTTTCAATAATGATGTTAAAATGTCAGCAGATGTCTGCCAGTATTTAATTTTATAGTCTGAAAAACAATGATCAGCAACTACTACAAACAACGTCAAACAGCGGCATAGTTTAATGTGAGGTTTTATCAACACATATCTGCTGGTTTTCTGGCAATTCCATTGCAGTTGTATTTTACTTTAGTACATTGCCACATCGCCTCACCCTGCCATAGCTGTGTGTGTTTGTCACAGATGATTTCCTCATTTTTTCTTACAAACTGTTATTTTCAATCTGAATAACACATGTTAGTGTTTTGGATAGTGGATTTTTTGCTTTATTATGTCAAATGTTGGGCCATTCTCAGTAGAGCCTGTGTAAGAGTAGACTGTGCAGAATAAACAAGCAAGAAATACAAAAGGACAAAGTGTAGGAGGAGCATTCAAAATGCCAACAGCTGCAGTCTCATCTGTAAAACACCCAGATGGCATTTACTTGACAGCAGGGCAGTAGACTAGTAGAGTCTCTTTGCCTCTGTTCAAACTTCCACCCCTTGTGCTTCCGTCCTTCTTCTTCTTGTCCTCTTTGTCGTTCCTTTTCTGTCTTCACCTCTTGCTCCCACTTCCATTCTCTCCTGTTTGCCCTAAACTCCTCTCCGCCTCTCTGTCACTTTTCCTAATCAACAATCCCCGCAGGCAAGGACACAGTCTTGTGGAAAACCTGCGCCACGTAAATGAAGATCCAGACTTTCACTACAGAGGGGGCCCCGGAGCACACGGGGGGCTAAATCACCAGCATTGATTGTGTGGCTTCAATGCACTGACAAAAGGCCATGATCACTCATCTTGTTAAAAGCGGATTATTGGCCTGTTTGTATCTTGTTACACCCATAAAGATTTTTCTTTCTCCCTTTTCTCTCCCATTTTAACACATTAGCTGTTTTTCTTTGGCCTAATTTGCTGAACGGATAATCCTCCACGTTGGGTTTTTGTCTTCTATAGAACTATGGATTTTGATGCTGTTTAGTACTGTCTTTTACTGAAACGCCTGACAGTGCGGAGATGGGCTGATTCATTAAGTGGCTGCTTTGATTTTCTGGCTGGTAAATAAAACTGTCATGGTGGATGTTCTTCAGCTCCCGATCTTGTCTGCTTTCTGCAGGCAGATTGTCTATTTTGACCCTGGTGGTTCTCATACTAGAGTCCATTATTGGATCTGTAAGATGAGACAATCAGACTGCAGTTTTGTAAAGCCAGTGTAGGCCATCTTTTGAACATCTTAATGACACTACCATGATTAGCATATTTATTGATGAAGTAAGAACTCTAAAGTGCAAAATGAGGAATGATGGTGTGGCGTTCCATTGTGTAGGACTGAATCAAATGCTCAATGATTCATAAGAAACTTAGCTGGGATCTTGTGATTCTGTCATGAAGGTTTGCTGGATCTGCATAATTATTTACAAGTTTACCAAGACTGGATGAACAGATTTTTGTGTCCATTGGAGGGGTAGGTTTCCAGTTACGTATCACTGCCAAATCCTAAAGTCACTAGCAGAGAACTCATTTACCTCCTCATGCTCTTTGTCCAAACTGAACTCCTAATCTAGACAAATGACAGATAAATCGCAGAACAAATGGAACACCAGCATGTTAAAACTGTTGGTAAATAAACCAAAAAGACGACACCATTTAATTATATACGAAGGATGTTTCAATAATATAAAATAATATATGCACTTTGTGTCAGAAATGGTGAATGCTATACATACTGGCTTCTGCTATGAAGCTTTTATATACTGTTGCATATAAAGTTAATGCAGCAAAGTGAATGCAAAGTCTCATCAACCATTGAGCCGATAAATCATTTAAAATTGCAAAACTGCAAAAATTAAAAAAAGACTAAGATAGACTTTTTGTAAACAGGTCTCTCTTTAATGATAAACATAGCATCTGTAGCTCAGTGACATCTGTTTAAAGTACCAAAACTACACACTCAGTGTATTTTTCTTTTTTTTTAGAGGCAAGTTTACTGAAGTTTAACAAGCATATACAACAGATAGTAAGAAATAAAAAGTTAACTGTTTAAGTACATGATTACATGTAGCAGACGGTTGTGAGGAAAAATGGGAAGGCAGATGGTGGAAGGAAAGTTAACCGTGACAATCAAACAGTGATGTAAACAGGTCAGCCTGCTGCAGGCAAGTCTCATCTCTCCTAGTCAGTTTGTAGTTGTCTACATGACTGCTCATATCTCAAATTTAGCTGAATAAATTGATTTTGGTTGCTTTTATGAATAGATTTTTCTCTCTTATGCTCAGTGAAGCAACTCAAATTGTAGTAAAGAGACTTTGAAGGGTGATAGTTATTACTCTACAATCAGAGCAAGTTAATAGACAAAAAAATCAAACACAACAGGGGCAGTGTAGATCACCACTTTTATGCATGCTGTACTTTAATCTACAATAAAGATATTTACCAATCACAACTAATTAGAACACATGAACTGGCAGGGTAAATGTTTAATGATGCACAAATGAATCAAGATATATGCTTGCTTTCTAACGTGCTCCCATTACAGGGGATAAAAATATGGCTTTTTTATCATAACCGGCTGGTGTCACAGATACCCATAAGACTTTGATTGCATTACTTTGACACACACACTCCATCAAATGGTGGACATCAAAAATAGGAAAGGAGGCTTTTTATTACACTTGTTCTGGTGGTATGTTTCTGAGTGACGAACAGTACGCAAAATCAAAGATTACATTCCTACACTTTTCTGTGAGTAGGGTTTTATTTTTTGGTTTATGTATGAGCTGTAAGAAAATGGGCACTTTGTCAATTTGGTCAACTTTAAGGGGTCTCTGAGACATTACAGCCTTGACAAAATGGCACTATTTGTTACGCTGGTGAAGAAAAACAGGCAGTGCTTTCCCAAGAAGGGCTAACAGCATATATGTAAGTGTGTGTGTGTGTGCATGTTTTTCTTCTTTTGGGAAGTTGTGGTCTAATGGCACATCCTTGCCAAATTCTAAACTTCCTGGAGCACAGCCCATTTACCTCCTTGAGCTCTTTGTCCAAGGCAAGCGCTCAGTGCAGACAAATGACAAATGAATCACAGAGAAAATGGAGCACCAGAGTGTTAGACACACAAATCCATTGTAGTGGAGTGGAAGTGCCTGCTCCATCTAATTACAACCAATGGAGGTTAATCCCTGATTTTGAAAAAAAAAAAAAAAAAAAAACCCTCTATGACGCTCAGTGTACCTACCGAATCTATCATGTCTAAAAATATGTGCCAACAGGGAGGATATCCAACCCACCTCTTAACCCTCATTCTGCAATTTAATCCTAACAACATCCAGTTAGAGGTCTCAGCCTCTGTGTCACAGCATATCACTTTCTGGTGATTGCAGTGAATGTGAAACCATCTTTTTTATAATAGTCACTTCGAAGCATTGTTAGATATTTCTGAAATATTTCAAAATCATCATGAACTAGGCTGATAAGTTGCTCTTTGACTGAATGATCTTCTGAGATTTGTCTACATCAAGCCCATCACTGGCCTTTGGTTAAGCAACCAAACAAGTACTTAATATTTTAATTCTCAGTGTTGTATTATAAGGCATTATGCATCTAAGCTAATTATGATGGCATTTAGACATTTGAATGAATGCCATCTCTACATATACAAATTACTGAGGACATTAGTAGACACTGAACTATAATCATTTCACTGGGGAACTTTTAAATTAGAGTGCCCACAAACAACGAGGCAAGTCAAACTGAAAGAGCTCAAGAGGACCGCATGATTGATGATGTGTTTTCTTTGCAAGTATCTGGGGAAATGAAGACATCTTTGGGGAAGATATTTAAATTAATGGTGCTGGCTGGTGTCATATGGAGTCAAGCATTGCCAAGGATTATGTGAGCTAAAGCGGCACTTCCAGATAAGGTTTCACAGATGTATATGCAGCACTATCACGTGTAATCCCATGATAGGGTTAATTTTTCACTTATTCAAATTGCATTACAAGTAACTGCATAAAAATCGTGGGTTCTTGAACAGGATTTCATAGACACATCTCAAACTAGACATATGATTATACATTTGGAAGGACAAATCTCCCAGAGAAACATGAAAATGCAGATTTTGAAACATACATGAGCATTATACATTTGCATGTCAATATAATAGGTTCACAAAAAAAAGAATGGCACAAGCAGAATTGCCTTGAGCATCAGCAGACTAATGCTGGTTTCTTCTACCTTCAGCTTTCCACTGTTAAGGTTAGCCACAGACATGCTAATTCTATGTAAATAAATGCTATGTTATTAGTTGAAGTAGTTATTTTTGTTTTTTGTTTCGCAAATATTCACCTTAATATGCTTTAGATACTTCTACTTCCTCTCTTTTTTCTTTTACCCACAACTTTTCTGGCTAACTTCGATCAGCTAATCAGGCATCCAGTGTATATGCCTACTCATATATGTGAATTTGAGGTTAAAGCCTAGTCACACAAACTGCTAGAAATGTGGATGTTATATAGTTATCTATATTTCTGGTAAAAAAAAAAAAAACAGTTTGGCAAATCCTCATTACAGTTTAAATCATCCATGTTGAAGCTAAGCTTGAGAAGGTGGACATATCAGTTTTGCAAAACATTAAAACTGAGCCCGGAAGTAGTGAGCTAAAAACTGTAAATTATTCTGACAGCATAGACGAGCACTTGTCACGTCTATTTACAACTTCATCTTGCAGCACATACAAATAAGTGCACAATATTCCATAGAAACGCCTGCCTCAAATTAAGTGAGAAGTAGATTTTCTCTCTCTTTCTAATAGGTGACAGAAGCTGTCTAAGTGTGAGGAGACCCTACAGTGCAGAAAGCGTAAATGAGACTTGACTTTGGCTTATTGCAGCTATAGTTATTACTGCTGAGGGAAAAACATGTTGATAACTCCAGTAGAGCAGTGCTGTACAGGGAAGAGTGAAGCTTGTCTGATTTATCTAGAAGGCCATATGTGAGGCAGATTAAAGTACCAAACCACCAGATTAAAAGACTGCCATCCTAGCTATAGCTGAGGTTTAATGAAGAAATGTGATGGCTTCTCTTTTTAAAGGGAGAGAGTAATATGTTTCAAGCCCTCTGACTTACCATCAGATATGTACAATACAGAGATTAATGGTTTCAGGGAAGATTTTTTTAGTTTGAAAAGGAACTAGGGGATTGTAGCAATAGGGAGCTTTAACGTGATGAAATTAATTTTTAAACCCCTCCCCCATGAAAGTCTAAAGAACTAGGATTAACAAAAATGGCGTCCTTGAGGGATTGATGTGTTTGTTGCTTTCGCAAAGCCCATAAGGTATATACATCGGCTGTCAGTGTTCAACACTTGCAAATCACTTCATGTTGTGCTTGAACGTGCTGAGACATACTGAATATGGCAAATCAGAGTGAATTAAGCTGCTATGTCACTTTCAGGTTTTCTCATTGCGGCAATAAAACCTCCTGTGCATGCGCATGAGCAATGAGCCTGAGCAAAGTGGTGAAAATAACAGTTTTAATGTTCCTGCAGTTTTGACTGTAACAACAAAAACAGTTGAATATGCTGTGATTTTTAGATATTTACTTATTGGCAGTTTACAAGAAGATAAATAAAGAAATCTGGTGCTATAACAAACAGTAAGTCACTTGCCTTGCCTCTTCAGAGTTTATTTACACGACATCTACTATATTTCCAAACTATAATAATAAGGTCATCCATGGTTCACAATATGAACATCACTTTATCATTATTGCTGAACTGATTCATAGCAAAGCATCTATCCACCTGTACTGTCTCCTCATTCATATTATCAGAATATACCACATTAAAGGTTACTGGATGTAGAACACAGGGCATTCTTCATGGCTAAAAATTCGATCTAGTTGTTTGAATGAATTTAGATCATTTTAGATTATTGAGTTTTAAAATTCAGTCCTGTCTTTTAACTCAGCTGTTATTAGAATTATGCCATGTCTATCTAATAGGAGCTACATTATATACAGAGAACAAACTGCACTGCATTATGACGTATCCATCCATCCATCTCCTTCCGCTTATCCAGAGCCGGGTCACGGGTGCAGCAGCCCAAGCAGAGAAGCCTACACCTCCCTCTCCCCCAGCCACCTGCTCCAGCTTGTTCGAGGGAACACCAAGGCATTCCTAGGCCAGCCATGAGATATAATCTTTTCAGTGTGTCCTGGGTCTGCCCCCGGGGCCTCCTCCTGGTGGGACATGCCCTCACCCAGGAGGCGCCCAGGAGGCATCCTTGTAAGATGCCCGAACCACCTCATCTGGCTCCTTTCGATGTGGAGGAGCAGCGGCTCTACTCTGAGCCCCTCCTGGATGGCCGAACTGCTCACCCTATCAGCGCGAGCATCACTGCAGCTGCAGCACCAATCTGTCTGTAAATCTGCTGATTCTCATTCCCACCGCTTCACACTCGGCTGCGAACCATTTCAAAGCGAGCTGGAGGCCATCACCCGATGAAGCCAACAGAACCACATCATCCGCAAAAAGCAGAAATGAGATTCTGAGAACACCCAAGTGAAAGCCTGGCTACACCTAGAAATTCTGTCCATAAAATATATGAACAGAATCGGTGACAAAGGGCAGCCCAGGTGGAGCCCATCACCCACCAGGAATGAGTCCGACTTATTGCTGGCTATGTGGACCAAGCTCTTGCAATGGTTGTATAAGGATCGAATGGTCTGTAGCAATGGGCCAAACACACCATTCTCCTGGAGCACCCAGAGCTCTGGAAGTATGGGGTACATAAACAAGAATACGTCAGTATGACGTATCCCTGTTTATAATAGTTCACTCCATGGTTAAATGGTTCAACTTGCTGAAATAAAGCCATTATTGGCACTATTAGCCCTCCATTTCTTCCTAAGACATGAAAATCCCTGCAGCATGAAAAGCATTTTAAGATAGATTTGCAGGAAACTGATACTCAGAAGTCCTTCCACTAATGCTAACTCAGCTGATTCACTTTGCAGTGAAGAACACTTCAGAATACAAATAGTTTATACTACAGTCTATAGGTTGACCTGCACCAAATGTGACTGGGAAGAGAAATCTTGTCCTCAATAAGAAAAGCACACAGTTCACTAAGGTGGATACAGGCACCGTATCAGGGCATGCTGGAAAGCATTCATGTCTATGGTAAAGCTCCAAGTCAGCATGCTCAGTTATGAGACAATAATGGAGACCACTCAAAACAGATATTAAAACTAACTGAGCTCTTTTTCAATTTCAGCTCTGAGGTGATTCTTTTTTGTATTTGTTATTATTCAAATTTAAAATTTTACATGAAGATAATGCAATTATTTTAGGCATGCTTGTAGAGCAATTGGCATATAACATGTAATTCCCCAAATCTGCAAAATAGGTAACCCAGTATCACAATCTGCCCCATACCAAATATATTATATGATGACCTTTTGTGTATCTATTTTCTTATTTCTCATCTACACCTGTTTAAATATTATGGCCCAAAGATAAAATATAAGCTTGTTTATTTTAAAAGTGACAGTGTGTTTTTCCTAAAGGACAACATTTCTTGCATTGCATTCTGGGCTTTTGAGGCTGCGTTGCCCTTGAAGGAGACATGCCTCTGCTTTCTCTGTGGTGCATTTAAAAAAAACCAAAAAACTTTGTGACAGTTAAACATCAATGCAGCCATGTGTGACTGGAGAAAAAAGACTTTACCCTTTGATTCTGGTGAAATGACACCAAAGCCTGACATTTACGACTCATATTTCCAATAAACTGTACTCCAGATAAGATGACATATTTTTGACATTATATTACTTTATAATTGGTTATTCCCAATGCTGGATAAAGCATGCCAACAGAAAGCAAATGAAACAGAGAACTGCAAGCTACATTGCCAACAGCTGTATATATCAGCAATAAACTCTTTCACAGCACATTGATTCTTAAAAGAGGGGAGGGCATATTAGGTGTGTGTTTGTGTGTGTGTGTGTGTGTGTGTTTGCATAATGTCTCTTGGCTAGCAGGAAGAGTTGCGTAACATCAACACAAGCGGGTGGTGGTGTCCAGCCGTGATCACATAAGGATTAGGAGAAACTCACCCCACAGAGATCTGGGTTAATTAAAACTGTTTTGGTGAGCTTGGTGACCCACACAGCAAGATACAGAATGATGTCAGCTTGATCGTTTAAGCAATGATAAAGCTGTAGCCCACAATCAATGAGTAGATTCAATACACTGATGTACAGTAAATACAGGCAGGATTGTACTCCTCTGGCAGCAGATTTACATCCTGCAGTGAGGCATTGCCCCTGTATAGTGTGATCAGTATGGATTAACAGTGGTGGATAAAATGTACCGGATATTGAATTTAAAAGCAATCAATGTGTACAACTGTCATTTGTTTTGTCTATTTGTTTGTTTGGCGTACACAACTAAAATAAATGAATATTATAATATAAATACTGATGTGTTGGCACAGACACTTTTTTCATTGGTGAGAAATAATTTTCACAAGTACAAATTTGAGCTAGTTGCACTGTAGTTGAGCATTTCCATGTTATGCCCATTTATTTTTAGCTTCACTTGATTATTTTTGCTAAAACTAGCTGATTTTTAGATAAAGATTTTACAAACAAACATACAATTAGTTAATAAAATTGTTCATGATGAAGCTTTTCACCTTTTTGGCTTTGGATGTTTCTAAAAAACTGGATCTCCAACAATGTCTTTAAAATCAAACTGTGGAACAGCCTGCATCAGCAGCATAAGACTGTGCTTATTGTATGTTTTTTGTTTGTGTTGTTTTGGTTTTCACACATTAAAGGGGTTGTGCACTGTGAAGTTGACCCCCTGGGTCATACTGCCAGTGGGAGTTTTCCTGCAGTAAAAATACTGCAGTATGTAATGGTGGAAGATTTGTTGCACTCTATAGATCTTTCTTGGACTATTGTGATGAGACTTTAAGTGAATCAGAACATGTCATGTGGCCACTATTAACACCGATTTGCGTCACTTTCAAAACGTCAAATAATTCATGTCGATAGTATTTAAATAAGTCTCTAAAAACATGGTCAGTATCTAGTTTTTTCAGCTGCTTAGATCTTTAATGTCATAAATTCTTAAACTGTATTTTTTTAAATCACTAAAGGCTTGGAGAGTGCAAAAAGAAAGATAACTTTTGTTTTATTTATCAAAACTACACAAATGTCAAGTACTTAAAAGTACTTTTTTTCCTGAATCGCTAATGGAAAATTGATTTATATGGTGTAAAATATGCACTGTGAGGATTTAGAGCATGGTTATAGAAGATACTAACATTGTGTTGGACTTTTATGATGTGTTTACGCTTGCAACTATCAAGAATAGAAATGTGATGCATCTTGTATTATGCCTTGGATACATTTCAATTCTAGACTCAGGGATTGGCATATATCTGCAGGATTTCTGTCTCCCTCACACATACCATGTTCCCACTCTGAATCATTTTATCACTATGTCCTTCAGGTTTACTTGCTTTTCTCTATGCAGCTCTGCTACCTCGTCTTTCTCACATACATTTTTCTCCCGCTCCCTTTTCAGCACTCACAGTGTTCTCTCACACAAATTCTCTGTCTGTCTCTTTCTGTTTCTCTCTCTGATCTCCATCCTCCTGAGCATGTCTTGGAGGCAGATTGGCTGCATCCAGCCAGGCAGCTGTGTGTTGTTGGTCTTGTGCCACCACAGATGCTCTTTGGCTAACCCGCTATCTATTTGTTTAGAGGAATTACAGGATGCACTCTCTCCAGAGACCTCTGCCCTCCGACTCACCAGAAGGGTCCTATATCAGAAATTGCACTCAGTAAACACTCAGAAATAGTTAGACAGAGCAAGACCTAAATGGGGGGAAAACAGATAAAAACCCATCACTGATCTTTAAAGCATCATCACATCTGATTCCCCACTACTGACTGCAGCGACGTTTCATGGGTCCTGGATGGGACTTGCAGATATGTTTTTTGAGGTACCTCTCATGGGTGTTATTACACTTACTACTTGACTGCTTTTATTTTTTCTCTCTGTCTCTTTGCGCTTGTGGGGGGTCCACAGGAACGAGTCAATATCTATTCTGCCATGCAGTTTGCACTACACATTAAAGTAATCCATTTTCCATTTTCTACAAATGCTTTTAGTTATGGTGCATTATAGAGAAAGTGGTTTCCTTTACAGTTGAATTTTAGTGTGTATATACATACGTATAACCTAGCAAAACACAAATATGATTTGTTCAAAGTAAAAGGGTGAGGGAAGTAGTTCTGCAGCTAAATAAGAAAAATGAATGTGCCAATCAAATGTCCATATGCTCTGACAAGGCTATTGGCTTGAAAATTGCCTCTCTGCCTGTTTACAGATTACCTTAGATTGCATTTTTGAAGCTATTGCAAATTTTGTTTATTTTCAGTCTATGAATTAAACCTTGCTGCATCTGTAATAGGATGTGTATAACTAACTCAGTAGGTCAAAGAAAAATCTAATTTTCTCTTGTCCACTCACCTTGACAATAACAGCCAATGGGCTCAGCATAGCATGTTATTTGCAGCCTACATGTTGTAAACTATGTATGCATGGCCTGCTTAGCATTGGGTGGCCGTTGAGCTGAGGACACACAGGCTGATATTTGTTTACTTGCCAGAAACCCTTTGGAGAATTCCTTGACTTGAAGGCTTGTGAAGGTGAGGTTTAATTCTGAGAAAAGGCTAGCAGAATTAACAATTGTATTCTCAAGAGT
Source organism: Oreochromis aureus (assembly GCF_013358895.1). NCBI lineage: Eukaryota > Metazoa > Chordata > Actinopteri > Cichliformes > Cichlidae > Oreochromis > Oreochromis aureus. The sequence goes on along the minus strand of NC_052953.1, from coordinate 8,576,747 downwards.
TCTGCAAAATTTGGCCAACAAGCATGACAAAAACACATTGGAAAATAAAGCTGCATTTTACATCCAGAGCAGAGGGTAACAGAAAACATGGCTACAACTAACTAGCTGCTATCTCATTCATTCCAGAAACTGCAGACACTTGATATAATGTATGATCCTGCTCCTTCCAGAAACTGGTACACAAGGCAGTGTGTAAACTTTCTTTTCTGTTCTTGACTGGTCACAAGAAGCAATTAGGTTGTATATTGGTGAAAAAGAAACAACCATCTATATCCATACAGCTGGAGATAGACAGTGTGCTCAGCACCAACTAAATCATTATTGATGGAGATCCACTTTCACTTAACAACCGGATGGCTGGATGGCTGGATGGCTGCCTGGCGGACTGCTGATGCTTAGAAAGAGAGGACTCCATGTGAACTGCCAACGGCTGTTTTTCACAGCCTATTGAGTCAATCAAGGTGACAGTATGAATACCTCATGTTGAGTGCCACCAAAATCTTTGCAGAGTCTTGAGTAAAATTTGATCTGGTTCAACCCCACTCAAATCCCCCACACTTCAAAGCAATGAATTTGAGCAAAGTGTCAAGATTAAACTATTGCCACTCCAAGGTGAAGTGACTATCACAGTAGTGGACATGGCTCATTTTAAGGTTAAGTCTACATTTCTATTGTGCAGGGAAACTTTTACCTTCAAACTTTCCAGTATGATATTCGTTTTATTTTTTACCTCCAAGTATTTCAAGTTTGCCTTTTCCTCGAGGCAGCTATAAGAGAGACAATCCATACTGGGAAAGTGTGCATAAATCATGTGGATGTATGCTGCTGCTTGTGTTATGCTCAAGACCCAAGGTTCATGAATGTTCATGAAACGTTCTATGTTTGATCTTTAACCCTTTTAATCCTTTATTAACCATTTTAATTCAAAGTACAGTGCCCCATGTGTGCACCAAACATTTCTATCACTTTGAGTTCATCTATGTGTGCAAACTGTGTTGACCAGCGCACCATCAGTGTTGTTGGCATCAGCAACTAGTGTGTTTGTGTGCAATCCTGTGTGCACCAAAGCATGAAACATGCACCAGTTGTAGTCCTGCCTCATTCACACGAACATTCCCACTGTGACTTGTCCGTACAGGTGAGAGGTTCGCTGTAGCAGGTGAAGATGACTGTAGACTGAAAATGCTGTGCTGGCTTTATGCGTGCTTTATCCATGTACTGTACAGTACTGCACTTTGCATGTAATAATATTTTTTTTTTACACACAACTTAATCTAAAGTCAGCACATTTAGTTGAAAGAGTGTTTTTAATCCATTTTTAAACTTCCTAAAATATTCATTTTGCTTGCAGTTGTACTGTCCATGACTGTCAGTCATAAACTTTTTAAAAAGTAGTTTTATGTTTGGGCAGGAAAAGAATGTTATAGTTTAACATTCTTAAAATCAGAATCAATAATGTGACCAGTGTAACAAGTAAAATGTAAGTTGATAAATGCTTTCATTATATTTTTGAGAACTTTTGACTGAATCTAAATGCTTTCATTTTTATATTATAGGATACTACTATACTGTGTTCTTATTTGTACTTGTGAGTATCATAATATTAATTTTATTTGTATCCGTCATACATATTGTTTAAATACAATGTTCATTTCGGACCATCTCAACCATCAGACTTGCTCAACCTGAGCAGATATACTCATTTCTAAACCTGTCCGTTCCCATCATTCCCAGTGAAAATCAAATCCAAGCATTTTCAACTCTGTCACCTCCAACTCAACCTCTTTTTTAGGTCTCCAAACCAGACATCATACCACGTCTCACTACTGTCTCCAAACCTTCCCTTTTACTATTCCTGCCGTACTTTTGTCACAAATCACCCCTGACATCTCCACCCTGCATGCGCTCTGTTCATTACCACTCTTCTGCACTCTCCACTGCTTTGGATGGCTGACCCCAGACATCTCAACTCATCCACCTTCACTACCTCCCCTCCTTGCATCCTCAACATTTCACCTGTCTCCCTCTCATTCTTGCACAATATTTTATTTCTTGCTTCCACTGACTTTCGTTCCTCTTTTTTCCAAAGCATGCCTCCACCTCTCCAGGCTTTTGTCAGCAAACATCATACTCCACAAAGACTCCTGCCTGACTTCATCTGTTAAGCTGCCCATCACCACAAGAAGGGGCTCAAAGCTGATCCCTGATGTAACCTGATGTAATTCCACCCCACATTGAAACAACTCCAGTAATACACTTCACCATTGTCACCATTGTCACAATGTGACCATGCATGTCCCAGTTGCCATCTCTGCAGTCTTTAACTATGGGTGTTCACACACTAGAATTGTATTCATTTGATTTTACCCAGTTTAATTCCACCTAACTTCTCAAATGAAATCTTCACCATAGTCTGCTTTTCTCTAAAGGTTGTTTAGTTGTTTAGTTTAGCTTATATTTAATTTCCACTGGAAGGATAGATTTTATTCTGCCATGCTACTCCATCACTATAAGCGACGATGACATCACATTTCTGCAAGGGAATCCCTGTATTTTACACCTTTAAGCATGTTCAGTTAACAATGGTGAAACATCTCCCACACTGCTGCAGCGCTTTAACCCTTCATCTTCTTTTCACACTACCAGCAGCATGACCTGCTACCACCACCTGAGTCGCAGGTGGCCTTCTGACAATCTCAGTACAAGTTCCCACTTCTGGAGGGCTGGCTCTTTTTATTGCCTTGCCAAATTAAAGGCCTGGGAATTACTCTCGGCACAGAATAATGATGAGGCGGTCCCTATCAGAACAAGGAAGAGTGTTTATAATGAGATCGTAAACATATGCTCGTGCCAGCACAGCAGCTACCCATCAGCTTAATTGGCTCAATGTGGAATCTCATTTCTTGTTGGTCCTCTCCAGAGGAGGAGTTGTATGTGTGGGAGGAGAGTACAGAGCTGTATTGTAACATTAGTTTGATGTTAAAGTGATGTATTTGAGTTAAAAGACTGAAAAAACAGTTGTAATTGTAATTGTAATTGACTGATTCTGTATGATTCATGCACTAGGAATTGCAAACAGAGGTACATGTACACAGACGGACACAGTGCATTAACTAGACAAGCATTACGTTTCAAAAATTGCACCTACAAGGACAATATTGAGGGTAAAGAGACCCATTGTACATTGTGTTTGCCTTTGTGCATCAATATAGTGGCTCAGCCAAGTAGGGTTCAATACATAATAAACTGGCTTATGCATTTTTCTGAGTATAATCATCCTCTCCAATGCTGTATGTGGTTCGAAGGATAAGAGAACGAGCAGAGGTTAAATTGCACTAACCTCTGTCTGCTTGGCTGCTATGGGGAAGATTTGGCAGCCTGGAATAATATAAATGTCATTAATCACCACTTAGCGCATCACAACTGTTTAGAGACATACTTAACATTGTCACATAGTCCTGAATACATCTGTCTACCTCTATCTCAGTCCCTGATGTGTATAAATATCCATAAATGTGGACAATCTACATCTATGGATATAAGCATTACGCTTCTTCTCCATTGACTGACTCAACTAAGCTTCTCAAATTGGGATCAGTCATAGTAGCATTGGTTACTAACATGTGTAATGTTTGGGATATGACTTGAATATTAATGTGAAAAATGTGATTCATACTATTTACACTTTAAGCTCCTGTCCATGTAGTTAATGAGGATCATGGTGCCAAAACTGAGAAGATATAAATTCCAAAAATATAAATTCCAACGTATGCTCTCAGCAGATGGAGCCTTTGCATCCTCTTTGATTAGCTCTCACAAACTGTCCCTTTTCTTGCAATGCTTGGTACCCATACACTTCCTGTTCTGCTATTATAATGTAAGATGATGTGCATTGTAGGTAGATTATAATTACCAAAGCTTACTATGATGGCGCTATCTCAGCTGTACATGACCACCTATTCATATGGAAAGAAAACTGATTTCATGCTGAGCCCACCACCTGTTAGCAGTAACAGAAACAGGATGAGCTTATTTCAACATCCAGAATTTTAATTGCTTACAAATGTGCAATGACACCATATTCCCTATTTCCCTTTTTAATGATATCAATGATAGATCAGTTCAAAAAGCAGCCATTGGATGTGATTCTGCTCTCACTTATTTTTGCTGCTTTAATAACAGTAATGTTGTGTTATTTACTAAAGTTAGTATTTTTTAACAGAAACTCCATTGATAACTGTAGGGACACCCCACACCTTGTGTCAGAGTGTTGTTGGTGGTTAATTGCTTTTTGTTACAATTAATACCCATTTGGCGCCACCACCTAAAGAGTTGATTGAAAAACTAAGAAGTGTGACAACCAATTCCAGGCTACCCTACCTGCTTCACCTGTGAATTTTGGCTGTTATTGTAAACCATTTGTCATTTTCTTTTTTTTTTCCCCCTTTCTTTTCTTTTCATTTTGTTAAATTATAAGCAATAAAGTGTTAAATTTAACTGTGGTACCTTCGCTTAGTGTTACCCACTAAGGAGCTAAGTGGAGCTTACATCAGATGAAGGCCTGAACTTTTGAAGTATGAATCTGCCTGAAGATCTGAGGTACATGAGATGTGTCAGAGTTTGGCAAGTCAGGGTGCAGTCTTTGCTGTGATCCCATTTGCCTCCAGTGCTGACCTGCCTCTTTCTCTTCTGCTTGACTCTATCTTTCCCTCCACTCTCTAGCTCTCTCTCTCTGTTTTTTGTGTGTCTATATTCTCTCCCTAGAGATATGGTCTTACACTGGCTCCCTGGATGATACACCTGCTCACATTCAACTCATCACTTGCTGGATTTAAACAACAGCCCTTACAACCACTCGTTGCCACATTGTTCTGCCAGCTTTGTGATAGTATTGCCTCTATTGTGCTTTGTTTCTAGTCAATCTAGAAATGTAGACTTTTTGAAGTGCGTCTTCCCACCAGTTTTACCTTACTTCTCCCCCATGATCCAAATCATCACTCTTGCATCAGCAACCTCTGTAAGTTTAGATAACCTGCCTGTCTACTCTTCACTGTTCCTCACTCAGACTTATGCCACTTGCCTTGAATCATAGTTGCACATTTTTGAGCCTATCAATAAAAATGAAGAACTGCTTGTTGGTCTTGTGCTCCATGTCTCATTGTGTGGCAAGATCACATCCTTCAAGAACATGTACGTAAGCAGCAACTATAGTTTCAGTGATTGGTGCGACCTTGCCAATAGGCAGATAGTTCATGGAGCACAGATATCTATCTCCCTTGTTCCAGAGGTAATGCAGATCTATCCCAAAGCATAGATAAAGCAACATAATGTACAAATCTGATAAAACTTTTCTGTTAAAATGTTAGGATTTAAAGATTTAAGAGATTTAGTAGGTAGCTAACAGCATTAGCCAAAATATAACAGTTAGCTTGTTTAGGAACCCCAGTTATGAGAATAGATTTGGACTTGGGGGTCTCTGCAGGAGCTTGACACCCCTAGAGAACCTGTGAAAAACTTAGAGGATGTTTTGTAGGATGCTTTAATTTGTGTTCCTGACTAGATCTCTTTTGGCCTTACAGAAGCAATCAGCCAAAGCCAAAGTCAGTCAGGACAGCCAGCTTTAACTTCACAGCAGCTTTGCAGGTAAAAAGATGAGTAGCCAGTGCAATGCAACGCTTAGGTTATACTGCATATAGCTGTAGGTTTGCATGCTTTTAATATAACATTGCATTACATTGAATGCTTTTGATACAGATGCTATGCATGCCTATTTTCATCTGCTTATGTTGTTCTGTATATTCTTAAAATATTATAAAATTTACAACTCCAGTATAATTAATTTAAAAAGACAACGTATGACCTTGGTTATGAAAATTGCTTGCACTTTTATTCCTAAGTGTCACTTTGCTGTTGCTACCTCTAAATTTGAAAACAATTGTTGGCCCCCAATGACAAAGGATTTAAATGCATTGTTCAACTAATAAAGCTATCACATATTTTGCCCAGCTCTTTCCCCGCAACCCTCCCTCCCATATAACCCATCCCTTTTAGTTCTGGCACTCGTTTACAGCTTGCTATAATCCCTATTTGCATGCATATTAAATCAAAAATAGCAAGAATGCTTGCAAAATGTCATTTTATTGCAATTTTAAAAGGTTGCCTGTAATGTTAAGCACATAAGAAGTAACAGCCACAAGTGTCACTCTCAATGAAGAGTTTACAACAGACAATAAAAAGGTGATTGAAGGGCAATAATGAATAGGCAAATCAGAGGTTACCAAAGGGCGCAACTGATGAAGAAATTATCACAGGAATAGCACATGATGCTGAATCATCATGAGCAGATGTACCAATCTGACTTTCGCTTTTCACAGCGTACTTGTCAAATACACACACACACACACACACACACACACACACACACACACACACACACACACACACACAATTGCTTATTATTATAATGCATTAAATTTGCTGCTGTTGCCCAAGAGCTTTGGGCCAGCATTAATGACTGTCAAAAAGTGTCACATTACTTGATGGCTTATTCCTTATCTTTCTCAGTTGCCATAGCAGCTCAAAGCTGTCTCAGATGCTTTAAATGAACTGGATCAACCCTTTGCTTTGTGAAGAGAAGTGACTTTGAATTACAAAGGTCTAAATTAAATAAAGATGTAGGGAGCTCACTTGCATTCTGCCTGGGAAAACAATATAAAGAAATGCATTGTCTTTCAAATGGCTAAGGCCCTTCATCTTGATCATACCCTCAAAGCCCCTTGCATGGAGAGGCACTCAAAATAATACTGCAGATGTTCTTTGTTGACAAGTGACACAGAAAGACAACCAGAAGAAGATCACAAAGCAAAGGCACAGAAAAACAATGGAACTTTGGAGTAAAATGCATGTACTTTATCATTAAGCCAATCAAATAGTGAGATGGCATCATTATGTCAGAGGTTTTAAATATTTAAATATTAAATAATTTTTTCTTTATCGACGTGTCATTTTTTAACCTAAATACACTAGCGTAAAAAAAATAAACAGATCTTTTTATGAAGCCACTAGTTACATGAAGTATTTGACGTTACATTAACCAGCTTCAGTCATTACTTTTATTTGTCCTTTATATATTGTTGTGCAGCACACGTAGAGCACGATTTGCGCTATGTGGAAATCTGTCCAGTCCAGTCCTATGTCACGGTTCTGGGTCATTTTTGACCCAGCTTTTTCTGTTACTGTTTTGGGTTAAATTTTGTGGCTGTCTAGTGCAAGTTTAGATGAACAAACTTCTAAGGAAACCTCTAATGATTGTGATCATAATATTTCAGATTTCTACATGATGGTGACAGCATGCACTGTGCAAACTTTATGATAACATCTGTGGCTGCTGGAAATATGTGGCGATAGTGGAGCAACATGGTAAATTTGGTGGTAGCAAGAAGTGCTAAAATGATTTGTACAGCTGAAGGGACCTGTGATGTAATCATTCTTTCTGGGTTTATTAAATCAACCATACTTTTAACAAGCAGTTTTTTTTCTGTAGCTTAAATCTAAAAACACAGCTGAACGCAATTGTTGCTTCAACTTTTACTTCCAGCCATCCACCCTGGCTTCATCCCAGTAACATCACTGCATACACTTCATGGACTAGTTTACATCTCAATGTATGGGCCGGGCCTATCTTGGCCAGGTCTCCCTTGAAAAAGAGGTTTTTAATCTCAATGGGATCTTCCTGGTTAAATAAAGGTTAATAAATAAATAAATTTGACAAGGCGGTTAAGAAGTATGCAAGTGTAATATTACGAAAAAAAAAATGAATAGCTGTAATTTATTGATCTAGATATTGTAAAATGGAAAATGGAAAAAGTCATATGTGGTAGACCAGTTTGAAATGTCGAACACATCCACAAAACATCTTTACCTCTGTGGTACACAAGGGCAAGCAGTTATATGGACATCCATTACGTCCTCATCTGTGTTCAGTTTCTTCTTCCACTGCCATTCATTTGTCAGATACTTCATTTGCCAGCCACTGGTGGTGCATGCGGAACTGTGGCACTGTGTGTTAATCACTCTGAAATAAACAGGCCTCTACCACTGTCCTCTAGACCATAAGGGATACCCCTTGAGCTTGGTTTTACTGTTTCTCATTAGATGGAAAGAGGGAGAGAGAGAGAAAGAACAACAGAAACTGTGGGAGCTAGTATGAGAAAGAGAGGAGGAAGGGAAGGATGTGGTTATACTGCATGCCAATGGTGTCATGGGTGGTGGAATATAAAGGAGAGAGAGAAAGATGAAAAATAAATAAAAAGACATGCAAGAAAGAGGATGGTACTTATAATGAGACCAAGATGATGAAATAGAGGAAACAGGCAATGACCACAGGGAGCAGTTTTGACAGAGCATGACGTATTGCAATAGGGGCCACACATACAAGCGACGAATATCAGATGGTGGTATAATGCACTGTAGTGGGTTAATCACTTTGGTTATTATGTTGTAATGTGGGTGTAATATAGATAGATTTGTTCACATTTTTATGGGTTAATTAAGAGACATAATTTCCCCTGCCCTATCACAAAAAGAGGATTTTTTTCTTCTTGAGGGGAGGTTTGATCCAAAACAGAGACCCTTTATTATAATATTTTTGGCTTTTAAAAAGTCACTTTTGCAGCCTAGTGTTGCTTAAAAAAACCAAAAAAAACTCCACCTAGCAGCTGTGCAAGCTTTGTTCGCAAGCCAAAAAACACAAGAACTCTTTATGATATGTTTTTGTTGTATCTTTGTCCTAATTAGGCAGCAGACTGATCTCTAGGTAAAACATTCATTCAGAGGCATACCTTTGATGTTAAAACATGACTTTATTGTTCAGCCTTATTACATAATTTTGTAATTCCACTAATTTGTGCAGACAAGTACAAACTAGGGGACACAGTGTGACACACTATTATTTATTGATCACACAACAGCTACTAACTAAGATATTAGATTCCCATGTAAATATTTCATTGAAATTGTCTATTATTATTTTATTTTAGACATTTTGCATGGGTTAGTTTAACTGGTGGCTCTAATGGTCTTGTGATGTGTCCAGGTTGTACCTTCCTTTTGCCCTATGGTGACTGGGAAGAAAGTCTTTAATGAGATGTGTTCTTCACTTATCATTAGGAGATCATTAAGAATTTAAGTAGACAACTAAATCAGTCTACAGTCTGGCATTATGCTGCTGGGGACCCAGTAAGTACAGTGTTGAGTTTGAATTTATTTGGATGAGCAGTGGTTTAATTTTTGGTGTCTCATGTGTGCCTGCACAGATGGTGTTACACTCATAATGATATCACCAGTTTAGACTGACACTAAGTTTACTTAGCAAACTCAGTGGTTTTGGTTTCACCCTTTTGTGGGGATATATATATACACACACTATATTTTTTATAATTAGTTTCTGCTTCCAAAAGTTTATAGTGAAAAAGCATGGAAATTACACCAAGTGACATTAACATTAACAAATGACAAACCTTTTAAATGTGTCCTTTTTTTGCTTTAATTTATTAAAATTAAATAGTGAAAATGTTATTCTACTGGGCACACACTCCAAACTTCATTTAAAAAGTTCTACAGCTATTTCTGTTATTCATTTTGGTCAATAAAGGTTAACTGTCACATACTTCTAAATGCCACCTCAAATAAGCTCATTATAATCCGTCAGCCTGTTGCTGTTTGATCTATGTTAGAGCCAGGTGAACCAGTACAGACTTTATGTCCTGACTTTTTGATGCTACAGTGCTTCTGACTGTTAAAGCTGATTACATGCAGATACCTGACATACTGAAAATACCACCAATGTGTCAAAAGCAAGCCACAGTAGAATACTTAAAGAACATGGAAGTAATGATGAAAATTGGCCCCAGGCTACCCTGTAGTCAGAAACATCAGACGCTGTAGCTACAGTATTTCTCCCATCACATTTATCTATTGAGATGGAAGGAGGGCAGAACAGTGTCAGGAGAAAGGAGCTTGATTATTGTTTTGGATCAACAGTAATTGGCTGATTCTGTTAACTGATTGCTTGGATGGGTAATTAATGGGAAAATTGAATAACTGATTTGAAGAGTAATTGGTTCGTGCTTTTATTAATGATGGCGTTTTTTTTCTATTGCTCAGGAGTCACAAACGTTATTGAAATGTTCACCCACAAAAGAATAACTTTCAGATGGCGCTACCGTACGTGCATTTGTAAGATAAAAACACAGTTTGTGTTCCATCAAAAGCATCACACTCTTTTAGAAATAGCTACAATCAGGCAAACCTTTCATCATCCTACACCTAACCCCTCTCCTCCACTGTGTGATGAGCAATTCAAGATGATGAGGATGATGATGCATTGCTTTGACATATCAAAGACTTCAATGCCAGTGCTTTCACCAAGCTACAATATGTGGCCTGGCATCGTACCAGTTAGGCTGTATACATACAAACGTTCACAGCTTAGCCTGAGGCTGGTAATGAGCTGGTAGGCTGTGGAGTCCTCAGTGGAGAGTGAGATGGGAATGAATCCCTGGGCTTCCACTGGGCTGCTGGATAAACCTGGCCTTGCTGAGACTGAGAACACCCACTCACATCTGCAGGATCTGCTTTGTGACTCAGTGGATATCCCTCCCATCACAAGCACGCACACACAAAAACACACCCTTTTTCTCCACCCACCCCACCCCCACCATATCATCCTCCCCTCGCTCACGCTTATACACCCACGCACTCCCGACTCCCACTCACACACGCCCGTGATACTGTCAAACACTTAAATGCCAGACGACCTTCCACCTACCTAGTGCATCCCACATGCACAGACGAAGTGAGAGGAATACAGATATGCTATTCCTGAACACACACAGACATACACACCCACTTGTGGAAACAGACACGTACAATATCCCGCTGTCCTGGAGGACAGGGTTAATCCCTTTCTCGCTCTCACTTTAGCTTCTACTTCACTTCATGAGGCAAAAGATGACCTTTTAATCCATAAAACTTTTTGTCGGGTTACTCCTACGTGCGACACCTTAGTTATCCCTTTTCGACACATTGTTAACATCTTACTAATGTTAGACTTGCTCGGGCATTTTTTTAGTCCTTAAAAATCAACAAAAACAACAAATAAAACGGTTTAAATTGTTGATCTATTTTATTTGGTAGATTAAGGTTAAAATTATTATTAAAAATATGTGAAATTGTCTATAATGGGAAATGCAAAAATGCAATTCATTGCAAAGCAGCGATCTTTTTTTTTTAAATTATTTTTTATACCAGATGTTTCTTGTCACATTCTGTTACTTACATTCCCAACAGTGGATACTTACCACTCAGATAACGTCACTTGTGGCAATTAATCACACATTGCACTGTTTTCACATAAGGTTTTTGATTGTTTGAAATGAGTTAAAAAAAAAAAGAAGACAGGAGGATGCACTGACGCTTAAGTGCAGGAGGTGAATAACAAATGACTGCAGGTGCAGGGCACACAAACCAGTGGAAGGTCACGCCTTCAAAAAAACACAAAGCACAGGTAAGGATATATAGAGAGATGGAAAGGCAGGTAAGCACTTGAAGACCACAGGGCCTGTAATAGATTTAATATAGATTTACTAGCCACTTTTTTAAGAACTACTAGTAGACCACTTGTTGAAGTTCAAACTGAGCATCAGAAACGAGAAGAAAGGTGATTTAAGTGACTTTCAACATGGCATGGTTCTTGGTCCTGGTAGATCAGAAACTGACGCTCCATTGAACACACAACATGTCAAACCTTGAAACAGATGGGCTACGACAGCAGAAGATCACACGGGTGCCACTCCTGTCAGCAGAGAAAATGAAACTGAGTCACAGACATGAATCCATCCCGCCTTGTATCAACATTTTAGGCTACTGGGGGTGGTGTAATGCTGTGGGGGATATTTTCTTGGCACACTTTGGACTCCTCAGAATGAAATGAGCATCATTTAAATGCTGCAGCCTACTGAGTATTATTGATGACCACGTCCATCCCTTTATGACTACAGCTTAGCCATCTTTTAATGACTGTTTTAAACAGGACAATGTGCCATGTCACAAAGGTCTTGTTTCTTGACCATGACAATAATAATAGTTTTCAGTGCTTCAAATGGCCTCCCCAGTCACCAAATCTCAGTCCAATTGTGCTCCTTTGGAATGTGGTGGAATGAGAAATTCATAACATGGATGTGTAGCCAACAAATCTCCAGCAACTCAATATGGATTAAAATCTCTGGGGATTGTTTCCAACATTGATGTGATGATGCGATGCAAAAGGTAGAATGCTGACTGGTTGAAAAGTTAGCATGAACAGAAAAGGTGAAAGTGGAGTTCATTATAAAGAGAAAGAAGTGTTTAAAAAAGACATGTAAATCAAAGATCAACAAGCATGCATGTGAAATACAACCACTGACTTTTTTTTCTGTCATTTCCTTGACTATTATGACTTCTGTCTCCTCTGTGGTAGAGGCTAACAAGGTCCAACACCAGCCCAAGCATAAACAAGAGCAGCCCTTATTATCAGGTGTTATTTTGACACTGCCTCCTGGTGACAATAGGCTGCACAGTTACTGCTCTGGTACCTTCAGACAGTGACCTGCAGCAACAGCAGGTGCTGTACGCTGATCATTACCACTAGCAAGTGACATGAACATCATTGATCATCTTGGTGCAATGTGTTTCTGGGAAACTCCGGAAACATACATGCTGCTATCTCAACATGTACCAACAACGCTGTAAAGTGGGTGTAGACCAAACACACCCCTTACAACAGAGGTGGGGAACTCTCAAGGGCCGGTGTCCTCCAGGTTTTAGATATCACCCTGGGTCAGCACACCTGATTCAAATAATTAGTTCATTACCAGGCCTCTGGAGAACTTCAAGACATGTTGAGGAAGTAATTTAGCAATTTAAATCAGCTCCGATTGATCAAGGACACATGGTCAAGAAACAAGGCCCCTGCAGGATTTCGTCCCTAAATTCTACCATCTAGGAATGTACCTGAATAAGTCCAATTCATGGAGAGTTTACCCCACAAGACCCAGTGATCTGGTGCCGGATAGCCAAAGCTCTTAGATGTTTCACACACTTCCACTCCTCAAAGGGTCAGAGATTCTTCAGTCACGTGGTGGAGCCCACAGAATATTATGCTGATGGTTTTAATGTTGTGGCTGATCGATGTATGAGCAATAGATTGTGGTACGAGTGGCAGCTGGTAATGGCAGAGAGAGACTCATTTCCGCTACGTGTTACAAGTGATGAGATTAGTCTGCTGTGTGTACGAGTGTGTGTGACAGAAGGAGGGAGAGAGGGAGACAGTATAATTGGTGGATTAGAGAAAACACTGTATATTTTTACACAAGCTTGAGTTAAGAGAAGGAAATTGAAAAGCAAGTAGGTTACGTGATGAGTGTATACATGTTTATTTGTGAAACACGTATACGTGTTTATTTGTGAAACAAGGAGGAAGGCCCCTTGCTGAGCCAGACAGGCAGACAGCTTTCTACATCTCCCTCTAACAACACCTCAAGGTCAGCTGAGGTTAGAACTGCTGAGACTGGAATCTGAGTCGACTACTGCACAACCAATATCTGCTCAGCTTTGTTACTTTTTTTCCTATCAACACTGTATCCCACAATCCTCTGCAGTGATTAAACATCTGAAAGGGAGCGTGAATTGGGATGATGGGATAGAGAACGACACCGAGTATTTGAGTGTGCGTGTGGGTGAATATTTTGGGCAATGTGTGGAAAAAAGAAAGGAGGAGGCAGATCTGCAGACAGAGACAGATGTGACTCGATGGTTGTGAATGCGTCTGTTTACATTTAAAAATAGTCTTGTACACCTCAGCCACACCTCATTGCTCCTTTCCACTGCAGCTATGTCAGTGAAAGGAGAAATTTCAAGCCAAAGGTGAAGCAAAAAGGGTGGGAAGCAACCAAAAAAATGTTTAAGCATATTCCAGAATGATTTTCTCTATATGTCACTGTCAAATGAACAGAGATAACCATCGATTCTGCCATCTCTCTGCCCTTTAGCTCCCTTTCTATTCTTATGTGCAACATCACACATCAAATCAGCTTTTAAAGCCTTAGATGGACTTTTTTTCTTATGTTTCTCTGCATTTAAAGAGAAGAGGATCAGCTCCAAGAACATATTCCCTGGAGTGTGTGCCTCTACGCTGATGTTATTGAATGAGTGATTGAAGTTCATCCATCAAAATCAGTACGTTACAGCATAAGGAAGTCTAAAAGTTTCATTGGCTTTGGGCCAAGCTATAAAAACAGTATGTTTAACAGCTAAAGTTCTCACTAAACTATGTTGAAAGCAGATGAAAATCATTAGTAGTATTTCTATCTGGTTATGGGGGCTGCTGAGTCTTATTATTCTCCAGGCGTGCAGCAAGATAATCAGAACCTCTTGAGATGACATTATTATTCACAACCCACCACTTTTCTTCTGTCAACATTAAAATGTAGGTGAAATGTGATTTGATGTCACTCATGAATAATAATACAGCTGTACTTTTAAAGACTATATTTCAACTTGCAATAAGAACCAGACGACAGCTTTCAGGTTTTCAAGATTACTTTTTGACAAATAGTAAAAAAGGGAGGAAAAGTTTCACTTTGGTGTGACAAAAGCTTTTCTTTGCTGCTCTGTGGCAGCACTTCATTGTAGTTTCCCTGTTCTGTGTGTTTTAGATGTGTTAATTACTGGACGTAAACCATTTTACTTATTAAGCATCTTTCTTCATTAGACAACACAAATCAACATAAAAAGTAATAAAGCCAGTGAAATGAGAAATAAGGTATAAAATAAATGAAATGATTAGTTCTCAACAGCACTTCTAAAATACTTGGGTCTTGAACTTAACTGTTTTTTTAAGCTATTCACAGAGTCAACACATTTCAAGTCTAACCAGAGAAAGACACATGCTCTTCAATTTTATCCTTTAGCGAGCAGCAACCAGTAAGCTTTATCTTACCATTTCGAAACCTACAAAAGGTTTCGAAAGGTCTACATGTCACAAAGGGTCACAGTGATAATGAAAGAGTGTTGGCATAGTGTCATTTTCTGGTTAGCTTGGGCCTTTCTCTTTCCTGGATCTGTAAATCCTGTATAGATTTCCTACAGGTCCTCTTACAATCCAAAGACATGTTTGGTAAATTGGTAAGTGGCTTAAGGTGTGGCTGCGAGGTAGATAAATATTTAGTGCACATGAATATATGGGAAAAAATTATACCTAGCTTAAAGTGTAAAGCTCTCTGAGTGATCAGTGAGACTAGAAAAGCTCTATGAAGTCCATTTAAGCTAGATCTTTAATGGAGAAAGGTGTGTGATTCTGTAAGGTAATCACAATTATTTCGAACTAGAATCTGAATTTGACTTGGAAAGAGTTTCACGGGACCTCTTGGTCAAAGGTTTTGCAGACTCATTCTGAATCACTGCTTAAAAATCCCAGGATGGTTTGCAAACTGAGAAATTAATTAAAGCAGCCTAAATGAAATGGAAAAAAAAAGTAGCATGAATAATCACCTTTGTCACAGCCTGAGTTTCAAAATATCTTTTACATGCAAAAAGAAGAAACAAATCTTACACTGTGGTGAGACCCCAAGAATTCTGACTGACACTTCCTGCTACTTGGTGTCACAAACGGACACACACACAGGGACACAAATAAAAACCTCATCATTTTTGCATCACATTTTACACGATAATTTCTAATTAGACAGACATATTAAAATGGTTAAAGGTTTGTAACAGAATATTCTTTACAAACCCCTCATAAAAATACCTTTCATTTTGTGCTCAACTGCAAATGATTACCAACAGCAAAAGTACAGCAGGAGTGCCATGATGTGAGTGAGTGTGTGGTATTCTTCCATTTGAGTCCTGTGAGTTCCTGTCTCCGCCCATGTGGATGAGGCTCTGGTTCCTCACCTGCTTCTCTCACCTGTAATCCATTGACGGCAATCAGCGACCCTTAAAGCCAGCGCAATCCTGCACTCTTTGATAGTTTGTCAGCTACCTCATGGTGGTAACTAGGCCTCCTTGGCTCCCACAGCTCATGTTTGGGTTGGTTGGTTGGTTGGTTGGTTGGTTGGGGGGGGGGGTTGCCTTGTACTTACTCCCATCTCCTTGTGTCCCTAGTTCTCTTGCCTCCAATTAACCTCACCTACAGTGTAATGTCTTGGATGCTGGCCACACCTGGTAACACTCTCCAAACCTGCTTGCAGCCCCTTTCCTGAAAACAGCACTACTCACTGGACTAGCTTGCCATCACTCCTGGATTCCTGGAATCACAAGGTTGGAACCTCACCTTTCACACACCCCTCCATTCAGCCAGACGCTCACTCGGCTACCCTCCCGAAGCCTCTCACCTCCCACCTGCAAGTAAACCCGAACCGATTAAACTCATACTCACCTTCGGCCATCCGCACCACAGCTCTGGATCTAACCGCCCTCTCCTCTGTTTCAGTGCCTCCGTGCCAGAGACCTTTGCTACGTTCCTCTCGTCGCCTTTTGTACATGTTTCCTGTGCACAATAAAACCTTGTTAAATATCATCTTGTTTTGTCCATCAAGTCTGCTTTTGAGTTCCACTCCCACGTACTAGCCTTCTGGCCTGTGACACAAAGAGAGGCAGAAAAGGAAAATGATGTCTGAACCAGAGATGCTTGCTGTTAGTCGATCAGAATACTGTGATTCGCATATTTTTGAGGTTTGAAGACGATTTCAGGATAAGGGTTGTTTTGAGACTGCAAAGGCGCTTTTTTTTTTCCCCCAGTAGTAACAGAAGAGAGGCATGTTATTAATGTTATTTGTTAAATGAATGTCAAATGTCATATGGGGCAAACTAGGGTTTCATAGAGTTGTTTATTCCATCTCACTCATGAGTTTAAGTATTTTCTGAAGATTTGAAATACAAAATGTAGGAATTAAGTGGAATAATATTGGCTTGATTATCCATTATCTTATTCACAATGAAAGGAAAATATTGCCATTTGCACATGAGAAAACAGCTGCAGCAGGTGATGCAGAAATAATAAAACTACTATTAGTATCAAAGGAAATTTTTAGATTTCATCTATTATTGGAGATCAGCATCAGCTCTGGCATCATTGGCCTATTGTTCAAAGCACCTTGAAATGAAGAATGTGAACTCAGAGTTCAGAGAATTTCCACAAACTAACACAAACAAACAAATCTTTGTGAGAAAGAACAATTGAGTCAAACTGGAAAGCTACAGAAAACGCAGCAGTGGAAAGGTGGTTCAGGATGTAAGAGCTAATTTCACACCAGCAAGTCAAAGAAGCCAAATTAAAAGACAAATCAAATAAGACACATAACTAGGGATGCAACGATACCAATTTTTTCAAACCGATCCGATACCGATACTTGGATCTGAGTACTTGCCGATACCGAGTACAAAAACCGATACTTCTACCACACACAAGTTAAACTTAACCAGTAGTAAAGAAACGACCCCACACAACTCTTTAACACAAACGAAACGTTTACTGAACGTAAGGGCAGAGACAAATACTGTACAACACATCCCTTTTTTAAACTCAAATGATATTCCAATTCCTTAACCAAATGAAATACACTGTATAAATGACATAATTCCCTTTCAAATTATATTAAACAACCCAACTTATGTTATCACCTTTTGGTAAGTGACTCACTAATATACACTCCAAAACACGTTATATAAATCCACTAAACATACAATATTCACACATGGGCCCCACACACACTCACATTCACACTTGTTGCAGGCCTGTTTGTTGCTCACGCCGGACGATGGAGAAAAATCCTCTTCTCCCCAGTAAGAGCACAAAAGTCTGACTTACAGTTCAGCTGATCGGTAGGTCGCCGCTCACCAGTCCCACACTAAATCCACTCCCCGCGGACCCGATGCTGTCTCTGCTACAGCGCGTTAGCGAGTCACTGTCCAGCTCTCCGACAGTCCATAGCGGCTGCCTCCGAGGCGCAGCCAAGCAGTCCGGGCTAGCCTGTAGCCTCGGCGGTCGTAGCTGGAAACACAGCACGGTGGTGCGACCATTGAAACAAAAAGTCACTTCACCCACACTCTGTTGTGAAGCTCTCACACGGTCAGCTTTCTAGCCACACACTCTTTTGTGCTGGTTAACCTCAGTAAAACTAGCCGAGTCTCTCACTTTGGTTCAGCTAACCTCGTGCATCTCCCCATGCAAGGTCCCGCTTTTATGCTACCTTCACAGGCCTCCAGAAAATTAGAACTCTGAAAAATATTTTAACTCCCTTCAGAGTTACATACCATAAAATAATACTTTTACGATTAACGTAACAGTTTGATTGCTCTAATTACCTGTATTTACCTTTATGACATATTACAGGGCAAATTATATTCAGGGTAGAGTTACATCACATAACATCAACTGTGAACACCTTATGTTACCGTGGCGCTTAAGTCCATGGGAATTATGAGTATCGGTTCATGGTATCGGTTAACTTTTACGAGTACGAGTACGCACACATTTTACAGTATCGGCACCGATACCCGATACCAGTATCGGTATCGGTGCATCCCTACACATAACACATAGAAGAGGGGTTTAATAAGACAGTGGGTGGACAGAGGCAACAATCAGCCTGAAAGTTTGCTGGTAATGAGCTGAGCAGAGAAAAAAAACTCTACAGAGGTCTAAATAAAAACTGGAAAGATCTGTGAACTGTAGCCTCATGAATTCTAAATTATTCTTGGGATTTTATTTGTAACGCTTAAAGCTGGAGTTTGACACACAAAATTTCTGACCTTCTGCCTTCAAACGTTTCCGTTTGCAGTTTATTTATTATATGATCAATATCATGCACATGTAGTAACTTCAGCACATTAAGAATTTGCATAACAAAGCAGTTAATCTGCTATGCAGCTGCTATCAAGGAAGAATGAATTTGATCCAGAAAGTGAGATCAAGGGGTGAGCTTGCTGTAATGCCCACTTGGGAAACAGAAGACTGAGAACAATGGGTGTGAGGGAGAGGGAGGTCTGTGAAAGTGAAATTGTTTTTCAGAGACAGATTTGTAAAACGCTGGAGCAGCTTGTAAGCAGCTTTCACTCAGATGAAACAATACCAACAGAGTCGTACATCTGCTGGCTTTCACTGCACGTGCTTTCAGCGGATGTTTGTGTTTCACTTATGGCTAATATTTGGTGTTTTTTCCTGATGGAAGCAAAGCATCGGACGGTCTCATTTCATGTACAGTAATATACCCTTTGCTGCTAGTCGCAGCCTACAGTGTGTCTCAGAGCAGTGCGGGTATTAGCAGTGAGCTACTGGAGGGACGTAGGGGAGCCATGCTAGGCCAGCAGGGCTGTAATGATGATCTTCACCATGAGTGATAATGAGTGCTAAGGTAATCCTCGCCTGGGACCACAAGCAAACACACAATAAACACACCATTCTCACACAGTCATGAACAAAATGTCACCAAGATACCACACAAGCACTTATCTGGAAGCACCCCACACTTTGCCTGGACTTATCAGTCTGGGTACTGAGCATGCAGGGAAATCAGAGGCGCACAATCTTGCCCCTGAGGGGGGGAAACTTATGGCACCCCAAAGACTGCTATGGTGACACCCCCCTCTTGCTGCTTCTTCTCATCCTCTCTTAACAGCTTTATTCTTTTATCACACTGGCAATCAGATAGATAGTGGTGTCCTGAAACCCTTCCTACAGCTCAGTGATTGGGGACTGTAGACAGTGGACCTCCCTAATGCAGCCCCTGAGCCCTGAGGTTTTTAGCTGGAGCCACCTCTGAAAGAAAAGAAGGGGAGAAGTATGGAAAGCAGGAAAGATGAGTGCTAGAGGTTTGTGAGTTTCTGTGTGCAGAGCAGAGAGTGTGGACAGCAGAGTTTCAGGTGTTTTTGCAAAAATGGATGTGTGCATGAGTGGATTGTGCACATAGAAGAGATGCTAGTAGCACAGATAAAAGGAAAGAAAAGCGAATCTCTTTCCCGTGTGTCATAAGTCTGTCTCTTTGAATGAGAGTTAAATCCATCAAGTCAAAGTGGAAGAGCTCCGTCTCTCGCTCTCTCACCTCCCCAACGCAACGTCCTCCCTTCCCCTTTGCTCATTCTCCCTCTCTTGCTCTCTCTCTCTCTCACTTTGACTTCCTCTTTGATCTGATTGTTTCTCTCCCTCACTGGACCAAATCAATCTGCCACCCACACATCATGTCATCACGAAAAGAAGACAAGGACACGTGTGTTTGAGCCGGCCCGCATGACACTTAATGGCTGTTTGCGCATGTCCGTCTGTGAATGTGTGTAGCTTAAGTGTCCCTTCACAGGCACGACAGCAGTCTTCCCGCTAAGCTTATGAATAAATATGATATTAATCCTTAAAACATGGAGGAGGGGATTACTTTGTTTACTACGTGCGTTTCTCCTGAAATGGAGTGCTACCACAGAGTGATGGTGGCATTTTTGCTTGTCCAAAAAGCTTTATGAAAAGGCATAAAAGAGTAAAAAAAAAAAATGAACGGAAGAGGAATAATGTGTAATATTTCTGTGTGTGTGGATGTTGGCTGTGTGTGGGTGCATAACTGCCATATGTTCTTTAGGCAATTCATGGAAAATAAGAGATACGTTGGGTATTACAGCTCTATTTTTAGCACAGGCAATCTCAAACCATGCTACTGCTTCCATTGCGTTTAAATCTGCTCCAGCAACTTGCCAATATTTCCTCTGTCTTCTCAAAATCCTCATCATGATAAGAGAGAATATGAGTGGGGAAAAAAGAGGAAAATTTCAGAGAAGCTAAGCAACCAATCTCCCAAAATAGGTCAGTTTGAAAGCACGATGAATTTTCATACAGCCTTTTAAAAGGCTTTTTAGGACTGAGGATTGTGGAGAAGATGCTGCTGAGGATCCCTTTTTCTCACACGTGTACACACAGCTGGGTCGAGGTTCACTGAGGGGGCTTGAAGACTACTACTGCCCCCTGGTGTTTGCCTCTATGGTAGTGTGTTTTTCTTGGGCGTACATCCAAAGGCTCACCCCTACTGAGCATTTGGAGAGGCAAAAACGTGTGGGTTCAGTCTCCTCATATAGAAATCATCTCATCGAGGCTTCAGTCAAGGTGTGGGTGTTAAACACTGAACGAGAACGGATGAGATGTCCATTTGTTCCCCTTCAAACGCCTTCTTTATGTAGTGGAGCCTACATAAACACATGGGAGAAGGAGAAATCAATAAAGATGTGCCAGACTTACCCACAAAATTGGAGCTCTCATAAGCTGCCACCTCACGTTCCGCCTGTGGTTGTATAAGAATAGGGAGGGAATCTCTGACTCATCGTCCCAAAATAAGCCAAGCAATTATTCATATTTTAGGATCAAGTGAGTTAATACTGCTGACAAGGCTCTCAGCTCACCTCCAACTGCTCTTCTGTTCAACTCCGTTTAACGAATCTGCCGTATCTCTTAAAACAGCTTCTTCACAATGAAAGATTGGACTTGTGGTTTAAAATGTTCCGTGTCAAAACTTGTTTTATTCATCATAGAAACTAATTTATTTAACTCGTATTCTGAGCCTTTTCTATACAATAAAATTCTGTACTGCTTTGTAGACCATAATTGTGTCCTTTAGCTTTCTGTTCAGATTTTAGTTCCTGCTCCTTCTCACCCAAAAATGAACAAAATTAGATCTTGAACATTAGAGTGAAGGAGCATGTGCCTACCACCATAAGAGGTCCTTGATATTTTAAGTACCAGGTAATAAAACTTGCTATCTTGCTAGCTATTTGCTTCCGTGGTGCATAAGATTTTACAAGACTGGATTTTATCTGTTTAATAAGAGCATGTTATTAAACCAGGCAGACTTTGGGGACTAACTATAGCTAGTTGGGCTTTAAATATGAACATGTTGTGTGCATTTTAGATAATTATTATATGAAAAATGATGCAATGTTTATATGTTTCGAGACTTCTGAGTCTCATGGTGAGTGAAAACTGTATTTCCTGATTTTAGAATAGGTAATGACACGAAATATTTAGGGAAATAAATGATCTGTGATCTTTCAAGTAATGAGGATAGACAATGCTACATGCTATACACAGAATCACATATTCTAGGTCATAAATGTAGATATTATACAGTATCTTTGAAGGCATTTTTGTACCTACCCATATGCTGCCAATCTGGAGCGTTGCTACAAAAAAGGCAGGTTGCAGAGACTCACAGTGGATTATAATGACAGCATGAAGCTGTTGCTCAAAGCCGCACGAAACTGCAGCACAAGCCAGATGTTTGCTAATGTCGGTATGCTCACCTGCTCTGCTGTGATAAGAAATCTTTCATTTAGATACATGCAAAGGTTATCAAAATCTGCAAACAATATTTTGCTTTAAGCAGTCCTCAACTGTGCTGTAACACCGCAGCGGCTTTCTGCCAATTCATACAGAATGAAATATTTTACCAAACTTTTAAAATGATTCTTCCTTCATAATCCCCATTCTAGTCTCATGTTCTGAAAGACGTAGGATAAAAGGATAAAAATCACTTATCACACTCTCTGGCGAAACTGAAACATTCATGATCAAAAGATTGCTGTTATAGGTCACTTGTCCAGACAGTAACTTTGAAGTTTTTCTTTTGTTTTTTTTTTCAATGCAACAACATAGTGTCTAAAGGCCACTTGCAGTTCATTCTCAATGTTGCTGAGTAGTTTTGTGAGTATTTCCCCAAAAGGCTGAAAAACAGAGAGAAATATTTTTACGGAGACAGAGGTGGCAGGATTACCAAGTGAACTGGAGCTGATCTGACTCTGAGGGTAAGAGATTGGTTTCATCAATTAAATGTGGGCAATATGTCCTTATTTCCCCTGGTATCTAGTCATGCTGATTGGGGCGGGGAGAAGGAATAGCCCCATTTTGGAAATGACTCACACTCGTAAAGTTCAGTTTAACATGGTTAACTGCTGCTTTCACAAAGCAACTCGGTGTTATCGCCACCAAATCCTAACACCAATCTGGTTGATCACTGCTTGTCTGCTCAATGCAGAGCTGCAAGATAACCAGTCTATCCCCTGCACTCCTTCTGCTCTCAGCATCACTGGTCATGTAAAGGTTCCTCCTACTGTTTTGGCACTTCAATTTGATCCCCAAACCAAGAGCCACCATGCTGTGTTTGTTTGTTTGTTAAGATGCTTCTTTCTCTAAAAAGATATAAACATGTATCATCAAATAACCAGCATACGAGTATGTGGGGGATTTTATAGGGAATGAAAAATATCTCAGTCACTGTACAAATTATAAAAAGATCTTGGACACAATTTTGTACACAGTGGGGGGGAATAAGTCCCTGCTGAATTTGTACATTTGCTCACTTGCAAAAATGAACAATCTCTGATATTTTTACGGTAATTTCATTTTAATATAGAGAGAAAATATCAGCTAAAAATCCAGAAAAACTACATCAAAGTTAAATGAATTACTTGAATGAAACAAGTATTTGATCTCCTACAACCCACAACAAATTTACACTGTGTGCTGGCTTTGTGCCCATGAGACAGACAGATTACAATCAATCAGTTACAGAAACTCCTGATCTCAATTCATTATGTGGACAAAACACACCTGTCCACAAAATTGATTCTTTCCATTCCAACCTCTTCACCACCATAGGCTGAAGAGCTGTCAAAGGACATCAGGAGACAAGGTTGTAGACCTGCACAAGGTTGGAATGGTCTGCAAGACCATCAGCAAGAAAGTGACAACTGTTGGTCTGATTATTCAGAAATGGAAGAAATAACCATTAGTGACACTTAGTCTGGAGCTTCAAGCAAGAGCTTGCCTCATGGGGTAAGAATGATCACGGCAGATCACCCCAAAACTACATGGGAGGAGCTTATTAATGAATGATACGCTGTCTCTCTCCATTAAAACTAAACTAACATGAAAATAGAAACTGTTCATTTCTTTGTAAGTGAGCAAATTTACAAATTCAGAAGGGGGTCAAATAATTTTTTCAACTAATGTAACAAAATCAAGTTCAGTCACCTCTAGTGTCTCTAGCCTTAGCACTTTAGGGAATCAATTATTAACATCACACTACGTCTGCTTTTCTTTCTACAAGAGGTCAGAAATCACAAAAGAACAAGAGACCAGAAAAGTAGAAACATAAATAATTTAAAGATTTTAAATAAAGCAAATGTAATTTTTATGTATAATTTGTAATATCAGTGCTTCCTTTAGAATAATGTCATGGCACAGCAAGAATATTAAACAATGTAACTCCCAAAACTTTCCTCACAGAGAAAAACTGAAATTGTGTAAAAACTGAGTGATGCGTAAGAAAGAAATGGAGTCTACCACATGACATATTCACACATGCAGTTCTGCTGTATGATTCTTCTACTTTATGCAATACCCTTATCCCAGCTCTGTTGTACATTTCACATAGATTGACAGAACAAAATTCTAATGCATGCAAGCACAGACACACACACAGACACGAACACACAGTATGCCCCCCCCCAGGCATCAGGTTCAATCCATCCTGTGATTGGGAATTGTTCTTTTTCTTATTAAAAGAACAGGTGGCCATGAGATAGCAGTCTCATTTTTCACTGCTGCTGCACTCCATGAGTCCAAACTAATGATCAAAACACTGAGCCGCTCCAAATCATCTCTCACCCCACACTGATAGATGTGGGAACTGATGGGAAGAAAAGTGTGGGTGCCTGCAAGTATTTGTGTGAACCCACAGCCGGTACACGATTGTGTGACTTTGTTTCCATATCTGCTTCCACACCTATATGTATATACATAATTGCATGTGCAGGTGTGGTAATACCGAGTGTGTTCATCTGTTTGCATGTGTGTGTTGAAGGCAATGGTGGGATATCTGTGCTTTCAGGGTAAGTACTGGAATGAGGCTGTGAAGCCAGTGGCTGTGACAGATCACTTGCTCTGCTCCTTTTCCACACTGTTGGTATTCTCTAAGCAGTTTCCTCTTCAGCACACACAGAGAGCTTCCCATCTTCTTTCCCATTTTCCTTTTTTGTTATGCAGTCGTCGCTTATTCGTGCTGCACCGTGCTTATCACTTACAAAGAGAAACCAGCATACATCTCAAAGGGAGAAGATGAAAGTGGTTTAATAATCTGTAATGTATGGGTGCCATTCATTGGCACAAAACAAAAGGAGAAAGAGGAGATGGTAGCAACAGTAAACTCCAAGAAATCAAGTCACCCCCTTAACTGGTGACTTTATGGGAGAGAATTTGGAGGCTGCTGTCAGAGCCATTGTGTTTTTAATTCTTCCTGGGCAGCTTTACTCGCCTCCAAATGAGATTACTGAAAACACAAGCCAGTCAGTGATGACAGAGTGACTGAAAGAAAAAAAATTAATTTCAGCGATGTGTGAGGCGTGTGATATGTTATCTGCATTTGAATTTTCATTCCCCCTGTCATAAAAACTGTGATAAAGGCCGACACTCTGCCACACAAATCCACTCAGGAGATGATGATTTTTTTTTTTTTTTTTTTTTGTGATTTCTATTAGATAGTGCAGCGATGACACCAATGGAAGCGGGAAGACGTGATGCTTTGGTGTGTGAAATAAAAGTGTTTTTCATGATCCAAACTTGACAGCAGGCAAGAAAGAAAAACACAAACTTTCCATTGCTCCCTTCTTTTCAGTCTTTGTGATCATGTGCCCCTTTCTGCCATTCTATATCGGCCAGTGAAATTAGTCATCGAAGGTCCCATCTGTTGTGTTTACGACTCATTTGTTTACTCACTGGTTCACATCAGAGCTTACTGAGGCCAGGGGGGATTCCTTCAGTGTGGGACAAGGTCCGGGCTCTAGGGTCAACTGAGCTCAGTGATTCATCATATTTCTCACTAAGTAGCTGTGATGAACACAGATTCCTTTCATTTCCAACTGTGATGAAAAGCAAAGTAGTGGAAAAATGTCACTAAAGAGCCAATGGAACAAAGGCAGAACTAACCAACAGTTGGTTGGTCAAGTCAGCCAACGATTTGACTACTTATAGATTTACATAATTTTCCAAGAAAAAACAAACAAGTGCTCATTGTCCGGACGCAGTTTGGTAAAAAATGGTTTGTTGGTGCTTGCTGCCCATAGGGAAATACTGTGAGCATGAACATGGGTTGATAGAACAGGTGGTGATGTTAGGTAAGACTGCAATAGTTTCACATTATGCAGATGAGCAGTAAAGACAGCAGATGCAGCTGGAGACATAAAACTTTGCTGAAACTCAGTGTTGTCCACCAACACTTTTAAATATATGCCAGACTGGGAATTAGCTCTTAGTCTAAGCTGATTTCCCCAGGCTTGCCTATCCATCCCTTCATTCATTTTTATACCCACTTTTACTAATTCTGGATGACAGGAACCTCATGCTATCCACATATTTTGCTATATGATTCAATCTTCATATATCAGTTCTTTGCTATCAGTGATGACATATACAAAAGCAAAAGCCGTTTTCAATTACAGGCATAATAGCTAGCTTAGACTATTACACAGAAATAAATGCAAAAGTGTATTGTGTATTGTGTATAGTGTATCGGTACCAAATAATGATTTTTTTGGTACCCCAACCAGTTAACCTCCCTCTATATGTAGCTCTAGTTCTTCATGTGTCATTTCCCAGCTTGTCTTGTTCAGACATTATTCTGTGTATTAGGGCTGTTCGATATAACGATATATATCGGATGACGATATAAAAACATCTATCGTTTCATTTTACGCTATCGTTTGTTTCGTGGTGTCGCAAAATAAACTGTTTATGGCAATATTTTTTCATTATTTTGATGGTCACTGTAGTGGCTATATTAATTTCCTAAAGTTCCCTCTTTCTCTTATATTTAATATAACCACACTACAGAAGGACAAGCGCTTGTTTTTATGCGTTGTCGTTAGCAACAACGACGGTAAAAACCACCTGTGTCCGCTTGTTTATTTTCCACATAAACCTTTCACAATAAAGCTCAAGATCCTGTTGAGACTTTTCAAAATAAACTGAATCACGTGAAAGATGCAGAGTATTTACGGATGAGAAGCAAAAAGAGCCGCCAGGTGCTAAAAAATAAACCTTAGCCTCAAACGTTAGAACAGGCTTTTCCCCGCAGCACGCTGTGTAATAAATACTCACAAAGAAAATGGCAGCCGTTACAACTTATGTCTAAAAATGTATCGTTTCATGCATCAGTTAAAACACTGGACTCCAGGTACGCGATGCCCAGCTGGAAACACTTCACGCAAGTCGAGCTGCTCGAC
Source organism: Oreochromis aureus (assembly GCF_013358895.1). Lineage (NCBI taxonomy): Eukaryota > Metazoa > Chordata > Actinopteri > Cichliformes > Cichlidae > Oreochromis > Oreochromis aureus. Next base: position 8,549,396 of record NC_052953.1, on the reverse strand, counting down.
ATTCACAGAATTTACAGAAAATGTTACATTTTTGTGATTTATATCGTTATCGGACGATAGATGTCTTAATATCGGGATATGAGATTTTGGTCATATCGCACAGCCCTACTGTGTATGTTGTTTTATGGGTTGCAGATGAACAGTTCATTTTGCTTAGGAATGTTCATAACTCAAATAAAAGATATGAAAGTATTTCCATGACACTGAAAACAACAGCTGGTCAAATCTTCTGAATTCTTAGGAAATACTCCCTTCAGTGCTTCCCTTGTTGCCTTCCTCATCACTGGATCAGCTTTTATGGAAGGGAAAAAGATAATACTGTCCCACAATTTGAAGCACTTTTCATGAAAACTAAAGATCAACTTCACCAGCAAGTCATTCAAATCACGTATATTCTAGTTAATAGTGGTGTTTCCATTTTGTGCTATAACTAGCTGATATATTTTGAACCTTCGGTGGCAGGTTAACTATGAACATTGAGCTTCTATTATAAAATCTATGAATTACAAGCATTAAGCTTCAACAATAAATCTGCTCAGTATAAAGTTGTTGCCTTGTGTGAAAAATTGTTGTTAAAAAACAGGCTCTGTATAAATATGACCTATATTAAAATGAATGAATACTCAAAGTAAATATAAGGTTTAACATAATTCAGTTTGCACTAGTTATGTCTGCAGTGTTGCTGTATTAGTATGCTAATAGTCTTTGTTATTATTATTAATTAATTTTAGTCCAATTATTACTCCCTTCCCAAAGCTCATGACCATAACTGAGTTCAGGGATGTAGATTGATTGATAAATTGACAGTTTTGCTTTCATGCTAATCTGTCTTTACTAAAATAGACCAGCTCCAGTGCACACCCTATAACTGGAACATAACCTCTGTTCTCCCTTCTTAAACATGGGGAAACACAATCCCAGATCTCCATGGATGTTGCAAAACCATTCCAATCCAACCCAACAAAATCCAGGGCCTTAAGGAACTAAGGATGAATTTCATCTTCCCCAGGGCCTATGGAGTTGTTTAACTACCTCAGTGTCCTCACCTCTAGTGATGGGCGCATCATCCCCCTCGACCCTAGGCTCTGCTTCTTGTATGTAAGCTGTGCCAGTGGGAGGTGTAGCTCAGGTGGTGGAGCAGATCACCTATTAATTGTAAGGCTGGTGGTTCAATCCCAGTCTACATGCCAAATATCTTTGGGCAAGATACTAACCCTCCACAACCCAGTTGGGTCATTGAGTCATTTCGACACCAGACCCATGTCAATAACATTATTACAGAGTGTAGCGTAAGTACAGCAGTGTGGTTCAAGTCCTTATGAATTCTCCTTTACATCTATGCATAACATAATGAATGATTAGGAAAAGACATGCAAGGTAATTCTTGGGGGCTTTTATGGACCGTCTAGGGGTGGCCAGACCATAACATAAGGGTGATCCATCCCCGTCCGACCCCAAGCAGCACATCACACAATTAGCACAGTTTGATGGTGATTTATTTACAATGAGTGGATTTAAAACAGGGAAAGGAGCGGACTATAACTTTGGGGTTGACCTAAAGCCAGAACAGCAAACAAAAAGGAGCCTATCTCAAGGATGAATCAAACTTGCCTATTCAAAAGAATTAAACCAAAAACGACAGCAACTTACCTCCCTAACTAACAAAAACATAAGAAAACTGTAATCAAACAAAAGGGCAGTCCAACCCTACATGCTCCTGTGTAAAACAAACATCACTAGACGGGTAACATAAAGTCTGCCGGTTGGGATGGGCCGAGGATGAATGGCTGGCCGTCCACGGCGGTGTCATCAAATACGTTGTCTCCCAGTAGTTAGCCAGTCCACAGGAACCATCCCCTGGATCCACCAATGACGGAAAGGCACCTGCACACTTAAATTTGCATATGAGAGACATTAAGACAGCAGTCGTAACAGGGGCTATTTGACTATAGTCTTAATAGGTTTTTTTTCATTATCCCTTTGCATAACACATCTGACCTATTATTTATATATTTATTATTATTATTATTACTATTGTTCTGTTATCATAATGAATATCTTAAAAAACAAACCCTGTCAGCAGCATTTGTTTGTTATGATGACTGACACCTGTGTGTGTATGTATCTCAGTAATAAAGTCTTTTTTAACTGCACTGTGTGGTAGTTTTGGTTTGTTTTTGCTTGTTTCACTGGGGGTTATGTACTGAACTATTTATTAAAGGTCGTCTTCAGAGCAAATAAGCACACAATGTCAAAGTACATTTGTAAAATGTATGCAGACTATAGAGCATAGCCTATTAAGTATTTTTCAGGAACCGTGTGTGAGGTATTCATTAATTAGGACTAAGCAGCAACGTTTCTGGTTTGTTGTGTTTCTGTAATTACTAAGGATTTTATGCATACCTTCTTGTTAAGCGTTGCCAATTATTTTACCAGGAAATGTCAGTGTCTTGCAGAAAGTTAACAGCCCTTCCTCCTTGTTAGACATTTGAGCCAACTTTGTCTTAGATGTTGTTATAAAATATTGACAAGATGTCATGCAGCATTTTCACTGATGCTGAGTTATACTGTGCTTGTCATTCTGACTGGCCATGTAGAAATGATCTTGTGATTATGGTGCAATGTCAGGAAATACAGTCTATTGTCTGTTCTTGGAAGTCTTCTTTCTGCACTTTTCTCTATTTCCACTTTATTAAGTAATATTTGTATGGAAGAAGAAAACAATTTAAACACCTTAGCCAACTCATCGGCCTTCAAACTAATTAAGCCTACAAACAGCTAACTTCATTTTACTGTTTCCGGTTCGCCAGCTTTTGGCTGAACGACAGACAATTAAAATTGTGTAAATGTTAGGTGTCAGGTGTTATGACAGACTGTATTTAAGTATTTTAAAAGACAAAAAAAATTAAAAAGTCTTTCTACTTTCTCATTTAGAATGACTTTTTTTTAACTATTTATAATTTACAATATAGTTTTGCACACTTCCCCTGAAGTTTCCCCTTAATTTTAACATTATTTTAAAATTGAGGATATGAATCGAGATGTTGAAGTTAATGTGCATTGGCCTAGTTATCTATTTTGTGCACTGTGAGCCACTAATCTCTCAGTTTGCTGTCAAAAGATAAAAACAAACCAAAACATAATACTCTTCGATGGCTCAAAGCCACCATACTGTCACTTTATCTATTGGCATACAAATCCTGATTAGAGCTCAAGTGACGCCTGGAATGCGGCAACAATCCAATCTAGCCATTGTTCTGCAGAAAAACAAAACTTTTCAAAGTTACATCCCTGAAAAATTATGTTCTGTATGTATTTAAATGAAACCTGTCACAGTGCAAGTAGTCATTATTTGAAAAACCCTGGGCTGTTGTGTTCCAAGCCAAGGCCACAGCCAAGATACAAATTTAGGTCCAAAATGGTAGAAACAACAGCCCAAAGAAGCCAGTTATGTATGCCACACATCACATCTTGCATAATACAATGTCAACATTCATTATATAAAGTAAATTAGTCTATGCTGATTTTATTACATTCTTGTGTGCTTTTAATGTAGAGAGAACTGTTGCTGTGCTTAGAGCTTTGCTGACCTAGAACTTGGGTAGAATTTTTCACTTCTTAATGTGTCCTCTGAATCTATTCATGCTAACCAGAAAAACTCCACTGCCCTATAAGAAGGGATTTATTGGCAAATGTATACCCAACGGCACATCTTACATCAAAAGTAGACTTGATTCTTAATTAAACTGATAGAACACAGCAACAGTGACACCTCTGCGGTGCTCTGCCTCAGTAAAACTGAACAGCCACTAAAGTTTCTTCTGAGTAATGATTAATGCATCCAATTTCTGTGATCTGTATTGAGCGTAGCATCATGGGTAATTAAATGATGGTCTACAGAGCACTGACTGCTCTCATAAAATGACAAGGCCATAATTATCATGAAGCTTGGTTACCCTCTGACTCAAATACTAATTGTGCATCAATAACCAAGCAGAATATGTCACCAAATTAAAACCTCAAACAACTCAAGCTGTACAAACAGTTCAAAGCTATAGCATTTCCGTCAAGGACATAAAAAATATGCATGAGTTCACATACTTTAGCAATTTCACAAGCATATCAGGTAAGATGCAAATTTAACAAATACAATCTGCATTAAACATATTTACATGGTCAAAAATCAGAATTGCACAGAGTCATCTAATGTAATAGATAGTGCTCCAACATGCTAGGAGGTCTCTTTGTTGTAAGAGGTCCAGTCTGTCAGACAGACCAGAAAAACAGATATCAATGCCAGATTCAGGGGGCTTTCGGCCTCTTGAGACAAGATTTAGCTTGCTTTATAGACACCCCAAATGGATAAGGGCATGCTGTAGATCAGTCAAGATGGAGAAACAAGACAGAAAATGCCCACATCACCAAGCCGCAAACAAGGAGAAAGAGCCTCAACAATTCCACTATAACAGAGACCCAGATTTAAACGTTCACTTCTCCACCAGTATGTCATCAGTACTCAGCCTATTAACCATAGAAACAGATCCACAATCACAGGGAAGGAAGAAAACTATTAATAGGTAGGAAACTATAATGTTTAACAATTACTTATGAGACTGAGCAGACAGATGGTTAAGAGATCTGGGATTGACCTGAATTAAGTTAAGAGTTGGATTTAAAATCAAGATTTGGACATGAATTGACCAAAATTGGGGAAAATTTTAGTCTGAGTATAGAACACATACTGTGGGCAAAAATATAACTTCTCTTAGTGAATATAATAACAAAGACGAAGAAGAGAGATGTGCTTTGACGAGGCAGTTATACTTCTTCATTACACATAGACTTATTGTTTTAAAAATGTCAGTGCAACCTCAAAAACAAACATACAGTACTGAGAAGCACATATACAGTACATATACCAATATAATTTAATGCTAACATTTATATCAAGCATGTTATTCTTATGATTCCCGTTCTTCTTGAAAATAAATAGAGCAATAAAAAAGATGCCCAGCCCAGTCTTGTTGACATTTTAGGAAGTCCTTCTGGAGCAGTAAAGATGCCCATTTGATGGATATTAGAGCTCTACAGACAGTGGGAAGACAAAATGAGAAATGCTTATGGATGCAGAGGTGGAGAATAGGAGTGAATGGAGTGAAGGTGGATAAAATCCTGCAAGAGCAGAATGCTGAAAAACACTAGTAGGAAAAAGGAAAATTGGTGACCTATGCAAACAGTCCATGAGTAAAAAAAAAACCCTTCAAAATATAGAGTAAAACAAGACATGTGCTAAAAAAAAAAAAGACAGAAGAAGCAGCTATGATAATGAACAGTAACCAAAGAACCAGAGAAAGAAACCCTCAATAATCTTTACTAAAACTTTTCTTCTGTTTTCAGTACACTGGTTTGTATAGAAGCTCTCCAGAGGCAAGTCTCCGTTTCAGCTCTTTCCAAAGCAGTTCCCTCTCCTTCTGGGCCCCCTTCATGAAGCCTCGGTTCTCCTGTGCTCTCCGAGACAGGTAGGGCATCACCTCATTCACTGGTCCATAGGGAACATACTTATAGACAGGGAAGCCTGCCTGGCCTGGAGTGAAACAAAAGAAAATGGGATTGTTAAATGTAGACAAATCAAAGTATTTCTCTCTGTATTTGTCAATATTATGAAATTCCATTTCATAAAATATCATTTTGACTGACTAGTTTAAATGACAGAACAGCATACTTTTCGCAGATTATTTTGGACAAACTCTATAGAATACACCACAGCATGAGCATCATCTTGATTGGTTTCTCTCACTGAATGTTTGCTACGATCTGTGTAATCAGGCAAGACTGCAGTATTTGCACTGACATCCTCAGTTTACAGCATTTCTATTTGAAGATTTCCTCTCGTCTGTCAGTTAGGCTCGCACACTGTGAAACTGCTTTGCCAGGGCTTAACTCTTTAGCTCTGTCGAAATAAATGTTGTTTCAACTAATCCATCCAAAACATTATAACATGATACAATAAACTCGGTCCCGACAAGCACATCCTGAGTAACAGCATATCTGAAAACTGAATTATAAAAACTAACTAAGGCACATTTGGTGCAGTAAGTGATGGACAAATAATATGCATCTCAGCTCCAGTCTGTTTTATTTTATGAAACAACTCCTTTATTGTTTCAGGATTCAAAGCTGTGCTGGCTGCTCCATCCCTCAAGAAAGCAACAAAGAAACACATGCCTGTCTGTTTACATCAATACTGGTCAAGGCCATGTCAGCTTCAGCCTCACATTGACAGACAACTGCCTGCCGCCACTATGTCTAGCTTTGACTGACAAACAAAGCGCTGAGATCCAGCAGCGGCACTTCGTTAAAAGGACTGTTCAATACTGAGGTGTCTCGGCTCATACGTCATGCAGACTGGCTTCTACATGTGCACTCCTTGGGGCCTGTGAGGTACGTGTGTGCAACTTAAAGGTCTTATGACAGAGTTGAAAGCATCACAGGGTGTATGGCCTGTCTGGCTGGAACTGTCAAAATTATTCTTACTATTTATGACAAGACAGATTGGTACCTAGACATTGCATGGTTGTGCATTTCTGCTTCTGTACTTTTCTTACCCAGTGGGAAGCTGATTTGATCACACATGCCCAGTAGCTGACCAAAGTATACCTTGTTTTCTGTGGGAATGAGACGCAGCTCATTCATTCTGATTGAGAGAGGATAAAAATATAAGCATGTTTATACAGATGCAATTTTGTATGAAAGAATTATAGTTTTAAGTTTCAAGTTACTGGATACAGCATAAAACTTGCCTTGTTAAGGTGTGTTTCACTGTGTCTTCATTGTGGGAAGCCACCATTACATTTGCTTTTCTGTTGAGTGCAATCTCATCCAACACATAGTCCAAACACCTTGCACAAATACATGACACACAACAGGGACAATTTAGGTTGTCATAATAATGGGTTTGTTTGTCTTTCAAGTGGGAATTAGTAACTTATTTTATATTGTTCACTATAAAATATGCATTTTTATTATACTGTGCTTACATTGTTTCATGGCACATTGAAATAAATCAATTTCATCAGCAGATGAATTTATTATAAGGTGTGGGACTACGTTTACAAACCTATACTCCATAAAAAATCTCTATAAACATCAAGTATTCACAGTATGTAAACAGAAATCTGGCCCTGTTCATTTGTTTCTCTGTTAGTAAGGCTATATTAATACACAGATTCATAACCACCATCTGCATATTCTGAATCCACCTCATGTCATACTGTATCCAATTAAGCATCCTGAGTTTGTTCTTCATTGATTACATTATTCCATCAAAATCTTCTCAAACTCTTGAGACGAAAGCTTGTTGCCATAAGAACAAGACTGCAGTAACTCCAAATAAAAGACTCTGTCCTCTGTGGTGTTAACCGGTGCCTAATAGGTTGACAGTTTAATTCTGTTATTTAAAAAAAAAACAACTACAGTAAGCAGACTGTTCCTCTCTGAATATGAAAAATGAGAGCTTGGCTAACAGCAATCAAACTCTACATGTGTAGATTTATGCAGAACAAACAGACGGACAAGCCTTGGCTCTTACCTGTGGTACATCCTATTGGTTGACTCATAGTCAGGGTTAATAGGGTCTTCATATCCAATCTCTTTGGCCCTTTCTCGCTCCTGATACATGTAGGCCCCACGCACCAGCTTGGCAGCAAAGTGCCAACCCTCACGTCGAGACAATTCTACATCCATAGTTACATTGTCATAGGCCTCCTGCAGAACAAAAGGAGGAGGACTGATTCATGAAAATCAAGTCCTCTAAGTTTAGGTACCAGTTTTAAAACATGTTTTATATACAGAGCTGACCGCATTCCATGTTTATTACAAGTGGAAATGTGCAATGATATACCTGCTTTATTTTTACTAAGGATTAGTCGACTTAATCTGGGTTACATGTCCTATCTACCTTTACATAATAAATAAAATGACATGTGTATAAAAACAAAAAAAAAAACTATGGAAGAAAAACTCTGTAAAACGCGAACAAGGCACCAGGGCTGAGGTTAGCATCTGAGCAAACCATAAGACTTTTAGATAGACCTATCCAATGTGGAGATGATGTATAGCACCACAGCATATCAGCACAGTGGCAGGGCAGAGGGGGGATGATTTGGGCTTGGTTTCCAGCCACAGGACCTGGACACCTTGTATTCTATGTATGCAAAAGGATTTTAGAGTCAAATATGAGCTCATTAGTTAGCTTGGATTAAATTGGGTAATACAAAAGCACAGCAATCCAAAAGACAAAAATCTTTTAAAAGAATCAAGGTATTAACCTCTCAATCAACTCGAGACCTGTGCGTAAACAAATGAACCAAAGCAACAACCGTATAGTGAAATGTTTAAACATTCCTCTACAGTGATGTGAGAGACTGCAGAACTCATACAGAAAATAATGACTTCAAGTTTTTCCTATAGGCAGTTCTATAAACTATTGAACTATGAGGAGTATTTGGTTTTTCACAGGACTGCACATAGCTCTGCGAAAATGTTCTTTTTCACGACTGTAAATAACAGCAACATAAAAAATAAAACACTCACAATAAACCTTGTAGTTATGTTGTAACCAACAGATAATATTCTAAAAATACAACTATTATGAACCTATGCACTTTTGATATCATAATGATAATAATAAAAATGCTGAGAAAAACACTTTAAAAAAAATAAATCACCATATTTCCACCACTATTGTTTTCTCGTCTTTGTCACGTCACCCTTTCGAGCCCAGCTTGGCTGACTAATAGAAATCTGTTTACATGCTGGCATTTGGACCTGTCACAGCATGTTTTCTTCGATAAAAATTACAACGGCTGTGTCACTGGATCTCATTAATAAAGAGAGGAATCTCCATCTGTTTTGGTTTTATTTGTTTGGGGTTTTTTGCTATTTTCAACAACTGTTCATTGGATCTATTTCAAACACACTGAATATATTACTAACCTAAAGAAGCACATTGTCAAAACCTGGGGTTTCTTGTGAGCTGAGAACATGGATTTAATCACCCAGTGACAATAACAATCCTCCCATTCACCGCAGAAACATTTTGAATAAGCAAGGCATTAGTAGAAGTTTGCAGCTTTGAAGATCTGTTTTTGTGCCAGCTGTAGGCCCCGACCTTTAGGTAGCATTGATAGGTGTTGAAAATGACAGGCTTTTCTCTGTTGTAGGTCCTCTGCATCTCCAGTGTTAGTCTGCTAATGGCTGGCTGGAAATAGGTTTGCTCTGCATCCACCATCAAACGAACACCACTCTCTAGGGCATGCTGAAACATGAAAGATCTCATTAATTTGGTGTAATATCATCTAATATCCTAGAGTTTCATTAAAATAGTTTTCAAGGTTGAATTAGTGAACATTTTTTATTAAATAAATGAAACAAAAGAATCAGTGATTCTTAACACCGTGACATTAAAACACAGTAATAATAATAATCCCTGTAATTTGTTTTATTATTATTATAATTATACCAGTGCAGCTTTTATAGACTATAGTACCTATATACTTAAGGAAAGTATATCGTATTTACAAGATTTACAAATCTCATTTAACCGATACACATAAAAACATCTTAATAACCACATATAGTTGATCTATAGGTATTTATTCATAGTAGTTAAACAGCAAATTGCCTCTAAGTGTGGGCATGTTCATGTATGGTAATCAGTCCTTGTGGCTGGTATGTAATTACCTTCGCCAAGACATCTACACGCTGTAACATCCACTTCATTTGTTGCTCCTCCTCTACAGTGAACTTCCCTAGCAGAGGCTCCAGCTTACCTAGCTATGAACACAACCCAGGAGAGAATCCACTGTGAGATACTAATAAACCAAATATCACACAGCATGACACCTATTAGTGCTTCCCACTTTATCCAACCATGAGCTGGCCTGATTTCAAGACCACAGATGTATGCAGTCTAACATGCCCAGATTCTTCACACACAATTGATCCAGGCTTTTTCTTAACCCAGGGCTAAGTCATTCACCCTAGAAATTCCAATGATCCCAGATATTTACTCCAAAACTTGCTTGAGAAAATCTGCAGTTAAAGGTTGCAGACTTTTAAGTAAATAAAACTCCAAATGGCTGTTTACTATTTGCAGTGTAATTGAGCTGATTATGTTCAAGGTCTGGTTATAGTAAAATAACTTCAGATAAGAACATTTAAACTGCAAAAAGCCCTTAATTTTCACTATAGCAGCCAGAGAGCAAAAAAACATTTTGTAATGAAGTCCTTATTTTAAATGTCATCACAATTAATTACTGGTTTTGTTTCAGTTTTTCCAGTTGCTTCTGAAATGAACATATTACAACAGGGAACAAAAATAATTGGATCAATAACAACAGCCTATGGCAGCTACAGTACATTTGAATGAATTGCTTAGAAGTCAGAATTAGCTCAGCAGGTGCAGCTGACACTTAAAACTCTCCTGCAACCTGAAAGCATGCCAAACTTGGAGCAGTATTATATAAGTCAACTGTAGTCTCCAAGGAGTAATGGTAGAAATATATTTTAAAAGTGTTTTTTAATTTTGAAAACTGTTTTCTTTAATCTATTGTATCTCCACCAAAAAATCTCTCTCTTTTTCAGGATTCTATGCTACTGACCTCTACATTTGGAACAACAAGCAGATCCGATATCTTTGTTCTGTCATCTATTAGGCTGTTCCAGTCAAGCATGTCAATGCATCTGTCAGGAAAAAGGATGGAAAGTATTACAGGAACAGTGTTTTGGCGAAACTATTACCAGAATCTTTTGGGGTTTTTTCTTTTTTTGGTCTAACTGGCCACTTTGTGGATAATTATGTTTTTATAGATTAAGTGAAAGATATATTTATAGCTACACCCTTTCTATTATTAATCATTACTTTTATTACTTGCCAGATTTTGTCAGGTTAGAAGAAAGGAAAGTGTTGATTATTTCTTCCATTTGTTAGAAGCAGTAAAATATATTAAAGTGATCATATTTTATAGTATTAAACATTGTATAAAATAAATTATCAAATGCATGAACTAAGAATATCCTCTTTAGTTTAATTTACTTTATGAAATTAATATTAGTTTAAAATTTCCATACCATTTTTTTCATGAATTAATTCTTCTGCAAAACTGCTTCACAACTAATGAAATATTTCTCTGTGTGCAACACACGTCTTTTATGACTATTTGAGAAGTCTGGTCTCGCTTACCCTGTCGAGTCCTCTTTCCTTCCTGTAAACCAGCCGTAGAAGTCACCATTTGCACCCAGTTTTGTCATGAATTCCTATGAGAATACAGAGATTTAAAGTTCTGCACAACACATACACTAACAACATCTCTTGCATTGTCCCAGTTGTGCATTTATGTAAATGTAAAACCTATCTGACATGTTTAGCACATATTACACAAGTATCACCATAATTCATCAATACGAAAAACATGGAAAAAGAAAAAAATTACTACCTGCAGTTGTGTAAGCTCCAGCCTCTGCTCTAAGGCCTCCAAGCCATCTTTACCCTGCTGCGATGCTAGGAAGGTGAAAAACCGCCGCCATTTCACCAGCACCTCTGAGAACTGGAGCTTTTGTAGAAAAAAAGTAGTGTCATTCAGCAAGACTAAAAGCTTACACTGACTTTTTCATCGCTCTTTAGTGCCTACCAGAAACTGAGGTCGTCCTAGTGCAGTCATTTTGATGGCAGAAAAACCATCCATTGAACTCCCACCTACAAGTGGCACACAACATTAAAATAAATTAAATGATAAAAAGCTAAAGATAACAGCGTGATGGTACGATAGAATGATGTCTGGTGTCATAGAGTACACCTTCAATGCAAACACAGACAAGTGTGGCTTCTCCTGTGTTTGCCTACCAGACGCTTTGATGCATTTGATAAAGGTTTCCATATGTTGGTCACATTTGGCCTCGTCAGCATAGAAATACGTGCGGGCTCCGGTCACTCCCCCACGGCGGTCGCTGAATTGTTTGTGCACTTGATATTTTCTCTCTCTGTGGTCCTTGCCTGTGAGTGAAAAACACATTTGCATATCATTACTTTTGATTACATCACACAGTACAGTTTGTCCACAAATGAGGGGAAAAAATAAGGCAGCTTACCTATGTTCTCTTTCTCTGCAGCAGACACACATGAGCTAAAACAGAAGTTATATGAAAGGATAAAAGATAATTGGTCCTGAATTTAAGCAACTTGAAAAATGTGAAAACTTGCACTTTTTTCTGTGAACATTGTGGTCTTGTGGCAGTGGCATGCTCGAGGCTGCAACTGTTTACTGATGCTTTGCTGAATTGCTGCTGCTCACCCTCTGCAGAGGGGAGTTGCAGCATCACTCCACACTTGACCTATTCCCCCCTCATCATAAGGCACAGGGGAGCTCATGTAACCAAACAGATGACTAAACAGTAAGCATCCTGGACATCAGAGACATCAAGAGGCTTCAAAGCCAGGAAAACTAAAGGGAGCCACATTCTTTTAACTTTGCTTGCTTTTGACAGGGACTCTTTTTAAAAGCAAAATCTACAATGGAGTCCATCTGACATGTGTGCTATTTTAAATGGGTTTTTTTTCTTTTGTCCTTCCCTTGCATGATAGTGTTTTATGTACAATCTGCTTATGCTTAAAAATAAAAGAGATATTTACTATTTCCTAGACATTTTTTGGTATCATTTAGATACTATTGATTGATTTTCAGCCCTAAAAAATAAGACACCAAATTTCAGAAAATTAAATTGAATTAAACAGCTTCAGTGGACAGTTTAGGTGTCAAATGACATTTGTGTTATGCTGTCTATGTCACATTTGGGATATATTTTATCGCTAGCACAAAACACTGGCACCCAGCTGCTTTAAAAAGCATGCAAGCCTTCAAAAGCGTGCATTTGTCAAATCTAAAGTGTAAAACTGGGAATGTATTTTTAGTATAGATGGTCTACACATGTAAAGGCTGTCACTGTAAATATCATGCGTTCAACATCAAGCCAGGATTTGCTTCTGTTCCTTATACAGTATCTTCCGTCTTTTGGAAGAAACTGACTAATGTTGTTGCTATCTTGACATATGACTGGAGAGCTTGTCAAACGTGCTGTCTCAGATCGAGCTGGCTTAATGTGCCTTGTCCTACAGTCTCAATGTTTGAAGGTGTATGTTTGGCAAACAATATCTTTCTAGGCTCAGATTTGATACCTCGCTTGATGTTTCTAAGCAGGCATCCCCCAACACAAAGGATATCAAAGCTGTGCCATGACATCTTGTTACTAGTGATGAGGTTTAAAAAATATATGCAGTTAAAATAAAAGGGAGTTTATAGCAAAGAGCTTACCTAGGAGTTTTATCACCTTACAGAATGTGATAGCATGACAAAAAATTAAGAAAATTATGTCTGGCTCAAGATGTTATCACTGTCAGCTGTCACTCTATGTCAACAGACTTAACCATAAGATACCTGACTAGAGTGCCCCATTTATTCATCACATCTGAGCTTTATAAAACTAGAGATATACTGAGAGTTAGAAAAGGTCAGTCTTTTTTCCTCAATATTAACTTTTTTGTTAAGTATATTTGACAAGTACATTTGTCATTTTTACTTCAAAGAAGAAGGAATCAAAATATTCCCTTTTCTCTACTGATTTGTCTCTGAAACATCTCCAAAGGGGACCAAAATGGCATTCATGCATTACTCATAATGCATGAAGGCCCAAAGCTGCAACTAAAGTAAAAGTCCTGCTATTGCCCACAGAGATACTGCTTGCATAAGGTTTGCACTGTTGTCCAAGTTTACATCATCTCACAGATCACTTAGGAATCCCGTCACATGGGCTGCACGAGGCAATACCTAGCAAGTGAGAAATTCTCTTCAGCCAGCCAATTCCACACTAGAAAGCCACAAGTATGCCAACAATTCATGGTGTAAAGAAGATCGACCTCCTGGCTGCAATAAAAACATATCTATATTTGGTATTAAACTACAGGAAAATGCAAAAAATGTGCTTTTGCTTTGTGTTATTTTTTTTTAATCTGTAATATGTGTAATACAGACAAGCATAGTCTGAATTCAATGTGTCTTTGACAGTAATTGCATGCAATTTTGGGCCTGAACCAATTGTGAAATTCTAGGTCAATACTGACATGTAAAATAACAGTATAGATTATTTTTTTTGTATTCCCCATTTTGTGCAACAAAAATTTTGTGCAAAAAAAATCATTATCAAGAAATAACTTTTTGGAGTTATTCGCTCCTTCACCACATTATAGCTGTTCTCACAAATGAATTCCAGGCAGTGTTAGAGGAGTTAAGTCAGGGCACTGTCCACAATTGCCCTGTATCCTGTACAGCATAACAGGAGATCATACCAATCACAAGTGTTCATAAAACTGAAATTACTCACTTTGGTTTAGGTGAGAGCTGATGCATGGGTAAGCAATTGTCTGTTCTATTCTCAGATGAGTGCATTAGACATTACACCGACATTTTACCAGGGCGCTGGCAGGGTAAAAACTGTTAAATGTGCAATTCAGCTGCGTCAACCACTTGTTTTCTCACATACAGCTCCACTGGGTCATTTCGATAAACGTTCAGGGCTGCAGTACAGGTGTGAAAACAAACAAATTAGGGACAAGGGATCCAAGAAATCAAGACTAGAACATTATTAGGACACAGCAAATATCAGCCACTGCAATAGGTGAAGGTCATTTAAAATTAATAAGCTGATGGCAGTCGGCAAAGCAAATACTGCCTAATATATTGGTACATCACTGTGTAATACCTTTGACCTTATCCAACCAGATGTTGGGTGAGGTGTGGAGGAGCTGGAGCCTATTCCAGCTGACACTGGGCAGGAAGCAAAGAACAGTCTGGACAGGGCACCAGTCTATTACCCATGCTAACACATTCCAAACCTTCAACCAATTTAGAATTACACATTAAACTCTGGTGCATGTCCTTGGACAGTGAAAAAAAAAAACCTGAGCCCAAAGATGTGCACGTTAGGCAACAAGCATGTCAAAACCCAAAACCTTCCTTCTGTGAGGCAACAATGGTTATCACTGCAACCGGATTGAGTCTATTGTACTATTAAGTAAAGTAATAGAATTTTCATACTCCATCTCTTTCCGCTCCGCTTCCTCCTGACTGATGTCTTCCTCAACACTATAGTCCAGGACAGAGCCGACGCCGAAGGAATGGTTCTTCTGAATCAGTGGCTTGATATCATTGTGGTCCTCACCAGCCACAAACTGACCATAAAATGTCATCTTCATAAACTGGTCAAAGCTTTTCTGGCCTAGAATCTTCTTAGCTAGATCCATTATCTAGGCAAAAAGGAAAGGACATTACATTTTCTGATTAGTAATTCTAATATGTTTTAGGCTTTCATCATGTATTTTACATCGTCCCCATTGATTATGTAAATATGTCATAAGTGTGCCATGCTGGATGTGTTTTAATGCACTCTACTCCCATGCATATAACAGATTTGCTTAAAAGTCTTAGATGAATGGAAACTGCCTTGTGCCCTGATAGATTTATACAGCAGCATGTATGCTAACAGTACACTACAATAACAGGACAGCTGAGGTTATGTAACATGGACTGGATAGTTGAAAAACAGGTTGTAACTTGAGAGGTGTGCATTGCATTTAAGGGTGGAGCGGAAACTGTTAGGCCTGTCTTCATATGAGAACATATATAGCATACAGTACATTACTTTACATACAGCCTATGGTTCAGATTTGATCAGCTGACAGAACTTTTGTTTACCTTCAACACTACTTATGACTGACATAAATGGGAATATTCCCATATTGGTTTGAAAAGAAATTGTCAACATCACTGCCAATGGTATATCTATTAGTAAAAATTAACATAGTAGCAATTAAATTGTATTATATAATATACAATATAATATTGTATTATACTATACAATTTATCGCCCAGTGACTTGCTTACACGTGTTTTCTTTGATTGTGACATCTCATTTCCTTGTTATGCGAACGTTTCACATAGAATTCAGTATTTATGCTCAACTTTATTAAAAAAAAAAACTGTAATTAGAAAGTGATCTGAACACCTAAAGGCACATTAACAAACAGACTTCGTGTTAAATTGCCGGGCTGCGCGGTGAGATAGCACCTCATTACCTCTTTGTTCTTATCAACCAGGAAGTCATATGAACAAAGTTTGAAAACCACCAAACTTCTGAGCAGCTCTAATGAGTCTTTGCTCTTGTAAGCCTCCCGGGTCTGCTCAAAGTCTACGGAGATCTCATTAGCAGCGGCGGCGCCTTCTCTCCTTCTCCCTCCTCTCCCAGACAGTCCGGGACACTCTGACCCGCCGCGGCTTCTGACACCGTCATGCTCCGTCTGGGCTGGCGAACTGGAGGTCACGGTGCAACGGACTGCTCGGTTTAAGACTAACCGTTTAAAGTGAATGTCCGCGCTCGCCCGTTTGAGGGCTGGCACGGTTTTGACGTAAAACATCAGCGGATAGCTGGGACGGATATCAGCGCTGAGGTGACGCTAGCACACGATTAGTGTTTGCTAGCTGCGCGTGCGTGCCTCAGTGTAAACAAACTCGGGCCCGAACGGGCACATTAGCATCACTTGGTTGGTGGATTGAGACGGTGACGCACTCACGGCTTCGTTCCTGAAGTTTCCCGCATCGCTCCACCAGTGCGCGTTTTTTTTCTTTTTGTGAGCACGTTGCATTGTTGTAGGTATTATTTAATGGGCAACACTGGCACCTCCCGCAGAAAACACGAGTTACCATGACGCATAAAGGTACAAAAAAAATGCTTGTTTTACATTTCACTACACATTAGGTATTTTGCTGATAAACATCTTGTTCACCGTGTTACACTCATGGATTAAATGATTAAATTTCTTAGGATATGACTTAAAACATTAAAATTAGCTGTATTGGTATTTCTTTAGCTGAATTTGTCATCACTTGTTATAGCTAGATATATCGCTACGGCCTCCTTTCTCTGCTTGTCCTCCACTACTACGTCCGGTATCAGTCCCACAGGTCATTCTTATCCAACCTTGGGGGCGTATCCCATCTTGACCTCGGGACTTCCAAGACCATACACTGCGCAGATGTACTGTGCCAGCCACTTGGTTATGTAGTTGCATGTATGCACTGTCTGCCAGCATCGTGCAACAACACTGTCTGCATACATAGATAAATGGTACCCATATGTTCTTATCCTAATTATGTTAAAGAAAAAATGACGCTTTATTATGAAATGGGCACATTGCATAATCATGTCAAACTTTTACTCAAGTTTTCTTGGATAAAACTTTGTTTAATTACCTGTAAATTAGTATTCATTTCGGCGTTTCCATCATTTCAGCAGTGGTTGTTTTCCACTTTCAGACGAAGCAATATGTTGTAAATGTGTAGGACACAACTTAGTCAAAATAAGATTTACAGAAGACACTGCTATATAGGCAAGAATGTGAAATGCGTATAGTGCTGCAGTTTGTTAAAATGAAGTCAAGGATACAAAATCACTCATACAAAAGTGAAATGTTCAACTTACGTGCGACGCACTTTCAGAGGATTTAATGCAGGGTACTGTCTATCAGCATCACTGCGTTCGTGTTGACAGATGGGGGAGCTATTGTCTCAGTTGTGGGTAATACACTGCTGCCCCCTGAAGCCACCACACAAAGGCTCACACAGGATCCATTAATAAAAAAAAAAAAACTACTTAAAAATACGGTTTGGTTAAAATGCGTATTCTTCTATAAATCATATCTATAATTCTGATAAGTCTAATTCCAAGATGATCTATGTACATAACATTTGATAATAAATATAATATTTCCACTAAATGTCATCAATGTAGGTAATTACCTCTACTGTTTGTTAAAATCTAAGAACGGAGCACAATATATTTTTTCTTTATTTCTTTTTAACCCTTTTTCTTCTATCAGACCCTGTTGCGCACAGGCTTATGCAAATTTGGTGGCTCACGCATGGCGCACTGAGCCAAAGATAGAGTAACAAATCAGGAATTTCCCTTCTGCCACTCCTGAGAGCGCAAGAGAGGACCAAAGTTAAGGATTAAGCGCGTCTCCTTCGAGAGGAAGAAAAGCGACATAGTGACACTCTGCTTTATTTTAATTTTATTTTTTGTAAAGATTATCAACAGTCTACACATTCCCAGAAGCTCCGAAGACACATTTTGGCAAGAGAAAAAAATATTTGATTCATTTTGAGTCTGGAGGCATGTGGCTTATGACCTCTTTCAAGGAATAAGTAACAACAGGAGAAAAAACGTTCACTAAGACTACTGCGATTGCAACTTTGGGTTTATGACTTTTTCTCCTTTGCGGTTGGAGCTGCTGTCGCTGGTCAGTTTTGGAAAGTTTCTCGATGGCGTAGGTGGTGGCGAGACTTTTTAAAACACCTTAAGAATTTATTAGCCTATTTAAAAGGGATGCGCATTCGTTTTATGTGCATTAAAGAAACTGGAGTGTGCAAAGTACACTGAAACCCAACCGTCGTAACTTTTGGATGAGGGTAATGCGGAGTAAATACGGCGTCTAGAAGGATGCTGCTGCTTGTACAATGGAAGTAAAGAACTCTTTTACTTTTCTTGCGTTGGTTTGTCTTTTCTTCTGCTCCGGTTTCAGCCAAGAACTCAACTCCAAAGGCAGGAATGTGTGCAAAGTACCCGGGTAAGCATGCAGGGGGAAAAATGGGAGCTATTCAATTTGTTGTTACTGCAAACCAGCTTGTACAATAAGATTTCCGTCTGACATTTTTTGCTTCTTATTCTCCATTTTCAGGGGGGGATGGGAACTTCTTTCAAAAAAGTTCCGCTAGAGTTGGGAAATAAGTAGCTATTCAAAGTATGTTTTATTTCTTGTTTTATGGAAAAATGCGTAACTTCATAAATTTGACGTTTCCATTGGTGGCCTTGTGCGTAAATAGTGGCCCTCCAAAGTCGCCGAATATTTTGTAAAGACATGCGCCGTCTTTAGTATTTAACAGATATGTATTTTAGGTCAGTAGATCTTAGAAACACTTTTTTTATGCATTATGTCACGTCGACCCACTCCCCCCCTCTCTCCCTTACATATAACGCGCTCCCTGTTCAGTGTAGCCATAGCAAGATAGCAAGAGGAGAAGTCCATTGAAGAAAAGCATAGCTATACAGATGTGTGTGCTACATCTGGAACCGAAATGTTTTTGTTGCTCTGAAGAGGGCGCCCTTACAGACCCTTACAGCACTCGTGGCACTATTTCTTAGTGTGGTTGATAATGCACTTTTGAGAACTAGATTTTGGGAGAGTTAATGAAACGCAAAAATGACAGGATTTAGGTTAAAATCCTGTCATCAAAGTAAGTGATCCTAAAGTGATCCTAAAGGCATTTCTCGGTGATCTCCTGAGCCTTTCAGTAACTTGTGTAAAAGAAAAGCATCCAAGCCCATAATTGCTGACTGCAGTATCCATGCTGGAACTGATGTTTTGAATTTTGTAAATTGTGGTAGGCCAGAAACAGCAAATGTAATCCAGGGATCATTTTCCGGTATGTTCTAAACAATGTGTGATAAGTAACCATGTACTTGTAGCTGAATACTTTAGGATAGATGAGCTTAAAATGACAAAAAAAAAAGTGAATACTTTTTTTATGCTGAAAATGTTATCAGACCAAGAAAGAGAGAAAATAGCTTATCTGAAAAGCCACACACTGTATTTTCCTGTGCACTCAGAAAGAAAGTAATCAGCAGCTGCTCTTCAAAAGCTAAAGTTGCGCTGTCATTTTTCCTCACTGGGAAAAACGTTGGCATTTGCCAGAAAGGAAATTCTGGCATAGACTATTGTTATACTCTATGAAGTTTTCAGCGTGCTGTGCATGACCTCCATTGCTCTACAAGTTTGATATTTTGCCCCTCTTTGCACTTTTCAACATTCATGACACTGAACTCACCATTCACTTGTCTTTTTTTCCCCCACTATTCATTTATTGTTCTATTTTTATGGCCCTGAATCATATGAATAGAGGGAAGTAGTTCATTATTTATCACAACTAGTCAGCATTTCCAATATGTCTCCTCATAGTGGAAAATCAACTGTTGAATCTGGCTGGAATGGCAATACATCCTAAAATCATTTGCCGGTCCCCTCAATACTCATTGTTTTCTAGCTTCAAGTGTTCCTAACAGTGTTTTGAGAATGCTAAAAGCTGTTGGCTTTGTGATGTTTGCAACACTGATTCAGAAACCTTCTTTTCAAATCAGTGAAAGAGCAGCAATTGAGGTCGTCTGTGAAAGTAGTTCGTGCATTCTTTCTGTGGTAATGAAAGGGACACAGGTCTTCAGCATGTAAAGACCAAATTAATTCCATTAAACAGTGAATGTAATTTCTCCTTCTGCATTCTGGCATGGATTGGATTAATGTTAAAGGTTAACAAAGGGTCAATTATAAAGGGTCGATTACAGTTCAAAATTTTCCAGTCCAAATTTGGTGTGGCACACTTGAAAAAAACAAAAAAACGAAACACAAAAGAAACAAACAAAAACACCTAAATTCTAAAGAAAACTGTATGAAAAAGAAAAAAAAAGATTCTTTAGAAAAATTCCTTTCATACAAGTCAAGTAATTCAGAGGTTTGACCAATGATCTTGAACACGTGCCGGTTTTGGCAGGATAATAGGATAGTGCTACTCCCTTCCCATCAACTGAACACAAACTGCCATCTTCAAACAATTTAGGGCAAGCTGACGTGTTGCAGGGGCCCCACAGAGGTCACCAGCATGGGAGGAAGAGGACATGCAGCCGTTCTTTCCTGTTAGGCCCAATACTTGTCTACAAAATTTTGTCTCTGAATATTCACACTGTATCACAGGCTGGGGGAGGCTGAAAAGCCTATAGAGCTTCAGGGGCTAGTAGCTTTTGAGTGTATATGTCTTGTAGAAATTGGAATGAGCCATATTGAGGTAATTATACAACAATGTGCTAAGCATATGTGTAATGCATGGTGCCATGCTTGCATTTGCAGAATTTGGCAACAGCTGCATCAGTAAGAAGCGCAAAGCCTAAAAAGCAAGAACTTTGTGTGAATGTTGTCACTTGAAATATATTTGTTTTACTTTATTTTAATCAAGTGCTTCATCTTTCCCCTCTCATTCTGTACCTTTTTCTCCCCAGATCATCAACACCAGTGTGCTGCAGTGGATGGGGGCAGCTAGGAACTGAATGTCTGACACGTATGTACCACACTTAGAGCTAACATTTAGCAGCATGTCATATGGCTCATTGTGCACACCAATAGAATAATATGGCCTATACTTTTCACCTCAGCCCTCTGTGAAGGCAACTTCACCTGCAAGGACAATGAGGTGTGTGTCAGGCCAAATGAATGCCGTTGTCGTCATGGATACTTTGGAGCTAGCTGTAACACCAGTAAGAATATTTTTTTCTCACTTTATTTTTCATTTTGTCTCATTCCTGGTATTTAGCAACTACACTGCATGTTAAATATAAATGTTCCAGTATAGTACTTTTGGCAGTCAGTTTTCCAAAATATTGCTTATTGACTTAACAAGAGACAACAAATATCTTAAAAAGTTGGCAAAGGCTAGTCCAAAAAACAGG
Organism: Oreochromis aureus; assembly: GCF_013358895.1. Lineage (NCBI taxonomy): Eukaryota > Metazoa > Chordata > Actinopteri > Cichliformes > Cichlidae > Oreochromis > Oreochromis aureus. The sequence continues at coordinate 8,527,742 of NC_052953.1, read as the reverse complement.
TGTTCAGAATTCATGTACCTTCAATAGTTTGGATGATGACCAAATGACCAAATACATGTATAATAAATGGCATTCTTTATGCATCAGCTAGTTCTTACATTTCTCTCAAATCAGTTATCATAACATGCTTTTACACAAAGTTTCAATGTCATTGTTTGTAGCTCAAAGCACTACTGCGCCTAAGTACAACCTTCCAGTTTTACTAGTATTTGTAGTCTTACACTCTGTAAGAACTTTTCCTGAAAACACTGTCTTTTAACAGAGTGCCCTGCAGAGTACTGGGGACCAGACTGCAAGGGAGAATGTCACTGTTACCCCAATGGCCAGTGCGATGATTTGACCGGCGAGTGCACCTGCAACCACAATCGCTGGGGACCTAAATGCGAGAATGTTTGTCTTTGCCAGAAGGGCAAGTGTGACCAAGAAACAGGAAAATGCACATGCTATCCTGGCTTCTGGGGTCCTCAGTGCAACAACAACTGCTACTGCAGCATCAATTCAGTCTGTGATGTAATGACAGGACGATGCTTGTGCAACCCTGGCTGGACTGGGAGGAACTGTGCACTCCAGTGTAACTGTAACAATTCACCATGCGACCAGTTCTCGGGACGCTGCCAGTGCAGGGAGAGGCTTTGGGGTCCACGCTGTGAGCGAAACTGCCAGTGCGTCTATGGCAAGTGCAACCAGGCTGATGGTTCATGTACCTGTCTGCCTGGGTACCGTGGGAAGTTCTGCAGGGAGCCATGTCCTGCTGGATTTTATGGTCAAAACTGCAGGATCAGGTGGGATTATATATTTTTTAAAGTAGGCAGAAAGCAGTGTACCATTATTTAAACAGGAAATTCTGAGCTTTTCAGATGCCTAATGTTGAGTTTCCATGTCTGGTCCATGTGATATTGCAGGTTTGTGGTTTTTAGAGGATTAAATATCTAAAATCTTAAATCTAAACATATCTATCTAATTTAATGGAACAATGCCCAAGCAAGATTCAAGGGGAATTGGTATTCAGGAGGTAATGGTATTCACATTGTCCCACAATCATTATCACAACACAATAAACGTGCAGTACAATTGCTTCAAGTACTGCTACGGTTCAGTGTTTATCGCCTTCAAATGATTAGAGCAGGAATCTAAAGCAAACTAATACAGCTGGTTTCATGAAGATTTTGATCACTGAGCTGTCTCATTACATTTAGATAAGAGGAGACAAAAAAAAACTCTGTGTTTCGTTGGCTGCCACCAGGTGTGGGCACTGCAAAGGCCAGCAGCCCTGTAAAGTGACAGGAGGAAGCTGTAATACATGTGAGAGAGGATGGAATGGGACTCGGTGTGATCAGCTCTGCGCCAAGGGCTTTTTTGGTGAAAACTGCCAGGAAGTGTGTCCTACATGTAAAGATGGTCACCACTGTGAGCCCATCTATGGCAAGTGTTCGCACTGTAACCCTGGCTGGATTGGGGACAGGTAAAAAAAAAAATGCACACACACGTACACAAATGTGTAAAGAAAAGAGCATGCTGTTTTGTTATTTAGTATTCCCTTTTAAATACTTAACTACTAGCTATTACAAGACTATTTCTGGCACTGTGGTAATGACCATGACTCATACTTCTAAGCTTTAAAATTACATTATGTGTAATCAAGACATTCTTTCTGTGTGTGATAGGTGTGAGGTGCGCTGCCCCAATGGCACATATGGCGAGAACTGTGAAAACAACTGCAGTCATTGTTTTAATGGCATCTGTCATGTTGTCACCGGAGAGTGCCTCTGTGACCCAGGGTTTTATGGCACATAGTAAGTTAAACGACACCTCAAAGATAAAAACAGCCTTGTTTATACCCTTGACAGCTGTACAGTATACAGTGGCAAAGGGTGGAATGTGGTGATATGATGTTTGTAGCACATTTATATATCTGGGGACTTAAAAGGTTGAGTTTGTGTTTTGATGCATGTGTTTAAACTAATAAAATAAAATTTAGGAACGAAAAAAGCAAAATTCTCTCAAACACAGCAGAAACGATCCCCTTCTTTCTTCTTTTGTTCCATGTAACATACTGATTCTCAGACTCAACATTAAGCAGATGTTTTCTGTCTCTTCTCTGTTCTCTCAAGCTGCAATATGACCTGTCCAACTGGCCAGTATGGAATCAACTGTAACCAGACATGCTCTTGCCATGACAAGAACTGTGATCGTGTTTCTGGTGCCTGCCATCTCCGTAAGAAAATCTTTATTTTTACTTTTAGTTTTTTAAGAGCAAACTGATGTGTTGCGGTTAGTGAGTATGTCAGAAACTAGTGGGGCTTTTTTTTCTCCTAACTTGAACAGATATTTCTTACTTTATACTGTACACACCAAAAGAATTCAAATGCTCTGAACTGTTTATTTGTAAATTACATGCCAGCAATACTGCCTGCATATTAAATTTCTAATAGTTGGCTGTATATGCTGAGTAGCAACAAATACATCTATTTAGGTCAGTGTGTGTAGTGGGACACCAAAGGGCCTTGATTGTGTTTCCAGACCTAGACCGGTGTCCTTTTTATGGTTGTGTTTGTTGGCTCTGTTCCTGTCCAGCCACAGAAGAGAGAAAGGAAGGAAGAAAAAAAGAAAGGGATGGAGGAAAGGAAAGAAAAATGAGAAACTGGAATGGATACAGAGAATAGAGAAAAAAATACTGTTTGGAAAGAGATTATTGGAGGCAGACATGGAGAATATCACACACAGAGACTGGATGAATTTTGGCTAGTGAACATGATGGGTGGTGGCAGGTTGGTCAGTGATAACCTAACCGTTTGCTACTTTTACCTCAACTCCATTCCAAATTGAGGGTGACAACATGTCAAGGACAGACCACCCAACAACCAGAGACGTATGTGACAGCGTAAAACCTAAGGCTCACTGCTTTTTTACTCCTGTGTGTTACTTTTCTTCTGGTGCTTGTCTCTCTTTCCCAATACTAAATGTTGTCCATAACTGTATAATACACCACTGATTGTCTTTGGGGTGTATCAAACTTCAAATGGGAGGAATGCTAATAAATCTTTGATAAATGATGAAGGGTCTATAATAAAGAGGGGGTGAGAGGAGGAAGCTAATTGCAGAAAATCAACAATAAAAGCCCAGTTGGTCTTAAAGGGGGCAGCGCTATAATCTACAGTTATTGTCAAATCTGCCACATTAATAAATACACTAGTTAAACACTATATTATGGTATCTTCAATGCGATTTCATATTAATTTGTAATAGTGTACTACATGCCACGCTTTTTTGTTTTAGCTATGACTGAGAGCTATTTGTTGAAACTGGCATTCAGACTTCACCAACACATTGTGGCACACCCACCATTCCCTGCATTTTGTCTTTCAGAGCCCAACCAGCGGATGGGTGTGATTGCAGCTGGGACCTTGGTCTCCTTTTTACTGATTGTCCTCCTCTCACTGCTGTGCTGCTGCTGCCTCTGTCGACACAAAGACAACCACAAGTGAGTGACAGATAGGTGCCTTCACCTCAGCGGTCCACATTAGGGGCTTGAGTTTCTATTAGGAGGCCTGCCCTGGTTAATAAAACAGAGAAAAATATTTTCTTTGTACTTTTTCTCGCAGGTTGTTAAATTAATAAATGCACATAAATTGTATTTCAAGAGCTTTTATATATTGACATTACATTGTGAATAGCAATATGAGCAGTCCCTGAGCCCTCAAAAGAGGCAGAGGGCCAGGTTTAAAATGCCTAGTTTGAATGATTCATTTGGATTTCCATGGCGTCATCCCTTTTCAACAGCAAAAAAGCCAAACGGATCTTGTGTGGACGATTCAGCAGAATCAGCACTAAACTTCCCCGTATTCCACTGAGGAGACAGAAACTGCCCAAAGTAGTCGGTGAGCCCAAAAACTATTTCTCATATACCGCCACAGTGCTACCAGAAGCTTCTGTATTCTCTGTAATCTTTGTCTTTGATTCTTGCACAGTCTGCTAAAATGTGTATCTTTATTAGCTTCAGTAAAAGCCAGTGAATGTAATGATATTCTGTGTAAGCAGTATACCGTAGATATCAGATGGTATAAAAGCTGTGTGTTAGTGGCAATCAGTGCTTTCAAATGTTTTTAATTTTAACGTCATGTAGACAACGACGCTAATGTCTGTCAATAAGTGTAAGCATTTTCTTTTAGTGCTACCTTAGGCTGCTGCCTAGAAGATGAATAGGGTTGAAAAGTGTATGGTGGCTGCCAGGCGAGTATGAGGTTTCATTTGAAAAGAATGCACTGGTTTTAGAGCCCATTATTATTCTTGGCACTGCCAAATGCCATGTGTTCATATTATTACGACCCTAAACTTGGGCTTTTTTCTCCCTATTTTCTTTACTCTTTTCCATCATCTTCTTCACAAGAATTTTTTTCTTGTGCTGAGGAGGAGGCTGTGTTATTAAAAAGAAAGCCAGTGGTTGTTGGGGGCCCATGTGGTGGTGAGTGACGAGCTATCAAAGGCTGCACTGTTTGGGTGGACGCTGTAGCTCTGCTGCTCCATGTGGAGGTCTCGTGGTGTGTGACAGATGTGTTTGTGACCCCAGTCTTTGTTTTTTTTGGTTTTTTTGTTTTGTTTTGCTTTTCTACACACGTCAGAGTAGTCAACGTATTATGGGTATTTTTGCTTAGGATTCAGAGATTCCCATAGTTGTTTAAATTTTAAAACACTAAGGTTTATTATCAAATCATTTCCCATTACCTATGCAATAAATACATTCATATGTGCATCATATCAGACAGCAGAAGCAATATTTGCTGCGCTGTTAAATGGAATTTCCAATATTTTCAAGACACTGACTTATTCTGACATTTGCTGATTCTAAAATGATTAGTTAATCTGTCTATCCAATCATTTCTCTGTATTTTGTAACATTTTGCAGACTAAAAGCATATATGGCTGGTCAGTGACACAGATCTTCCTAACCTTACTTTGAGTTGTGTTTTCTGAAAAAGACAGATGCTTTAAAATGTGTTTTTGAAGTCAGTGTAATGCATAAGGGGTTAAATCATAATGACCTGGTTTCTTTTCCAAGTCTGAGCAGCATGTGCTTTCTCATTTTTCCAACTGATTATTTAAGCTATAATCTGTCCACATTATGCCTCATTTGAAAATACAACACATGGACTCTGTTGCCTGTGTCATCCTATGGGACATTAATGCTTATTTATGAGAAAGTACAAATCATGTGCTGTAAATAACAGCTTTACATGAAGATAAAAGGATTTCTTAAGAATGCAAGTAAAGAAAAATCTATTTTTAGGCCTTGAAAAACTAAAGTTTCATCAGTTTTAGACAGTAAATGTGAAAAATGTTGCAGTCAGACTTGAAGGCAGACCCTCATACCACCCTTCCTCTTCTCCTTCGTTTGTCCTGCATAAATCTTTGCTACCCTGTTTGCATTTGTGCTACTCACAGAAGCATGGTTTGCCAACATTAAAAACTCCAGCTCCAACTGAAGCCACACAGTCCTGCACACACAAACACACACACATTCCAGAGGGGGGCCATAGGGCTGGAAACAGGAAGTGGTCAAATTTACCCCAGCTAGTGTCAGAATAGTGATTTATCCACATCAGGGTCAGTGGCAACAGATGTGGTAAGACCAAATGAAAATGAAACAGGGGTAGGGGAGATGGGGGCTGGGGGGTGTTGGCTCTCACCTAAAAATTCCCATGAAACTAAATTCCATTTTCAGTTTGTTTGTAGTATTTAAAAATGTTTATAGTCAGCCTATATTTGCCATTTGAGTTCTTGCTGTCCTAGCAGTCAGATTTGATGGTCTGATAAAGCAGAACATGGTGGAGAAATATCAAATGTGGTCAATGTTTTGAAATGGTATGTTTATAAACAATAATAAACAATCAATGAAAATGAAGCTAAATAAACATCTGGAAACACATGGAAGCTGAACCACAATACCCTAAATGAAAATCTTTTACATTATGCCTCTACATGCCTGCTTTTTTTTTTAATATAAGACTTTTTGAAAAACAATTTGTCTTTCTTTTCCTGAAATTGAAAAATGCAATATTAATCAGCATGGGAACTAGAATTTTAGAAGTCAGGGGTGAATTAAAGGACAGCATTTACTCCTAGCAAAGTTAGACTTGAAAAAAAAAAAACTATATAAACACACTGTCACCTATTTCCCTCTTGGTGAAACTAATGCTGTTTGCTTGCATTTTAGCATTCCTCTCTAAGCATATTTACTCCACACCCTGCACATTCGTGTCTGTCTGGCATTCCTTGCCTCCTCTGTGTCCAAATGCTTCCTCATGGACGGATGCTAAGACCAGCACCAACTGCTTTTTTTCTTCTTTATTTATCCGGGCAAAGTTTGGCTGGTATTGCAAATGTGTTTGCTGCAATACTCACAGTGTAGTTGGGAGTTATCTAATCAAATAGTCAGAATATTTTCTCAAAATCACACTTTGGGTTTTACTAGAATGACCCAGTTACTGTTATACTGCTGTATATATTCATTTTTTTAAAAACAGAAGTGTCCAAATGGCTGTAGGCTATACGCTGGCTCTGTATATTAGAATTTACATGCAACGTTGTAACATGGGTCCATGCTGTTTTAGGATGAAATATATTTTTATGTACTATTATTACTGGTGTATTATTATTCACTGCACAGATTTTTAGAGATGGACCAGGTGTTTGATCTATCAGCTTTCTTGTTGTATCCTCTAGACTTCCACCACCCTACTGAGCAACTATGGTGGTGGAGTTCTGTTGTGGAGATGGGTCAATAATACCCTGTTGTGTGTTGGCCTTCATGCAGAGAGGGATCACAGTGGCGTCTAGTCAGCATAGCAATCTTCCTTGCTAGACTCACAGTCTGGACCAAGCAATTTTTAAGGACAGCAGTTGTTCATCGCTGCATACATCACTTGCAAAATGCCCATGTGTTAGATCGCTGACTAACATGATTGAAATCTTTGCCGTTCTACATTCCTCTGTCCTTCAGTCTGTGCCTGTCTGCCTGTTGCTACACTATGAGGACCCTGCACAAGTGGTGGAAAAGACATATACAATATCTTTTTTTCCCGTATAATTCAAATATTTACTTAAGCGTAAATAGTTTTCGATCTTACATTGAAGGTAGAAGTTCCATTCTGGCTTCAGATTTACTTCTATAAATAAATTAATATAAAATATAGAGATAGCAGATTGGTATGGGGATATTTTAAAATGATAATGGAAATGTAAGTCCTCTCTGTTTCAAAATACTTATGTTTACTATCTTATGACCTCTTTATATATACAAGTAGTTGAGACAGACATGTTGCAACTGTTTTGACATTCAACCCTCAGTGCATAAAACACAATAGACCCCCAAAATCAAATATGTCGTTCAGGGAGTTAGACTGCTTCTTTTGATGAAAGAAGGAAACCTTTTTAAGGAACCATTTTAGATCAGTGTAAAAATAACCAAGTGAGTCATATTTCTAAGGTAAAACCTAGACTTTCAAATCAGATTGAAAGGGGCAACCTAAAATTAAATTAGAAACTAGAAATTCAGATAAAAACCCAGCAAACTAAAGGGGAAAACATGACTCAATCATGTTGTTTTTGGAGAAAAAGTTGAAAGCACAAAATGCTCAACACAAAGTCACATGGTTTGAGCCACATGGATTCACATGGGAAGCAAGAGAATAAACTTCAGACTGGTTTATGGTGACAGATAAACCAGACTTGTTTGCTATAATGGGAGAATATAAAAACAGCCTCTAAGCAGATAGTCTGCTGGATTTTCTTCTTTTGTAACATTTTAAAAGTGCATCCATATCAAACACTAATACAAATGCAGCAAGAATATAGAGAGATACATTTCTGCAAGTCAGTCTGCAAAAATCTAGCTGTAGATCTCTTAAACTAGCAAATCGTTTTAGGTATAATCAAAAAAAAACATCTAAAGAAGCCATGATTTGTTCTTGGCCAGTGTCCTGGTAGTTAGGGGATTCCTTCCATAGATGGTTTATCTAAGGTCTAAACAAACGCATGGACCCGTGTGTCATCGGGAATATAAACAGGAGCATCTGATGTGGCCGGTCATGCAAGTTAACACCCAGTACGGTTTAGTCCGGTTCACACCAGATGGGAAGATTAAGCCTAAGTACCCTTCAGAAAGCGCAGCTGTCCTGAGACTGAAGGGTTAGCAGAATGCTGTAGTGTCTGAGGACGGAAGAATGAGAGAGCAAAAGGGAGATTGTGAGAGGGAAAAATGACTTGACCTACTTATCATTAGGGAGAGGACTCAGTGGAAGATGACAATGAAGAACCCATTTGCGGTTCATTTTGCTGAACCCACAAAATACTAGAAAAGATCAGCAGAGACAGTAAGCAACCACATAACATTGCAACGTTTTATCTTACCATTCAGCTCTTTATTAGTATATCGTATATTATAAAGAGTGTTGTTTGTTGGTTAAGATTTTCTAAGCAAATTGTAAAGAAAACCTGAATGTCATCAGCTGTGGGAATTCAGCTCTAGCTAATAAATTATGAATGGCTGAACCGCTGTATGAAAATATCAGCATTTGCTTTTAGAAACTCATAGTGTCAGAGCCTTTGTTAGCTCACATGTGAAACCTAGTTTTCTACAGAGTTAGTTAAACCAATGCTTTCTACAACTTTCCTGTGAGACTTAGGAAGAGCAGACTGTTTGTCCTGTAACACAGTAAAAAAAAACCTCTGACTGACCTTTTGACTTTTGCATTTGTTTTTTGTTCTCAGTAGCCCACCATGACCCAGAGAACACCTTCAACTGCAGCTTCATTGAGCCTCCCTCTGTGGCTGAACAGCACTCCCCCTCCTCCTGGTCATCCCAGGGGTCCTTCTCTTCTTTTGAGAGCGGAGATGAGGGGCCAGTTTACTGTGTTCCGCATGAAGGTGAGTAATCATGTAAAAAAAAAAAAACAAGAGATAATCATATTCCCCAATGTGACTATCCAGTGACTCACTCACTTCTCTAATAGCTACATAATAGTTGGCATTTATGCCATTTAAATTTAGATTCTCCTTTGAGAACAAGAAGAGCATAAACAGGAAATGGAATGGTCAAGTCAGCATATTGCACACATCCAAACAGTGACTAAATCCTTAAAGTTTGGTGGAAAACACCCATTCCATCAGTTTCCAATCTTGAACTATGAAATTGCAAATGATGCTTTAGCCACTTTTAGTCTGTTTCTCTTTGATGTGGGTCTCTTTACAAAAATGGATTTTGAGTAAGATCATCACGTTGCCGAATTGACCCAGTTATTGACCCAGTTATTTTCAGTATAATTGAACAACAGCAAACATGCAGTAAGCGTAGTGATCATATCAAGTAATGTAATGCAAAAAATCAGCAAAAACAGCAAAAGATCAGGATTGAAATAAACAAACACCATTTTTGAGTAACATCTCTTGATCTGCCAATGATCCACAGAATCCATGAATGACAAGCGGAGCCCCAGCCCAGCAGCAGAGAAGCCAGAAGCTGTCCCTGATGAAGATGACGCTGGTGAATACACCTCCCTGAAAGACACAAGCGTAACCAAAACAGAAGGCAGTGAGCCACAGTATGCCTTGGTCGCTCGCCTCTCCAAGCAGTCGAAGGAGGATGAGAACAGTGGCAAGGATAGAGATGGCACTCCTATATTAGAGGCCAAGCGCAATGGAAAGCCACCGCCTTCACCTGGCAAGCCCAAACCACGGCCACCAGACCCATCCACTAAACCCAAGGTGTCATGGATACACGGGAATACCACAGGGTCTCCCCAGCCTGAGCAGCAGGGGGGAATTAAGGCACTTGCAGTGTCAAAGGAGAAAAAGAGAAGTTCAAGTGATGGCTCATCTAAGAGTGAAGAGTGGCAAAGAATAAAGGAAAAGCATCATGACCGACAGAAGATACAGGAGGGGCAGGAGGCAAATGCCAGTGGCTCCCCTAAAAAACACAAACCTCTGCGAGGTAAAAAGTCTGGGGATGAGCACAGCAGTCCCAGTCACATGGAGCACATCAATGGTGTTGTTCAGAATGCCCTCAAGAAGATAAGTAATTTTCACAGCTCCTCACCTGAAAAGAAAAGTGTTGACAGTTCAAAGCAGACCCCTAAGGAGCCACCCAAGAGCCCAAAGGTCATCCATCCTCATATGAACTCAGAGGCTGCTACGCTGCTTGCCGCTCAGCTCAAGGAAAAAACCCAAAGCATCAACAGGAATGAGGGAACAGGGCTGACAAAGACCAATGGTCTGTCCACACCAAGGGCAAACCGGGAGAAGCCCACACCTCCACAGAAAGCCAAGAGAACCGGCTCCACTGGATTGAGCCAGATTGAGCAAGGCTCCACCAAACCCCAGCTGCCCACCTCAAGTAGCCTACAGAAAATGGTGGCACCTGTAAAAACCAACCTTGGGAACCCTGAAGCCAAGAGCCCGGAAAAGCAGGACTTGAACGGCTCCAGGACAGGGGACCCACTGGATCCTACACCAAAGAAGACTCCCATAAAAAAACCACCCAGGAAGAAAGGAAAGGAAGGTACTTTGGATACATCTGAAAGTAAAACACCACAGCAAAAGACAGCTATTATGCCACCACAGGTTGTGAAATAAGTGTTTTGAACTACAAATTGCACAAAGTTTATGATGGATTTGCAAAAGACTAAAATTTGTTGGAAGTTTAACCACAACATAGTTTTTCGGTCAAGGAATTGTAATTTTACTGTTAGAGTTTGGGGCGAATCCAGGACCAGTCAAGAATAAGAAGTGCTTTAAATCAAGAGGAACAGTCGAGTCATATTGGTAAGGTATATTATAATAACCTGTATACATCATTGTATTACGTTTCAAGAGTCCTTCTTTTAAAGTAACAACTATATATCAGCCTCACACCACAACCTGTGCCTAAGCTGGACACAACTGTGAGAACAGTGGTGCAAAAACATAATCCAAAGTTCATTCATTTCTTTTACTCTGCAGCATGTCCACCACTATATTTTGCTTATATGCTTAGACATCCATAAGATTTTTTTTCTTTCAGTTCTACCACTGGCTTGTATGGCAACCCTTACACTGTATCATAAAAAGTTTTGAAAAATTAAACTCTGTACAAAGGGACAGAGGATTGTCCCTATTCAAAGTTTCATCCCAGTGAATAAACACTCTAGGACCACCAGCTGGTCAAATTGCAGGCATTTAACCTTTAAAGTACATCCCCATTTTTTTATTAAAAGGGTATAGTTGAAATTCTTGGGATTGAGTTGTCTTCAGAGCATGGTGTCATCATTATCTGTCATGTGGTATTTTTTAAAAAAGCTTTAAAATTGATACTAAAAAACTTACTGAGTAATAAATGAGTTATTACATGCATTTTTTTTAATTTAAGGGCAATGAGTTTTCATTTGATCTATTAAAACCAAAAGAGTTCCGTGGACTTGAGACCCCCTTTTGAAAAACTGCGCTTTATTAATATTTTTTCAGTTTTTTCCTACCTTCACCAAAGTGCGTAGAGATAACTATACACCAAAAGTCATGAGATTTTTTTCTGTGCCTGTTCATTGCAGTCAATCAGAATTTTCAAACAAGAAGTGAAGTCATAACATAACCAAATATAAGGTGTTACATCCATCCAAGAACATGGCCACTGAACTTGGACACACCTACAGTGCGAGCAAATCTATCATGCACTGACACCAAACTTGGTGTTAGGACTTCAGGTTATCCAAAATTTAAATTGCATAATTTGATGACTGGGGTTGCCGAATTAGGCAAAAACACATTTTTCCTACGTGACCTTGAAGCCACAGACTTAGCATGATTGGATTAAATTGATATAATGTCTCTGGCCTATTTTACTGTTTGACCACCTCATATTTGCCCGCAGATATATTTACGAATTGAATATGAATTGCTGTTGAGGTTGGATAATAGAAAAATAGCTATTCTATATATGCTCTGCACAGGTACTAAAGGTACTAAAACTAACCAAGAAACTGGTCCTCAGAGTATACCAAGCTACTTTTTTATTTATTCTTTTCCCCCAATTAGATGTACCAACACACAGGAATACAGATCTGCACCTGAATGAGTTTAGGATATAATCCTCATCTCTTTTATGTATTTTAGTTAATGGTCTATTTGATATTGATTCTTAAAAGAAACACTTTACTTTATGCTGTATTTGCTGCAGAACATCATCTCTAGCAAAAGAAAGTTTATCTTAAATTATTAAATTTTACTCTCCAAGCTTTTAGCGATGTTATTCTTCACATTTGAAATTTTGACACACAGGTACACGTGAAATACTACATTTAGAATCATCTCACGAAATTATCCATACATATGAGACAGAATTAATTCCGCTTTGAACGTTATTACTGCTTTTAATCCTTTTCTGTACAGAAATAAAGCATTTAGGGATTTTCAGCCTTTTGCTCCCCTTTGTCCAGCTATTTCATATACATGGCTTTTCCATCATTCTGCTTAACCCAAGCCATCATAATGTGCTCTTACTGTATGTTTTATTCAATCAGCTATACCACTAAACCAAAAATGAAACCCCAAAGCACACCTCATTTTATTTCATGCTTTTTATTCACTTTGAATTCACTTACTTTCTGTGTGATAGAGAATCATTTTTAGTTTTGTATGCTTTATTTAAAAAAGCATACCATTATATGCTATCCTCCTATTAATCAGAAGTAAAATATAGTTTTGTTGAAATATTCACCACGAGTGGCATTCTTTACAGATCAGACCACAGAAGAAGTCTGCCATGTGTCTCTGTGTACTTTCAGTTCAGTCAAAAAGTGAGGTTGATAACGCTTCAAAGGTATTTTCATTTCAAATTAAGTTGTGTTATGCCACCTGGGTACTTTGTGGAACTAAATCTTGACTAAGATCTTTTCTACCTTAAAGGATCAGATTATCTTAAGCTATCAGAATCATGCTAAAATAAAAAGGTGTAGACTCTAAGACTAGATGGTACTCGGGTCTTATAATTTGCCTCAACTGTGGATCGGTTTAAGTGAAAAAAGCTATTTTTGCCTAATGCTATTGCCAATCTTTATTTCAACTGCTGATCCTAAAATACATACACAAAAAAATGGTGGAGTGAAATAGTCAAACTGGAATATTTCAATTTTTCTTCGAGATACACACATGAAAATAACTGTCACAATATGAGCTATAAATAATGGATAATGGATTAAAATAAGCAGAAAGTTATACCAACATGCCATGGCGTGTTTCCGTCTGAAAAGTCCACATCACATCCTCAGCTAATTTCATGAACCAAATATTGCTGTTTTGTGTTTTTATCAAGGTACAACATATTTCTCTGGTGATTTGTTTTTTCAACATTGTATACATTGTGTAAATTTTATTATCTTTGTAAGCTGTGCTTATATGACCTTTTCAGTGCCTATATGTTTTCCTTGACGTCATTGAATTTACTTTTATGTTGAATTCTCTTTTTTGTTTTCTTTTGTTGCTTAGTTTGGGCTCTGAAGCAAACTTGGAGTATGAGTGCTTTCCTCCGGTCAAGTTTACATTGGCTTTGTAATTGTTCTCTGTTGATGTTATGTTTATGTGAAACTTAACTGCATGACGCAGAGTGTAATTATATGGCATTGATAGCTGCAGAAGAACCTTGTAACCTTTGTGTTCCTTCCATTTGTTATTATTGCCTGCAAAAAACTAACTCATACAGAAAGGGTTGTACAGTCGTACTATAATACCACTCCTGAAGCAATTCCATATACTTTTGACCATAATGTTGTGTAATTAGGAAATGGCCAATTTTATCTGACTGGTCTGTGCTTTTTTGTTTTTTTGGCTTACAGAACATTTTTGTAGAAAAGGGCCTAAAAAGCTGCAGAAAACATTACTGACTGTAAGGTGTATTTTGTCTTTTGTGGTTCTTTCATAGCAGTTTTGATTTGTTTTTCATTTGTGTATGGTTATTTGGTTGGTTTTTCCTCATTTACTTCATTGGAATAAAAAAGCAATACATGTAGCTATAGAGAGCTTTAAAAACAGTCCTCATTGAATCAGTTTCCTGTGACATCACTGTATACCGTTTTGTATCTTCTGGACATTTTAATGGGATCATGACCTCATTTTGGCTTCTTTTTCTATTGTCTGATTCCAGTGTACAGTCCACTAGAAAAACAACAAGTCAAAGAAGTATATATTTAGTAATACATCATGTATTCTATTCTCCTTAACAGATCCACTTTTATTTTATCCTTTCTTTGAAGTCTCAGCTGTTAGGCTACACAGTCCTGGGGATGTTCCTCACAGTCATTCGGTCATAGCGGCTCTTCAAAGACCCTGAGGGAACCAGGGGACTGTCAGTTTGGCTCCTTCAGGATGGGGGGGGGGGACAAGAGCTTCTTTCATGAAGGAAAAACAGTGGAAACTCTGTGTTAAGGAGTTAATCACGCGCTGCATATGTGTCGTCTTTTGGAAGGGAGAAAGGGGGATATAGCCAAAACTGGGCCACAAGGCAATGAAGGAGGATGAATGGTTGTATATGAGGATGGATGGATGGGTCTTGTGATGGGTAATTGGAACCAGAAGATGAAGTGGCTTTGTTTAGGTTTCTACTCTTTTGACATGATGTTCTACTTACAGCTGTACATATGTGTTATGCATACAGAAGTTTTATGCTACGTTTTCAGAGCCATAAAACATAAGCCTGGTTTCCAATGCTTTTTTATGGATGTTTCAAGGAGATAGCAGTGTGATAAAGCTTTTTACTGACACTGACAGCAATAATGTTGATGTGACCTTTGCAGAGCATGCTAAAAAGATGACATATCTTTCCTTGTCTTTTGTAGAGCAGAGCAAACAATTTAATCATTGTGGTGATGGTTTACTTATTTGTCATACAAGTGGCAAAGTGCCAGTCACGCTGCCACTTTGCTTTGGACTTGAATGAATTGTAACAAATTACTGGAGTTAAATTCATGGTCCAAAGAGGATGAACCTTGACAATTCTGTTGCATCAGTATTTTCAGACATTACCCTACTTTAGTCACGTTGAAGATTAAATACTTTTATTTTATTCTATTTGTATTACTTTATTTTTGTGCATTGAATGAACCTCAGTGACATTTGGTTTTGACATATATGGTGCATGCATGTGGAGTTTTAATAGCCATTTGGATCATTCATCTGGCAAAGTCATTCACATTAAAAACAAAATTCATCCAGTACTTTAATTTTTTGGTTCATAACCAAATATCTGCCTAATTAATGCTAATTAGCAGATGTTAGCTTGCTGATATTGGCATTAGGCTTAAAGAACCCCTGTGTAGGGCTTCACAGAGCTGCTGGCCACAACCTTGATTTCCGTTTATCAATTTTTAACTTCCTATATGGATTGTAAGCCAAACACCATACTGAAATGTACATTCTCACAATAAGCACCCCCACCCCCTAAAAAGTCATACCATCTTTCATGTGACAACAGCCTGAAGTCAGATTTACTGCTAGAATAGAGAAGAATGTTAACACAACTGCCTCCATCTGCCCGTCCGCAACTCACAGATGGAAAAGATTCTCAGCTGAGCATACCAAAACATGTTCTCTGTCTTTTCATCCTTGACATGTTGTGGGAAAGTCGCAGATTGGAAATGAGCATTGCATGTCACCACTGCACAGAATCTCAGGATCAACCGTGTTGATTAAGCATGTGTACAACTTTTGATGGATTTCTGTGCCTGCTGCTCATGAATAGAAAAGGTTTACAATTATAGAAATGTCCCTTTTCATATCAACTACAAGTCATTTTTTACTCATTTATTGACTTGGCATTGAATGTTACGTGTAGCACTGCAACATAAATGCACAAAAAGGAGCTACTACAGTGGATAATGCAAAGCTTGGTCAAAAAGTCAGGGGTAGGCGTGTGGGAAGGGGGTTCAGTGACATTTCGGCTGCCAGTCTAAACATAACTTGGAGCTGGGGCGCCCTCAATGTGCCATGTCTATAGAAACAGCGAGGCTTTAAAACTCAGGCCTATGAGTCAGCCAAAAGCCCTGGACTCAAAAAACCTATTCCAGTCCCTGTGTCTCTATGGCAACAGGAACAGATTGGAACCACATCTGGTAGCCATTTCAGTCCCTGCAAGGAAAGGAAGAAAGAAATTTATGAGTGAGGGGGAAAAAGACAAATATTTTCTGCAATGCAAAGCAGAAAGAAAGTGGAGTCGAGTTACACTTGAAAGTGGTTGAAGATATTAATTCAAGCATGGCCTGAGTCACGAGCCGTTTTTCACTGTCCGCGTAAGTTCAGGACAGTGAATTAGGTTCAGTAAGAAGTATTCAGTGTAAAGAAATGTGTATCGCCTACATGCAAAGGCATACACCAGAAACAAAGGGAAGAAAAAGAATATTCTATGCAAATCTCTCTTTTGATTTTGAAAATCTGATATTGAAATGTTCACGGTGTTCATGAACTTTGCACAAATTATTTCTTATAAAACCTCGTGTGATGTAAAGTTTGATTGAAGTTCAAATGAACAGTTGCTCTTTGTTCAAGTGTTCAAACAATGTCTGACATTACTGTGTCTGCTGTAGTACGGTTTTCCTCAAATGCTGTCATTCCCCTGGCTGATCCATTGCATCAGACATGGCCAGAGGAGATTCAAAAATGGGCTTTTTTTTCCCCTGTCTCTTATCCCTGTCGACAGGCTGTCTGCGAGAAACACTGTCTAATTGCAGTCTTTCTTACACATTAAATGTTGTTTCTCAGCCCTGTGGAAATGCAGTAACTATGAAATGACATTTACTGGAAATGGAGCTGGTGCTTTTCTTGAGCCAAAACCACTGAAGACTGAGGTCAGCATGCAACCAGAAGTGGGGAGGCAGGGGGGGCACCAGCATCAAATGTGTTTATAGATTTCCAGTGACATCTACACACTCTGCGATTTAAGACTGTCATTATCATAGACCCAAAACTTCCACGCGTTGGCTCAGAGCTAAAATAGGCCGCTCTTAATGCACAAATTAAGAGCAACCGCACAACAAGCCGACCTCCCAAATAGATGCCTAGACAAGCTGGTAAAGTGATGAAACTAGGTCAAGAGAGTTGAAACTGGATGAGGCTCAGTTTGGGATATACTAACATATCAGTATTGTTCTTCAAGTCAGTGTGAAAACCCATTTTGCTCTGACACTTTCCACGCCACTTTGAACTCAGTGCATGCATCGTTACTGCAGCGCCAGAACTTCAGAAAGACACGCGGTTTTCCTCACGCACTATTCGTACTCATTTGTGAAAAAATCAACCAGTATAAATAGTGCAAAATATAATTGATCCACAGCCTCACTCTTACTCTGTCCAGATGGAGATTTTTCTTACTCTTTTTTTCTCTTCTCTCACATGGAAGGGTGTGCAAACAGTTGTCTGGGACTTCAAATTGCCCTGAATTTTCCCCCTTTGTCAGCATAATTTAAAGGAACTAGCATATTAGGGGAAATGGTTTGGATGGCTAATAAAAAGCAGATCAGTCAGATTCTTTTTATTTTTTTCATTTTGTTCTCATTTTCTTTCTTCTTTTTCACAAGCTCCTCTTCTCTTGTATTTGTGCCCATAGCCTGTTTTCCTTCTCCTTCAATTACTCCTTCCCCTTTCTCCCCTTTCCCCTGTCCCATCTATCCACTACCTGAGCAGTAAAGTGGGACTACAGACTTCATAATATGGTTTGGGGTTTCAGCTTTCACATAATTCCACAGGCTGACCCAAAGTTTTTCGGGTTTTTTTCCCCCTCACTGCTTACTCAGTTCATCATAGAGCCGCAAAAAGAGAGATACTGGGATGGAAAATGAGCACAAGACCCATTGTGTCCGCCCAAACCCAAGGAAAATAAACAGATGGTTTATGTTTTTGTGCAGTGAACCCCAGCTGTCCCGACAATCAGTCCTGTCTGTGACCAACAAACTGTACAGCTTTGTTGTTTGGGATGCTTTCTCTCCCTTTTTTAAGTGAATGCAGTCACAGGAACATGCCTGTACCCTGCAGAAACATTTCCCCATTTTACAGCCCCCATCACATTTGCTTTATCACATCTTTGTTTTTGTGAGTCAGAGGCCAAGTCACTGATACTGGCACCACTCTTATCCATTTGGATAAACACACTTTAGCAACAACCTAAAAAAAAGAAATGTTTGCCTAAATGGATGTCAGGATCTATTTACTTTATGTGGCTGCAGTTCGCTGGCATGTGAAAGGAAGTGTTAGCTGTATATTTTCCATCATTGCGACTTTGTGCTTGTGTGTATACACATAGGTGACACACATATGTGACCCTTACAGCCTTCTTCTACTTTATGGGACAACAGTGGAGTCATTATAGGGAGCCATGTGTTTCTGATTACTGAGGCGCAGATTAGAGGGAGGGGAGCAGTGCTTGCTGTTTGCTTGCCCACCAGCTCCTCTGATGTGGCCAGTAACTGGACATTGATCGGGGCAAATCCCTTCACCACCCTCACCCCATTTCCCACCTCCACGACAAACCATTTCCCACATCAGTCATGATTCCGCTACCATCTATCACCTTATCCGGTTTCCAGCTGAATTATGCAAATACAAGAGGGACTGTCTGTGAAAATATACCTACTTGACCTACTTACAATGCCAAAAGCTCTCACTACTTTATTCTTGAAAATGTGTTCTTGTTGCTAAATCGTAAACGCAGTTGTCTGTTACTACCGAGGACAACAGTATGATGTTTTTGTTGCTTCGGGAGTGTGATATTTGTTTGACCTCCACAAGGATTTTCATTTTTGATTTCTCCCCCTCGAGGGAATTCAAGGTCAGACACACAACACTGTGTGACAAATTAGAATGATTATTCTCAAGGACACCAGTGTGAATAAAGTTGTATTCAGAGCTTTACATAAAGTCAGCATGAGCATGAATGTCATGGAAATATGAGGTATTTAATGATGTTTGTATAGCATACATTTTAAATGTCTTTAAGACATTATTCTTATTCAGGGTTTTCTCTAATCCACACAGGGCCAAAAGTATATATACAAGCTCAAATATATGCACATATCCTCACTAACATTTAGCTAAATGTCTCTGCTGTTGTAAAAGCAGACATGTCTCAAAGATTGTGTCCAAAGTACATCCAAAAACAGGACTGTCCATTAAACTCAAGAAATAGAGAGGTCACAAAGAATGATTGTAGCATTTCAGTAATTAATCAAGCTCCATTTGCCTCAACAGTGGTTCTCAGTTCCAACAAACCAGTGAAAATAGTTTTCACAGGAAATTCCAAGACGATACTCAACTCAGCTCTACTTTTCTTTTAATGACTTCAAAAGACTCTGTACTGAAACCAAGAAATAGAGAAATGCAATATTGCATTTCTCAAATACAGACTCAATTTATTAAATTTCAACGAAATTAATTGTATTTTGAAGAAAGAGCTTTCAGAAACAAATTAATGTGGACTGCCAGACATTTTGGGGAAATTTCTGAAGAATATGAAACCATATGCAGCTCTTCACTAACGGTTTCACGTCCACATAACTTGTATTTGCAAACAGTTGTTTGAACTGATGAACTTTGAATCTGCAATTTCTTAGAAACGGCCGTAAGGGACCTTCCTAATTTTCTAAATGTACAGTTCTGCTTTCATGTTCACATTTTCTTGGACTTTCCCACATTGTCCTGCCTATTGTTCAATCCAGTGAGTGCTGTCAAAAAAAAGCTAATAACTGTAGCCAAGGCTGAGGGCTATTAACAGACAACCAGAAAGTTCAGCACCAAGTGTACATATTTGAGCCCGTATGTATACTATTAAACTTTCTGTGGATCTAAGAACATCCTAACTAATAATAAAAATTGAGTGTGCACTCAATTCTTGTTTTTAAAAGAATTATGTTGTAGAATCATTCCACTCTAGAAAACAAACAATTCAAAAAACTTATTACAAGCCATGGCTATAACATTCATGCCCATGATGAGTGAAGATGTTGTCACGGTACCTGACCCCAAACTGTGGGACCTCAGCACTTAACCAGTGACCAACAGGCTACACGAAATACACAAGGAATTCATCATCCATCACATGGGATTGTCTTTTTATTTTTTAAACAAAGCTTTAAATGACTGCATCCAAAAGCACAGAGAGAAAAAATGATGGTGTTATTATCTTGACAGATAATCAAACAGTGTTGCCAGTTTTTCAGCTTTTTTATTTCCATTTTCTGCCAGTGGAGTTTGAGTTTCTGCAGGTGAGGATGTTTTTGTAAGCTTTCATCATCCCATCTAATGAACCAGATGGTGTTTAGATGAACCCTTTCCCCCTGAGGATGTAAAATGCATCACGCAACTTTTTCATGAAAGGAATGATTGAATCTTCATAGAATCACCCACATCCAGGATACTAATCTGTCCTGTAAGTAACACCACCACAAAACAAGGGGAGTGAAGAATAAAGCAAAAACTGTTTCTAATTTAAGAAACAAATGAGGCAGATGCTAATTTAGCTGTATAAGTGTATAGTTTATAAGTAAAAAAAAACAACTTTCATAAACACTCTTTTAGGTATAAATAATGAGACAGCGATTTGGTGACAGAGCGCTCATTAATGATGTAACCAAGTCAGCTAAGTGAAGCAATTATGGAAATGCCTTGAATTGCAATGACACCATTTCAAATAGACTCTGTAGAATTACAGGAATTATTTTACGGTTACTGTTCATAACCATCATCTTTATCATTGCATTAATTATCATTTCATCAAAGCATTTATTGAAGCTGTTGGCATTATGTTATAATTTGTATTACAGGTGTGATCATAATCACATATTAACATGTTTATTACAGGTGCAGTTATAACCACTTTAAATCATTGAGTTAAATCTATAATCTTAAAAGCTTATATGCTGAGTATATTGTTACAGTAAAATAGTAGCTGAGCAAGGGCCTCAGTGTATTCAGCAACATATTGCACTAGAGTTTACTTGACAACAGGTGACGGAAGGAGGACAAGTCCATGGGGACCTCAAAGGCCTGAGATCATCACCATATTCGGAAGAGGATGCCAGAAAGGGGAACTTCTGTGTCTGCATTTATCTCTTAGAATTGATCATTGTCTGTAAAAGAGGCAAGTAATGTTCTTAAGATGCAAATTATGTGCTTGTAAACGCAAGAGGGGGCGTTATAATACCCTGATGTTATAAAAGCAATCTGGAGTGTATTTTTGGGCGGGGGTTTACAACTGATGTTTTGCAGTTTACATCTCCCCACGCTGCGTGTATTCATTAAAATCAATTGTTTGAACAAGCTCTTCTGGACCATCATTGTTTTACTCTCGTCCTCAATTTCGGACCCTTAACAACTCCCATTCAATAGTCCCAGCCAACTGCTTCATGAAATTGTAAGTAATTTTCCCCACATGTCAATAAGATGTCATTAGCTAAGGTCAATCCTTCCAGTGAGTGTACTAGTTGTCTTCTTCAGAGGAGAGACATATGTTCCCCCAGTCACGTTTCAAGTGTTGCTCACAGCTTCTTCTTCATGTCCAAATACAGCCAAGTCTATCTAATGGAAAAATAAATAAATCAGTGGAATGCAAAATAGGGCAATGCCCACAATGCCAATCTGCTCCAGAAATGGGTGACGTCATGGTGGCTACGTAGGGAAGTAGTTCAGCTTTCTGCTAAATGTGCTTATTATGCTTTTGAACTTTTCTGAGTTAGAAGTGAAGATTAAAGGCACAATCGTATCTGTCCTTTACTTGAAAACAAACAAAACAGTTACCCTGGCTTTGCTGAGGCTATAATCTATCACCACATCCAGACCTCACTAATTAGTTTATGTAAAAATGAAAAATGAGACTTTATGAAAACAGAAATTCAATCTCGCATTAAAGTTTTGTGTGCTTGAAAAGTAATATTATTCAAAGTAATCACTTCTCTTTATGGCCTTTGTATTTTATATATTTTTAATATTGTTTTATATTACCTCTGCAGTGTAAGCAGAATTTTGAGGGTTACAGCTGCTTGTATTTACCATTCTAAATACTGCACTGTTTTATTTAAAATGTTCATTTGCAGAGCATTTTTATTCAAAATGTCTTATTAAAAGTATATTAAAGTTGAATTGCTCAGTAAACATCCTTGAAAGTTTAATTCAATTTACTTGAATAAAAGCATTTATTTACACAGAGAGTTTACATTGTTCAAAACAGTCATTGTCAACTTGTAAACAATTAATCAGGTATTAAAATACTCAAAAAAAACTCTTACTGAAAAGCAGCCATCCTATTTCACATTCACCATCACGCAGCAAACAAGCACCAAGAACCGTCCTTGTATTTCATGCCTGTACAAGATAGATTCTCTGCCAAGGCCGGCAGCGTCGCACAGCCTTTTGTGGCCTCCTTGCGTGAAGAAAATTGGAGCCACTTATTTTAGGTCGTAGGTTCAAGCTAAACCACAAGCTAAATCAAACTCGGTGACACTCTCATTTACCCCTTGAGCCGTAAATTTGCTTACAGCTACTGTCACGCATAGACATTTCCCTAGGTTCTCCTGTTTTTATTTCCTAATTCCCTGTTATATTTTTAAAATTGAACCTTTAAGTTGTGTTAAGCTGCCCGGCGGTAATGACAGAAGCATCGTGGTGAGCAAGTTCTGCTAAACTATTTGATGCTACTGTACAGCAAGGTTATTGTATGTTTGAAGTGGAGCACACTCATTAGCATTATAATCTTTTTAAAAGTCCTCCACATCCTCCTTCACTTCCTTCAATGCTGCCTCTCTTTTATAAGCTGACTTGAGCACAGCAGGCAGGCAGACATCAGACTTTGCAGCAGCTGCCCCAAGGCACCAGACAGATAAGCACACACACACACACACACACACACACACACACACACACACACACACACACACACACACACACACACACACACACACACACACACACACACACACACAGGGAGAGAGAGAGCAAGAGAAAGAGAGAGAACTGAACATTTAGAACTTAATCAAGATATGTTTGTAACCTTCTCCTCTGCTTATTCTTGAGCATACTTATAGATATTAACATTGGAGCACAGAGGAGACACTAGAGTCAAACATTTCTCACAAACACCCACAAATAATTGTCCACATCATAAGAGAACAGACACACAGAGTAATTGTTGGTTGCCGGCTGGTAGGCAGCATCCGGTGCTTTGGAGAAAAAGGAAGTGTGTATCTTTATAACAAGCTCTCTGAAGGAGGCAGGACTGCAGTGAGGTGTTGTAGCTTTTGATCTTTTAACAGCTGCTAGTGTTGCAATTTTTAAAACTCCTACTGGAAAAAGTTGCTCAGTGCGAACTTTGTAAATGTTTTCATCATCTCCTGTCTAAGCTCCATAACCTTCCAGTTATTAATGACTGTATTTCCCCTTTGTCAGCAGAGTAATAATAACAACAGCCCCCTTTTGGCATGCACCATGTGATGTAAGCTGAAACATGCTGATTGTGAACACATATGGTATGCATCCACACGTATAGACTGAGGAGTCAGCCTCGTCAAGCTCTCCCCACCCCCACCGCTCATTGTGTGCTTTTCTCTCTCTCTCTTTTTCATGTGAGCCATCCTTTTTCCTCTAAATTCTTATTTCTCATTCACTTCTTTAAATTATTTTGGGTCCAACTTTCATTGTGAACGAGAGACCTGGAACAGTACGATACAAGATGCAGACGTAAAACTGCTGCAAGTGTACAAGCCTGTAGATTTACAACAGCTGCCAAGGGGAGGAAACCCTGTTAAAAAAGAGGACTGTTTTATTGCCGTTTGACACATAATCCCAAACAGTACATGCAGAGCACAAGACTCTGAGCTGCAATGCTCTGTGTCTGGAAAAGACAGAGACAGCAAGATGGGTTTCGCTTCAGCATTCCAGGCAGGAATGGTTTATTTTTGTTGGAAACATAATTGTCTGTGGCTAGGATTTGGAAGTACACGTTACCCGCCAAACTGCCAGGAAGTGTACATGTGGGTGTTACCGCCCTCTTATGGTGACCTAATGAATTGGAGTTTTGCACAATACAAAGCAGTAGAGTAAACTTGGAGGGCCGAGATGTTTTCTTCCCCCCAGGGTGTTGACACAGTGCAAATGTGCTATGCTGTCACAAGGCCTGATTTCATAGAGAGAGCACAATGGAATTAAACATTGCATAGAAAGAAAGTTAGAAAAGGGAAAGTCAGAATGAAAAAACAGTGGGAACAAGCCATATACTGCTTTCATGGATCAGAATAGAGCTAGTGTTTTATTCAGCAACATAACTGCAGGATTTACAAAATATGATTGTGAAAACTTAACAAATGTGTGTCAAGAGAAACATTCTTTTCAAAATCCTAAACAATGCGGAACAAAAAGGATATCGCTGAGACCTAATGGATTAGTCAGACGTTTTAGAAAATATACTTAATAGCTTTTTTGGTGAGAATTACATGTGAAGATCTCTAACACCGTCATGTCTGTGCAGTAAAGCTCCAGAACTGAAAGGTGATAGTTTAGCTTAGTACAATGACTGGAAGTAGGGTAAGGCAGCTACTCTGGCTGTCACAGATAAAAGGATGTATTAAGACTCCATACAATCCCAAAGTGACTAAAACTGCATATACAGCAGGTAAAATGAGTATTGAACACATCACCAAATCCCATGCAGACTGTTTTTGTGTGGAAGAATGGGCCAGTGTCACACCTGAGCAATGCAGCTTCATATACATACAGTAGGCAAACAATGAAGCCTCTTCATACAGGAAGCTGTGATCACAAACAAAGGCTTTTGTACAAAGTATGAAATACATTTCAGTAAATGTATTCAGTATGTTTTCCCTGTGTCTTTTCTCAATTTTACACATAATTTATGGACATCTATGATTTGATTTCATTGCATGAGTGGATTTGATGGGTTGTTAATTACATTTGATGAGAACTTCATGCCAATAGCAGCTTTAGAAACATATTTACTCAGAAAATTAGTGATGTTTTCAATACTTCTTTTACATGCTGTAAATTAGAATTTTTCTCTGTGTCATTTGAACATATGCATATACAGTTGCATTGTGAAACCTTTTACACATCAGATTGAATGGATGGATGCTTTGTCAGTATCAGAATTTTTGCTGCTTCCCCCAAATAGCGCAAAAAGTTGAATCTATAGCAAATATACTCAATATTTGGCATTGAAATGTTCGGTGCACTCAATGATCTTTCGAATATTTTATTGTACTGTGTTTCATAAAGTCCAAATTATTCATGTTGTAGATATTTGGATTCATGTTTTACTTGCAGTATTTGCTGTTATATTCTTCTTCTATGTAAATCAGTAATTACCAAGCTACATTACTTGGGAAAAACTGTGACATGTGGAGGCCTTTCTGTGTGTTTCTGTGTGTTTCTTTGTGTTTCGGTGGGGTTTTTTTCTCTTACAAGTCAAAGAAGTGCAAGTTGGGGTTATCAGTTATTTGAAATTGCCCATAGATGTGAATGTGATCATAGACTAACATTGTCATTTTCTTATTCCTGTGATGGCAGATGGTTTCATGAAGTTTTTAGTCATGAACCACTTTAGCTGTATTAGGGGAATGAGTGGGTAGTAACATGTGGTTCTCTGTGACCATTAACCACCTGCAAGTTTACTGCATGGGAAAAAATGATAAGAGTGCAGATGTTCCGTGTTCCCCCAATGACATTTGATCTGGAAGAAACTATAAAATATAAACCTGGGGGCCCCTTTGACATATAGAAAAACACCCTAACCGCTAACTCTGTTGCTGAGTAAGTATGTGGTGGTAACCTACTTGGTAAGCCACCAGCCTAATTCTTATACTAACACAGTATCTATGGCAGAAAATCACAAAAGTGAGATTAACAGCTCAGCCCAGGTGTGCATTGCTCCCCTATAGAAGTGGCCATGGTCTTGTCCACCCTGAAAAAACTGTCCAAGAGTATTAAAGGGTCACTTATCAGTGCTTTAACTCAGAAAAAGGAGCTAAAGATTTTGCCATCCAGTAAAAATGTGGGCCTTCTTGGTGCTTACTCTTAGCCTCGCTGTTAGGCTATCCGAAGCTAACAGTGACACAGTAGGTGAAGAAAAGCTTGTTATAGCCAGAGCTAAACTGCTGGTAGGTATAGAGTAAAATCCTCATTAAGAACCTTATATATTGATGGCTTTTTTACAGTAATCATTTAAAGTTAAAAAATTAAATCTGCACATAATATTCAAAAAACAAGTGAGGAAATAGTGTGTACGGTGATGGATAGGTCATGTGCTGTCATGGCAGTTTATTTTCTGCTGTGACACCTTTTTTGTCACCTTTGATCACATAAAGAATGAGATATGTACACTCCTCTTTGTCATGCTGTTTTAACAAATATCTCTTGTCATCCCTGCAGGCTCCCAGTGTGGTCGGATGAAGCATAAAGAAAATGCCTGAGCTCTATCATTTTCTCATGGAGCGAATGGCTTTATAGTATCCTTGTATTGTTTTCATGTTCCTCCGGATTCTTTGCTAAGCTGTGAGCCTTCCACAAAAATCACTACTGATTTTCTCATAACCTCTTTTGTAAACAAAACAGTATTCCTAGCAAGCTGCCAAGTTCAGTGCCAGCTCTGTGAGCATTCCAAGTAAAAAAATCATGTTAAGTGAGCCTAAAAATAGCGAAACAGATGGATATGCCTTGTTCTTCACAACCCCTCCTACCTGTTTCCCTTGATCTGTTTTTTCCTGTGTAGCCACAACTTGGAATATGATTCATCGGAAGAGAAGAAACCCC
Organism: Oreochromis aureus; assembly: GCF_013358895.1. Classification (NCBI taxonomy): domain Eukaryota; kingdom Metazoa; phylum Chordata; class Actinopteri; order Cichliformes; family Cichlidae; genus Oreochromis; species Oreochromis aureus. Next base: position 8,500,925 of record NC_052953.1, on the reverse strand, counting down.
GTCTGATATTCTACAATGAAAAGGATGAGGTTGTTAAGGTGAGAAGTGAGTACAGGGACCTTTTATTCCGCTGCCTTGTGATGGAGCTTATCAAGAGACCGCCAGAATGTCAAACAGGATTCATGTGGGAAAGTTTCAATATTACTTCATGTGATATCAGATCATCTGTCAGATACCAAGAAAGGGGATGTACTTGAATGAGAGTTAAAAATAAATACATACAGTATATGAACTGGGGATTCTGAGAATGGAGCAATATTTTTTGTACCGAGACAGGAGAGTTGATGTGACTTTGAAAACTGTGTGCCTTGAAAGCGCTTCTCACATGTCATTTATTTTTTCCAGGGTAGAAAACCCCCCTGTTGCAGTTATTGCCCAATTAGCCTCTCCATCAAAACCAATAATAATGAACTGTCTTAATGCTGGCCTACATCAGAAAAGGCTTGAGTAAAGCCTTTTATTTTCCATCTAAAGCTTTGTTTAGGGGCTAAAGTTTTTCTAATGTGGCTTCTCCAGGAGATTATAATTTGACTTTAGGTAAGGAGAAACAAAAAATTAGTTGGAGCCTCTAAATCTGTAGTGGCTAAACACTTCTGAATAAAAACAGGAGTTTAGTAAATCATGTTATATCTACGTATACAGCTAATATACAACGCATTACTGTCTTTAACCACGTTGTGAACCAAACATGTCTGCCCTCCTGTGTGTGTGTGTGTGTGTGTGTGTGTGTGTGTGTGTGTGTGTGTGTGTGTGTATCAGACTGTTTCTGTGAAGAAAATGAAGGCAGACGAGATCAGCAGCTTGTTAGACTCACTCGGCTTCTACAAGAGGTCCAAGAAAGGGGAAGAGGTGCCAGAGGAGTTTCAGCATTTTCCCCTGCGCGCCCCCAGGGACGAGCTGTGATGACACCTTGTGGCCAAACTCTGTCCCTGCACCATGGTCACAATAATGACGAGTGAGGCCCAAAGGCCAAAATAAGCCAGGCACCACTCTGATGACTCGCTGGCCGGATGCATTGAGCAGAGTGTTATGTCATTGTGTTTATCTGCCGAATTTAAATAAAAAGACTATAAAATACACCAAAATCTGCCAGAGTGAATCGTCGCTTTAAATATGTGTACAAAGAACGTAGAATTTTAAAACAAACTGCACAGAGTATGTGCAACTTTATCTCTATAAAGTTTAAGTATCTGCTGAATTACCTAATTAGAAAATCAAATTAACTGAGCATCATAGATGGACACTAACTTCAAGTAAGCTGCCATGCAACTGTTTCAGGCTAATCTTCAGCCCGCCTCCTTCACAATAATCAGATTAGCAGTAGCGTCTGCCAGCATGTGCCTTTATGTGTCCACTTGTATCTCTTCTAGCCTGGTACTATGCGATTGTTTAACTTAAGACAAAAATTAGCAGCAGATACTGAAAACATATTTTGGAACTGTAAAGCTCCTGACTCCTTGGCTCTGTCATGATCACCACCTCTGTCAACAATGCCTGTGTTTTACTCGCCTGTTCCCGAAAACCTGCCGCTGGGTCTGGTGTATATGGGAGGCTCTGTGTTCACAAACAACAGGACAGCAGACAGTGACTTCACCAGGGAGCAAGAGGATGCATCTGGTTAGTTTGCGCTTCCAAAGACTGTTTGGAACTTTAGTTTAATATGTTTACAATACAGCACAATGCCATCTAGTACTGAATGTAAAGGCAGAGATTAGACAAGACATCTAATGACGTAATTCTGAAGTAAATCACAGTGTGCATAATCAAGGATTGCTTAAAAAAAAGAAACTTTTCAGTTTCTTAAGGTCAATAACAAAAATGTTTTCAAGCCTAAAACTCAGATTACTTCTTTTTAGATCGGTTGTAACTGTGCACTGTTATTTGTCTTGCAGTGGTCAACGAGCTGGTTTCTCACCTCCCCCTTCAAATGCTCCTGTATTTCAATATGTTTTATTTTCCCTGTTGGTGGTTTTCAGCTGTGTTCATGCTAGAAGTAAAGGTTAGTGCAAATTAGTCCATGAAACAAACACAAGAAATTGGAAGTATTCATTTTGAAGTCAACAGTTCAGGTTTTGATGAACCGAATCTATTTATCAAGCCCAGAGTATCAATTGGAAAACGTTTGACTTTGGCTCCATCTAGTGGTGCCTTCAAAATGAACTCTAAGCCTCCTCACATAAACTCAGAAGAGGCACAAGCAGTGAACTCAACATTCACTGTCTTTCTGAAAAACAAAACTTGTGTCATTAATATTTTGAAAAAAAAGTTTACATAAAAATCTAACATGCCTGTGTACACACACACACACACACACACACACACACACACACACACACGCACTCCTTGATCATACTCATTAATTACAGCTCTTCACTTTTGCCAGTTCTACTATCTTCCTGGGTACTATCAGGCTCTGCTCATTACTGGGATGATCCTACTTACAGTCATCGAAGTGGTTCGACTTTATCTGGGCTACACTGGCAACCTCAAAGAAAAGGTATTTCAAATTTATATCTTTCACTGAACTACACTCTTTTATGGACCCTGAAAAAACACAGAGGAGGAAACTGCTGAGTATTCTACCTGCTTGTGGCTACAAATGCCTATTGAGTTTTCGTGTATGTGTGTCTTTGCTTTCATGGGGATTAAGCCAAAGCACTTGATGGATGACTGCTGCATCTTTTCATCGTTTGTGTGTGCCAACCCAAATTTTCTCTCTTTTCCTCCCTGTCATCAGGTGCCAGAGCTGGCAGCCTTCTGGCTCCTGTCTTTCATGTTCCAGCTGCCAGTGCTGCTGTTCTTCCTGACCGATGAAGGAATTGTCATCCTGCCTCTGGAGAGAGCTGTCCACTCCCTCTATCTCCTCTTCCTGCTCGCCCAGATCCTGGCCTCCTTCTTGGCACTTAGAACCATGACCCGAAAGCTCACCCTGCTCTTCCATCTGCGCCAGCTTGGCAAGGTGGAGAGCTTCCACCACACAGGGATGAGCCCAGTGTATGGGCTTTCTTATCACCGCAGTGTGCTGCCAATGTCAGCCACCCAGGATATCTACAATTAAAGCAAAAATCCATCCTTTCCTAATAGCATGGGTATCAAATCTAGTGTTGTAGGAACCACATTGTTTGAAACTTTCCAGAAAACCTTCAACAGCTGCCAAAGCATGAGTGTGAGCATTCATTTATTATTTAAAAGAAAGCATTTAGAAACCACCTATTTTGTAAAACTCTGCTCTGTGGGTCTGCGTTTATTATGACTGCATAGCATTCAGAACTTTTTAGGCCACTGTTGTGCTGAAATTTGGGTGCCCCAGATCTTTCTGTATGACTTTTGATGTGGTATAAAATGAGCCTTTGAAAAAATAAAATAAAAATCACATACTAACTCTGATGCCACATTCTGACATTTACCGATGTTTTTAACAGATGAAAAACAACATTTTAGCCCAAGCCTAAATGTCAAAACTTGATGCCATGTCAGCCAAACTGTCATGGAGTGACACTTTTACAGGGGAGTAAGGTAAAACACACCATCAAACAATAAAATGAGATCAGAAATACAAGGCGATATGGTGCCAGTGGCTGCTTTTATCAGTATTAAAGTGTTTCAATTTTTTCCTTTCCTTTCTTAATGATGATGAATGATGGGGGCTGTAGTGTTGGTGGAACGGAATTATTTTGCCGAGGCAGATTACCTTTTTGCCCACAAGAAAAGTCGAGTCTTTCCCCAGGTATATTTCAGCCTATTTCTGGAAGAAGTACTGTGATACTTCAATAAAATGGTTTCTATTTTATCTCCGTCATGGCTACAGCATGCCATATTACAATCTGATAAGTGGGTTGCAGGAATCTAATTTTTTTTTTGGGCAGTGGCCCCCCACACCCTCTAGCAGATCGTTACATGAAGGAACCTTTTAAAAACAAGCGCGTCCATGCTCACAGGTGTACACACGGGTGATCACACACACAAACTACACCCTTTTTGGCTCCTACCTCAAAGCACACTGTGCGCTGTCGATCTCACGTGCTGCACAATAATGTTTAATATTTAGTATTTACTGTCATATTCCCATATATCATTGTGATCTTGTTTATTACTCTCGTTTTCTTCTGCTTGCTTTCTTTTTTCTTTCTCAACAGGTGATCCAGGTGATCGATATATGTATTTTTTGTCTGCTTATTCTGTTGGTTTTGTTTTTGCCCTTTTCCCCGTCCCTCTTCTCAGGTTTTTTTTCTTTCCCTCTTTCTTTCTCTACGTTCTCTCCTCCAGTCAAGTCTGTCCCGTATTCAGCAAGTGAAAATAAAATAAACAATAAAAAGTTGAATCAAATGGACCATTACGGCAAGGCTGGGATGGTCCATTTGGTAAAGTAAATCCGTTGGGCATCTTTCTTCGCCTTTAGACAATAATTCTGATGGCAAAAGAACCAAACGGGACAGGTTAAAAAAAAAAAAAAAAGGAATCTAATTTTTTAAACCTTGTACAGTAAAAGAGTGTAAACCAAATTGCAGCAGAACTGTGTTAAATATTTATGACCACACAGTGGCAGTCAGTGACCAAAAGAGGGATGGGGGAGCATCTGACAGTGTTGCAAAGTCCAATGAGTATAGATTATTATGCACCACATGTCCTGATCAGGAAACCCTCTGGCAGAGAATTAAAGGTTAGCCCTGTCTACATTCGGAAATCGGGTATTTTCTTTAATTGTTTTTAACTCCAAGTCAAGTATACATGAAAATCAATAACATCAATTTTAAATGTAACCTCTTTTCATCTTATTGTCATTGTATATGCCTGACTGGTTTTTAAAATAACATTGTTGTGTGATTTCATATTTTAGCGAGTGGTGCATTAAACAGATAAGAACCCGGTTACTTGAGAGACACAGTTTCTGTGATACAACATGCTTATTCCGCTCTACTTTACATTCAGGAAACAACAAGCTGCAGTGGTTGCTGCATGGTTCATGGAGAGGAGGAAATAGAAAAACCTTTAGAGGGTGGAAATTATGCACTGTATGCAGAAGCAGATGCGTAAACGATACCCTAAACATAAGCTTGCACATTGCTGCATTTTTAAAAAAGGATTTGAATCCCCCCTTCTCCTCCCCTGCCCCCCCTAAGAATTCAAGAGTTAGTTGAGCATAAACTGTAAAGCCATAAGTTGTATTTATGTAACTTTAGAGAGTTTAAGGAAACAGCCATTAGTACTGATAATGAAACAGCTCGGTGTGGCGTTTCCACCACAACAGCAAAATAAAGCAAACCACTGATAAAAACAGAAAAAAAAGTAGTTTAGTCATGATTTTATTATTAGCAGCAGAATCCAAACCCATTAAAAGGAAATAATTTACACAAGCTGCTGTCATCTGCAACAGCATAATTATGTACCACACATGCAAGTGATTTATGGTCATATTTAAACATGCAAAAAAGATGCTTACAAACATCTTTGTAAGCATCTACCTGCACAATAAATTTACACACAATGTTTAAGTGGGGATTCTTTAAAAGACTACAGAAGAAATAATTAACATGTCAACCTCCAGCATCTTTCTTCTTTTAAAGTCTAACCAGTAACTTGAGGATGATGAGTGTTTGTAACTGAAAGTTGGGGCACAGGTTTTTGATAGGAACGTGCATGGACATCTCAACTTATGCCAGGTTGTATCATTAGTCTCTCACTTAATCACTTGATTAGGTTCACCTGCCTGCCTGCCCAGCTGCACCTTGCAACCCATTAGCTGTTCTCAGCTTTTATACACTGGGTAGTGTTGAGTCCCAACTGTTTGAACTAGTGATGCATCATTTCTGCTGTGATTATGTGTTCCAGCATTCACACCTCAGACCATGTTTCATGCTTTGACAGCCGAATACTAAAAGTCACTGTCATAAAAATAACCGTACATGAATTCGTTGTGTTTGGCTGAATGATTACAGTGCAGATCCTGCTCAAATTTGTTTCCTTCAGCACTAGGAAAAAAAGAGTTTGAGTAATTTGTCATTACTTTGAATTCCTCCCACATTAACTAGACAATTGTAGAGAGTAGGAGCTGATTGTGGGCTCTATGCTGTTTTGAGTTAGATTTTAAAGAACAACTACTGTATTACTTCATAGAGTTATAGAACGAGTGTCAGTTCATGTGCACAGTGATAAATCATGTTTATGGTCTTTATTCTCCTCAGTAAAGTCAAAGGGGGGAAAAAACGATTAGAGAAATCAGGAAAAGGTGGATTGAAACTATTAATAAGAGGGTTTTTTTTAATGTTTTGTCTGTATTTTTGCCACAAAACATTCACTGTACTTACTAAAAGATGTAGTACAACAGTCCTGTTTTCATCTTTATTTAACCTGACATGTTTTCATGTCAGCATCATGTTCAGACTTTCCATTTTCCAAAGAGTACTTCATGTTCATCCTACTTCTCTCCATATCTGGTTTTAATTATGAACTCCTATTAGGTGCTGCAGAGAGGGAGATTATTCAGCTGGTGGTGAAGAAATGAAATAGAAATCACCCCCCTGGAGACACAGTGGTCACATCTGAAGCAGCTCTTTGCACCTTTTCCCTCATCAAATTGCCTTTCTTTAGCACGCACTGAACAATAGCCTTTGATAGTCCTGTTGCATTTTCTTTTTCGTCTCACTTAACGTATTGCTTGCCTCATGCTTTTTATGCTCTTCTGCAAAAGTTTTCTTCTTCCCGTCGTGTCCACAATTCAGCAGCATAGCTCATCGTCAGCTGTGCATTAGTGAGAATGTCATCACCTTAATTATGATTGGGTATAGCTCAGAGGTAATCACAACTGTGACTGACGAGGCTGTGCTAAGCACCAGCGGGAGGCAATATCCGAGACATCACAGGGACATCCTTATGCCTTATTTCAGTAATCCTTCATGGTGGAGAGCTTGCCAGTGCTGCCAAGATGCCTGGAAGTGTTCCTGCCCTCTCTATTCCAGGTGCTTATACAATGAGCCTTACCCTCACAGACTATTATAGTCCAGCTTCAATATAAATTATGATGAGAAGTTGTTGGTACCAGTTACTAAATTGTCAGGGGTTTTTTGTTCGTTTTTTTTTTTTTAATGCAAATTATTTTCACTAAACATTTTTTGTTGTGATGAAGCAATAAATACTTCTATGGCTGAAATAGTAAAAAGCCTCTATATACTGTTGTTTAGGTAATGTCTGCTTGGGTTTCTGTTGAAAGGGTGATCAAAACTCTTCAGCCCTGCTGGTGTTGTATTCTGAATTAGAGAAAAGCTAAAGCAAAAAAAAAAAAAAGTTCGGGACCTCTGTTCAGTACTGAATTTGGTTCAGATATTATACAGACAGAAATGCCACACAATAAAATCTTCAATTTGAAAAGCAAATCCAGCATATAAAAAAGGAGCTGTCTCATAGCCTGAGAAAAACAAACCTTTAAAGAACTTTTAAAACAGAAATATTCAACAGAAACAGCTGAGGACAAGGACTTGCAGGTGTGGCTTATAAAGACTGCGACACACTTAAAAAGTGCTTAAACAGTTTTCAATTTTACTCACTTTTTTCAGGTTCTTGTTTAAAATATTAAAATGTTTTAACTGTCGGAAGCCTTCTTATATTTTATTTCCCCCTTTTTTTTTTTAAAGACTTGTTAAATAAATAGCACATTAGCAGCTGACCCTCCTCTAGAGCACACTGCTATACCTCTATAACCTGTTTCCTTTAGAAATTGAGGGGAATTTCTTTCAAAAATATACAATGTCTAACAGGAGCTCACTGGTAAATCCTCTGGGATATTTTTCAATCTTGTTTTTTTTTTATTCATTTTCCTAGATACAGTTGGTTGGACCTTAGTGTCTGCAAAGAAGGGGCAATACGATAGTTGATGGAAACACATGTATGGTTCTGTTATTTGATGCCATTGTGATGACCCAGCTGCTTCACCAGTCAAATCAGAATAAGCGGAAGTCATTTTAGGGATAGAGAACACATATTGCTCAATTACTGACTCTAAATGATATTGGGCCATGAAATTCAAATTTCATTCATAAGCCACTTATATTGTCTCCACCTTTACAGCCTGCAGGAAACGCGACATCACACTGGCAGGCAGGGAATATTGAAACTGGACTGAAATTGGCGGCTGGATATTTTCAATTTGGGGTCTGATTACCCGGGTGAGTGGAATGGCAGGGCAATTCACTTCTCCCTGTGGTTTAAACGGATACTCAGCATACAGTACAGATGGAATATTTTATCTATAGCAGCAGTATTAAATCTGAGGGTTTGATGACATGGGAGAATCTATTGCCTTGAGTGTAAATCGAGGGGCGCTGTTTTTAACAGCCTTACTAAACACTAATTTCCAGCTCTATATTGTTATATCTGGATTCCATTAGAGAAGTAAAAAAAAAAATCCTGCTCTCCTGTGATTGGCTGCCTCTTCTCTGAATTCCTATAAGCAGGACCCATTGCTCTAATGTGAGCATCTTCACTTCCAGTTGAAGCTTTTGAAAACATGCTAAGCAACAGTTGCTTGTTTCGAAATGGCTCTTTCTCATATCCATCCATACATGTTTACACCTGAATTACATGTGATGAGAGTGGATGGTTATCAACAACCAAGATTACAGCAGGGTGTCTGCTGAGTAGATCTTTAAATCTTCTAAGACGATAGTGAGTTTCAGATAGTCCAACACTCTTCACTGCTCAGAAAAATGTAACTCTTACATTTGCCAACCGACAGCTGAAATATTCAGCAGCAGAAGTTGTAAATCCTCTTTCATTACAAATTATATTTAACTACACCATGGAAGCCATCCATCTGCCTGCCATGTTCCTTGCCCTTAGTGTTGCAGTAACAACTGAATACCTCACCATCTGAAACACAAACATAAATACAGACGTTCTGACAGATGTGTTAGCTGTGATATGGTTTGGTTTTTTTGTTTTTGTTTTTTTTTGCCATGGTGGCAAAATAATGATCATTGTGGGTATAAATACATAAATAAATAACTGATCTGAGATGTGAAGGCAAATATCATGCGATGAATAGTCCCCCATGTTCCCATATTCACATCAACCAAATGTATCTGTTGATTTCTTCTGAAAAAGCCTAACTTCTTGTGGATGCTGATGATAATATGGAGAATCTAGGCAAAAATTCCAGGTATGTTCTTATTGATAAATTCATTTTCACGGCACAAAATATTGACAGTGGTATTATCTGTGGTCTGAAGAAGCTGATGTGACCTTGGTCCAAATACATTTTTACCCAAATCATATGAGGCAGAGACACTTCCTTGATATAGGATCGAGTGGAATCAGTGTGATGTGAGGTTGCTAGCAGCACATCTGCAAAATGCAAAAATGCTGCTTAAAATCTGCAACAAAACTTTCAAACCAACCTGGTATTTGTCCCTTTGGCTCTCTTAGTGGTAGACTAGCTAGACAGGTGAACAAAATACTGTGTTTTGAAATTGCAAACATTGCCTGCTTTCTGCACAGGTTTTCCAACTGTTCTTTATCTTTGTTTTCAGCAATTTTCTTTCACTCAGACTAAAGGCAGAGGATATTTTTATTTTTTTATAAGCATGAATATATATTGAAGTATAAAGGGAATGCACCATTACCTGATTTCAATGTCACTGAAAGCAGTATGCTGCCACTTGTATTTTGCAACTGTTAGCTTGTTGAGGGAGTCCTCGAGGACTTTTTGGCTAACAAGAATGAACTTGGACTGGGGCAGATGACAGCAGGAAGTTGGGGAGTGAAATGAGAGTTACACTTGTCTGGCACAACCTGGGGCCTCACTGGCTCAGCTGTCTTGTTTTATTCATACATGGTGTGACTGGTGACATGCAGCTGCCATCAGGATCCTGGTATGGCTGACAGACTGCTGCACTGGAGGGAGGAGGTTTTGGTTTGTGTTATTTTACAGACTTTCTCTGGCCTTATGAGCCAAAGCCAGCCAGCCTTTATTTCTCTCTTAGCAGACAAGATTCAATAAAAAGCACTCAGAGCCTTGATGAAGGTGAGTGACTGGAATCCTGTCATATTCATTTTTGGCTTTATTTGTAATTCCAGATTTCCATGTTTTTCTTTCTTTTTTTGACCCAGGTTCTAGTTACACATGATGCATGGAAGTACTTCATTTCATTTCATTTCTAGAGCCTGCATAACATAGTAGAGTTAATACATGGTCTTCCTTATGACTTTCTCAGTTTTGTGTCACAAGCTGCAACTTGTGTAATAAAGGCCCTTGGGTGGTACCTATTTTGGAGCTTTACGATAATTTGCTGCCATCTCTACAAAGTCCATTAAATTTGTAAACAAAGTTATTCAAAGTTATTTCGACAATAATGACCTACAGTGAGTTTAGTTTAAACACTAAATGAAAAGAGGACAGGAATGTTACACTTGGGCAGATGTGAATTGCAGCTGAGCCATTTAACTAACCAAAGGAATAGTCAACTGGCGAGGGTTAGTCATCTCTCTCAAGGGCACTTCCGTTTGACACTTCATGGATATATTATAGTCTTGGCTGTTGAAGAGACTGTACAAATGCACTATTTTGCTTTCATGACCTTCAATATTGTCCTGCTCCAGGGAGGTGCCTGCAAAGAAAGAGGTGTAATTGTAAGTTATTTTTCTTATGAGCTTTGTCTGTGTGTGTGTGTGGTGGGAAATGCTCCTCTAAGTATAGGTGAATACACTACCATTATCAGTGCTGGAAAATGCAGTCTGCAGTTATCCTGACTTTTTCATTATATTAACTTATGCTTTCTTTCTCCTTCGGGAACGGGAGAATTATTCCCTCTCCTCCAACACAGAGAATTTTTCAGCGCTTTAATTGCACCTGGAGGAGTGAGGTGCAGGCTTTAGGAGGAGCTAAGGGAGAGCAAACACTGCTGTAAGTCTGAAATCTCATAGCATGTCATTTAAATGCGGCAAATCCACATTACACTGCAAAATAAACAGATGTGACATAATGATTTCTAGTTTTGTGTACGTGTGTATATATAGATCAATAAAGTATCACTAAAGATTTTAGTAATTAGTAATACTAAAACCAGTGATGATCATATCATTAATATTAGAAGGCACATGGTGCAATATGATGCAATGTTATCCTCTGTCGTGTGTGTGTGTGTGTGTGTGTGTGTGTGTGTGTGTGTGTGTAAGACAACAAAAATCAGGTTACACAACAGTAGCATTACACAAATCTGCAGCTGGTTTTTATTTGTGTGATGGTGTTTTGCTTAACAACAGTCTAGGAAATCCTAACAAATAACTAGGATGAAGGATGTGCAAGTATAATCTTGCAAGATGGTTTTCCAATCCATCCAGATTTCTGTAGTGATCCCTGGTTTCTCTTGTTTGGTCTGTGTTGGATTCTTGTTTTTTGATTGTTAGCTTATATATTACAGCCTTAGTTTATTTGTGGTGTTTTGTTGTTCTGGTGTTTGAGGTTCTAACTTTCTGTTTGAATTTTTAGATTTCCTATTAGTTTCGTTTTCTGTCAATCTTATTCTTGCATTACAAGGTCTTTAGTTTTGTGTTTACTTATTGTGATGAGATTTGCTTTGTGTCTATTTGTATTATTATTTAGCTTTTCTTTTTGGCCTCCCTCTGTCTCATACTGTGTTTATACCTTGGTCCCTTTCATTTCTTTGTCTCATAAATCTTATTTAGTGTTAGTATTCTTGTCTCCCTTGGTTATTTTATGTTGTTTCTCTGTTCGTTTTGCTTCTTTAGTGTTTTCCAATGATCCCCAGATTGTTTTCACCTGTTGCTCACCTGTGTTCCTCTCCATCCTGTTTATCATTAATGAATAGTCCTCTATATGAATATATAATAGTGCAGTGTGTCCTTTTACCCTTGTCAAGTTGTCCTTGGATGTAGGCTGTTCATGTCCTTGGAATTATTCCTCATGCTTTGGTTTTTGGATGACTGCTTTCTTCACTTTTGTTTCTATTTGCATCAGCCATTAAAGGCTCATTTTCAGTTCATTCTTTGGTTTCACATGCTTGCATTTAGATCCTCCACACTACAATCCACACTCTACTCATCACATTAACTGTTGGCAGTGTTTTCAGTAGTTTGCAAGCAGACAGAAGTGACAAGGATAGACTTTCTCACCATACAAAAATCAGTGGAGCACCATGAATTGCTTTTCCCTTTGGTGTAAGGACTTACTGCCCTCTCTCTTGCTATTAGAGGGTCACATGACATTACGGAACTTAAAGAAGTCCAGTTGTTTTCTTTCCAAGCTCCTTTGTGACCTCCAGAAGTATCTGAAATATCACTGTGGTTAGTAATTTGCTACAGAATATCCACTGCTGGCGCTAACCATGTGGCAAAATACTAAGCAGAGTATTCCAGGCACTCTTATCTCCAGCAACAATTTGCTGTTTGTTTTTCCTGAAGAATCTCAAGGCCAGATGAGATCCTTCCAAAGAGTTCAAAGTAAGGCACTCTGGAAGCATAAACCAACAGTGAGTCATCAGAGACTGAGACTCCAGCTCTTCACTCCATCTCTACAGTCACCTCACACAGATAGCAGATTCATACTGTTTGTATCTGCAGTCTCATTGTTTTGGTCAGAACTCATCATAGGTGAGGGCTGGATTATAGATAAATCAAAAACCTTGCCTCCCGGCTCAGGTCCTTTGTCATCACAACAATCTAGTACAATGCCCAGAATACTGTAGATGCTTTCAAGACCTGGTTTTCCATCTCACATCTTCTTCAAGCTTAATCTTCAATTTGACATCAGCTATGCAACTATAATTTTTCAAGATTTCTCAAAAGTTAAATCATTGTTTTTTTTTAGCTCTATTTTCTCAAACCTTTGATTTATATTACATAGTCTGTATGAAGTTATGGTTCTTCAAATAAATCTCCTGCCATAGTAGCATTTGACCAGCTCTTCCTTTGTTCTCAAAAGAGAGTTTGATGATATGAATATGAATATAAATATGTGGCTCATTTGGGCACTTGTATTAAAAAACTGAGCAGCAGAGTTTCATTTCCAAGCTGGGATAAAACAGTTGCAGGCCTGCCAGTTTGATTCAGGCTGGGCTGGTTTCTGTTTGAGGTGTTTTCAGACAAAAGCACTAAAGTCTTTGGTCTGTGAGATTCCAGGAGGATAAGAGCAGTTAAGCTAATTGATCGACAGTATGAAAACATTTGGTGTGCGCGTGTGTGGGTGCGCTTGTACGCCCAAACACACGAAAATGCTAATTAATTTTTGAATAATAATAATAATAATTCATTCACGAAGCATGATTTATTTCCCAATCTCCCCTAAAGTGGTTGCTTCTGAACTCTATTTTCTGTATGTTTTGCCTCCGTTTTTGTCAGGGGGCAGCAACAGCAGAAGCTGGAAGCCACTGAGCTTCTTAGAATTCTCCAAAGGCGCTTATGGGAAAACATGTTTTAACTGTGATAGTTAGCCGGATGATCGAGCTGCCTGCAAGCTGACAAACAGCTGAGGGAAAAACATATCAGAGGGTGCTGAAAAACTCATAACTGCTTTCCAGCCTGACAGTTCTTCAAGTGAGTCCCATATGTATACATATAGTATATGCATATGCATACACAGAGCTCAAACGCACGCTCATGAAATAGTCATGCAAGCATAGAGTATTGATTTGTTTTTATAATATTATTTTTTCTAATTCTGATGTCATGCTACACTTAGAAGAAAAATTATATTGGCACAGTACTGATATTCAGTTGCTATTAGCCTCTTTTAAGCCTCCAGTTAATGCACCCTTAACCATCTCATGCTTATTCTTAATGCCCTGCTTAGTCATTTCTTTCCACGGACCACTGGTAGACTCCTGGGGAGAGCGGCTTCAATTCAATTAAAACTTGAAGTTCTGTGACTCCTGATCCAATCAAGGTCTTGGCTCTGGTCCATAAGTATGACGTGAATGATAATGCCACTGAAGACAACTGTAGAGAAAGACAGAAGTGAGACAATACAGAATCTGGCATCGTGATGAAAACTTATAGAGATGAATTTTAAAAAACGCAAGCATATGCCTATAGGTCACTGCTGTGTGATGAACAGCTGTCTAAAAAGAGACTGCAATAAGTGTTTTATTTCAATGCTGGAAGAAAAGTGTTTCATCCAAGGCTGTTTTAATGTTATGCTGATGTAAGTCCATATTTATTTCCAGTGCTAATGATGTGGAACTATAATCAGAGAAGGAGAAACTCTTCAGTCTGTGAAGGTTCTCAGTCATCCAGGTCATCGTAGTCTAAGGAGCTTGGAAAGAAAAGCGTCCAGACGCTTTTCTTTCCAAGCTCCTTAGAGAAAGTCTTGCAGAAAACAATAACTGGAGGTCAATGAATTGAAAGAAAAAATGCTGACTTGCTAGTCACAGCAGGCTGATTGCTACAGTTACCTTAGTTTAAGTAAATCAGCAACAAAACTAAATCCCTAAAACTAGAACAAGCATTAGGATAATACTTGTACTAGTATTAGGACAAGTTATTTGTAACGCTTACATATAACTTGTCTTTTAGCCTTCTGCTCAGGTAAAGAGAATGATTGTACACTTTGTGCAGGGGCACTGAGAAGGTAGAGCAGGTCATCTATTAATCAGAAGGTCGGTGGTTTGATCTTTTTAGTGTGCATGTTGAAGTGTTCTTGAGCAAGAAACTGATTCATCCTTTGGATTGTGAGTATGATATTAAGTGCTTAAAGGCGTGAAGTGAAGTGTTACATGAATATAAGTGTGAATGGGGAATAATACAACTTTACGAATACACAAGAAATAAATGAAACCAAACAACGTATAGTAAAAAGAAATCTTGAATAGGACTAAATGTAGCGATCCAGCATCAGCAGTGAACGCTTCATCTGCTATCAGTGTTGACGCTGATGGCATCAAATAGGTCCCCTAGATCCTCACTCACACAAGTAAACTGGCCTGGACCTTGGGGTCGACTTGACTGACATCTCTCCTTGGCAGGAAATGTAGCATTGTTTGATTTCCTGAAAGTCTTCTGATTGCTCTATCTCCTGAGCTGTGAACATGCTGGATGAGGTCGGAGGAGGGAGGAAGTGGCTGGCTTGGATGAAAAGACATGTTGTTCCAGTGAAATCTAAGTGGAAGTTGGCTGACGATGAGCAGCTTTCGTGTTTGGCTGTGTGAAACCCTATTATATAACTTCTTTGTTAATTTTCCGCTGTAGTTATTTTACTAAAAAGACCTGATTTATTTCTTGTGAAGATAATCTCCTTGTGTATCTTTTCCGGCTCCATGCTAAAGTCTTTTTTCTTAATAATTAACAACTGCTGCATTTTGCACTCGACCCCACAGAAGAAGGGTTTCTGACATATTGTTTTCCCCTGTTTTCAACTTTTGTGCATTTACAATTATGTATAATATCAAGAAGTAAAATTCATTTACAACATATGTTAAAAACAAATATTTCAAGCACTTTCTGCTCCAGTTTTGATTATTATGACTGAGAATCATCAAATTTTATAACTTCATGGAGAATGCTGGCTTGACAGTTGTCCAGATGATGATTAATATTCTCCACAAGGAGGGTAAGCCACAGAAGGTCACCGCTGAAAAGGCTTGCTGTTTTACGAAGTGCTCTGTCAAAGCATATTAATGAAAAGCTGACAACAAGGGAAAAGTGTGCTAGAAAATTATCCATGAGCAAAAGGCATAACTGCAGTTACTACATTCCTGATATCAAGCATCTGAACCAGACACAACATCAGAGACATCTTACCTGGGCTAAGGGGAAGAAGACCTGGACTGTTGCTCAGTCTTCCAAAGTCCTCTTTTCAAATGAAAGTAAATTCTGAATTTCATTTTGAAATTTTGAATTTATGATTTGATGTGCCATATCATATGCTGGTTTTGGTGGTAGCTGGTAGATGGCAGTGCAGTCATCCACCAGGAGTGCTTCACGCTTCCATCTGCTGACAAGCTTTACGGATATGCCAATTTTCTTTTCCAGCAGGACTTAGCAGCTGCCAGCAGTGCCAAAACTACTGCCAACTGGTTTGCTGACCATGTTATTTCTGTGCTTGATTGCCCAGCTAACTTGTCTGACATGAACCCCATAGAGAATCTGTGTGATAGTGTGAAGAAGAAGAAGAGAAACATCTGACCCAAAAATAGAGATAAGTTGAAGTCGTCTTTCAAAGCAATATGGGCTTCAATAAAACCTCAGCGCTGACATAAGCCGATAGCTTGTGTGCCACGTGGCATTACTGCAGTAATTTGTGATAAAGGAGTGCTAATCAAGAATTGAATGAATAAATAAACACGCTTTTCATAAGTTTGACATTTCTGTAGTGTAATTTTTTTCATTGATCTTAGGAAATTTTCTAATCATTTCAAATCATAGACTTTTAATTTACTAAAATGTAATGAATATCAACATGGTTTTTATAGTTTAATATCTAATTAGTTTTTATTTTATATCATTCTAACATTTTCATTACATTCAGTTAAATTTCACTTAGTTTCCATAATAAGTTTGCATATTTAAGTTTAGTTTTAATTTAGTTTTTATTAGCTTCAGTGTGAGTTTTAGTGTTTTATTGTATGATTTCAAATGCGGAGACAGAAACTTAAACTCAAAAGCAGCTTTATTGCTAGACACCAAGAAAAACCCTAACTAAAATTGAAAGTACAAAATAAACTAGGCAGGCGGGCAGACAGAACACACAGCTTGGTGAGGGTACGACACACCACAGCAAGGAAAACACAGGGCTAAAATACACACTGGAGCAATAAGGGAATGGGAGACAGGAGGGAAACACAGCTGGGAGAAATCAGAGCTAACAAGACAAGGGGATGCAAAAGCAGACACACTGACATGAGACATGGACTTTCAAAGTAAAACAGGAAACACGACAGGCACACACTAAACACAAGGACACAGGAACCAAAACCTAAGAACGAGAAATCACAAACCAAGAAGAACTGGAAAGTAAGAAATACAAAACAGAAACCAAAACCACTAGTAGCCAAAAAACCATGATCAAATCCAAGATCAATAATAATAATAATAATAATAATAATAATACAAAAAACCAAAACACTGGATCACCGACCCAAGACCGTTACACCTACTGTCTGTTCAGAGAGGTGCCAGGGCGGACAGCATAGTGATTTTATTTTCAATAAAAATTTGATCTTGATCTTTGATCTTATTTTATTTTGTCTCTCAGAAAGCCTATTTGTTCAGACTTACGGATTTCTCAGACAGTTTTGAAGGAGGGAGGACTGCAGTGAGAAGTTTCAGGTGTGACTATGTGGCACTGGCAGTTCACATACAAATTAAGAGACACAAAACACATTATTTTTCTGTTTTCTAGTTTATGTGTGGTCAGTGGGGAATTAGAGGATAACTTTAAAATGAGTTCAAACTAATTTTATAGGACTTCTAAATAAGCTTGAGCCTAAAGTAAATTGTGTACTGCATACTGCAAACGTGCATTAGAGTTCTGCCTTCTA
Organism: Oreochromis aureus; assembly: GCF_013358895.1. Lineage (NCBI taxonomy): Eukaryota > Metazoa > Chordata > Actinopteri > Cichliformes > Cichlidae > Oreochromis > Oreochromis aureus. The sequence continues at coordinate 8,483,442 of NC_052953.1, read as the reverse complement.
CACCTTTGTTTACTGTTGGCTGGTCTGGATTATTATGACTCGGATGAAATATTTAATCATTTCTAATTCTGGTCTTACTAAAATATGGAAATAAAAAAACCAAAGACTAATGAGCCTATCCAGGGTTTCATCTATGAAGGCTAAACAGGCTCATCAGTAATGGATGAGAAATGTCTCGATGTTTCTGCTGCTGTGAGAACCAGCGCTTTTAATCACTTGCACTCTGTGAGAAATATTGTGGCCTGATGTGACTGCTAATGTCCCTGTTAAAAACACCGTGATCAGATGTTGCAATATGCACTGATATAATTTACAATGCTGCGATTTCATAAAGCTTGCGCCAGTAATCTGTATGCTGTATGGGCAGTCCAGTTTTATAATGACTGGCAAACACTACAGAGAGTCCCCTGACAATGAATTTAGTTGAATAGTTTAAATGTGTTAAGCATATTATTGGGGAATGATAATGACCTGTTGTGTACTAAAGGGAGTAGGGCATTTGGAAGAATTGGCTGAAACAAGAATATCCACTTGAATTTAGTATCAAATTCAAATAAAAAGAGAACAACACTGTTTGATATGGTTTCCAGTGAAATATCAAAACACACACACCAAAAAACAATATGGCTCATAAATAGGGAATGTTCCTGCAGTTTCACTCATAGGAGATCCAGGGAACAATGCCAGTCTCATAAAATACAGGAGGTATGTTACAATGTCAAGAGACTGTCTCTGTAATATGCTGCATACAGCTCTTTTTGATACTGTCACCAAGGCAAGAGGTCGAAGGTGAAGTGAAGCTATAAATAGAAACATTACGTGGTTATTATTAACAAACACTATTTACATGTGTGTTCTACCAAACAAACCCTATTTAATAGTTTCAGGTTTTCTATTATCAGTCAATACCAGACATTGCCTTTGTTTCAGTTAAAACAAAATAAAAACATGTCAGTCTGGTAAAGTCTTTAAGCTTTCACAAGTTTGTGCCTCAGAGCAACAAAGACACTAGTGATATGCGGAACTTCAGTGAAATCCCCTTTTGGACTGATGCAATAAGAGCTTCTTTTTGCACTGCAGTTGAGTGATAATATTACCATGAGTCACCAATCCCATAGTAAATCTGCGATAACTCTAGTTGGGGTTTTTTAAACAGCAAAGCTTCTTCTAACTTTAGTACTGCACCTTCAAGTAGAAACTGAGGACTGCCTCTTCTTTTTCAACCATGATTTATGGGTTCGTGTGCAGCTTCATTTTCTGACCTCCACTGATCATTAGGTCACAATAATGGTTTGTTGCTCTTCCATTGGTTTGTACTAAGGACTATTTCTTTTCTGTGTCTCCAAGGTTTTTACGTAGCACACAGAAAAGATGAATGTCATACCGGTTATTTCCTTTTGATTACCAGTGTTCACCTTGAGGCATTCGGAAACTGATTAATGTTGAGACAAAAGAAATGAAATACTTTCCGATTTCCTCTCCCTCTGGGATTGACAAACCTGTTACTCACTCGGGTAAGGGCTTGCGCTGCTATTTGGTATCTAGTCAGGTTATAAAAAATGTGGCTAAGGACACAGTATAAACCTTATTAGTGGAAATGCAAGTCCACAATGGATTAACAAGTGAAAAAGCACTTAAATGTTTTTGTTTAATCATGTCTGTAGAGATTTTTATATTTATTCCCTTTACTTACAATTTCTACATACATTTTTCCCAGGAAAAAAATATACATGCATATACAAGTATTTCTCAGTATCATTTAAAGTGGTGAGCACTGTTACTTTGTTTATCAATCATGATACTCCTTTCCTGTTCCAGGGGAACATAAGGCCAATGTCTTCACATATTATGTGCCCTTTATGTAATTTCATAAACACAACTGACATTTGAGAGTTTTTCATGCCAAAGACAGAACAAAAAATCTGAATTTAGGAAACAAAGCCAATACATTGTTATTTAGAAATGAGTTTATTTGACTGACAAATACATCCAAGAATGGCTCTGCAGACTAGGTAGTTTGTTAAGGAGCCTATGTCTTCACCAAACTGAGCTTACAAATGAGGCAGAGATCCAAAGTAATTCAAGTGCAGCTTCAAAACAGACATAAATAAATAAAAAAAATAAAAAGATTTAATCTGGTCTCCAGCAAACAGCATTACAGTAGGCAATAGTCCTTCATTGTCATGTATTCCTTTTTATATACCAGGCTACAGCACACTTTCTTTTACAAAGAAAAGGTTGGAATGGAGTGTCCATGTTCTTCACTTATATTAGCAATCCTTCAAAGTATCCTACTCCTTATGCATGTTGTCTTATTTAATTTAGTGTAGGTCGCATGGTCAGTTCCAACAACAGACACAGATGCTTTTTCCTTTTTTTAAGGTAATGATTTCGGACTGTTTCAGCTAGCTGCTACTAGCAACGTGGCTAATGTTAAAGCGTTGCTACTGTACTAAGCAATTCAAAGAATTCTCTTAAAACTTGAAACTTATAAATATATGTATGTGTGTGGGGGGGGGGGAGGTGGGGCTAACATTAGTTCTGTTTTGTTTTGGGGAACAAAAAATAAAATCCAGTCAGCCTGTGACCCCGCCCACCTTCTTATTTCATGATTTCGTTTAGTCCAGGTGGCGCGCGTGCTCTCAGCTGACGCTGAGCGCTGAACCGGTGACACTGTTGAATGGGTCCGTTATAGGCGAAGTCTGAGTTTCAGAAAAGAAAAGAGAGACACGTGAAAATAAAGCTCAGAGCTAAGTCCATATGAAAGAAAGTGCTTGACTTTCCAAGTGTTCATTTCTAACAGAAAATAATGTGTTTTGTGTTATTTTAGCCAATATGTAATTAATGTCGGCAGACCCTTTTTACATATTAGCTGATCTTCTGCCAGGCCAAACAGATCAAACCTCAGGCTCAGCCTCAGCTGTCCCGCTTCCATCTCTCTATTCCCACACTCCTGACACTGAACCAGCCCCACTGATATCTAAAAAGAAGGTAAGTTTTTTAATGTCAGAAATGTGTCCAATTGCAGGGTGCCCCTTGTGAATGTTTTTTTTTCTACACACTGTTTATTGCAATTATGCATTATCATTATAAACCACATAAATAGAGCAGTTTTCGAGAAGTGTGTATTGCTCTGCATATAATTTGCATGCTGCCTATGACTGTTGCAGGTGGTGAGAGCTTTCTGAAAGTTAAAACAAATTAAAACCTATTTGAGTTCCACAGACTCAGGACAAAGAGGTGTTTTAGTTCCATATATTTTGTTTAAAAATTGATATCCATAGGAATATTTAAGTTTTATTTGCCAGTACTTATTATTATAAATAAGTATACCACTTTATAAATGAGAATTTAAATTTACTTTGATTCAAAAAGCTAATGTATATTATATTTGTATTTGGTGTAAGGTAACAATCAGTGTAAAAAAAAAAAAAAAAAAAAAAAAAATCAGTTCTTCCTCCAGTGAAGCGGCTTTTTAAACATTTTGGATCTGCCATGCTGAAGATGTCCACCAGTACCTCTGAAAGCCTAACTGTGAGCTGCTCCAGGCTAGTCTGCTCAATTCAGTGTTTTTATTTTTCATATAGTGCCAAATCACAACAACAGACTGCCTCATGGTGCTTTATATTATGAGGTAAAGACCCTACAATAATACAAAATTGTAAACATACTTCCCCTTTGCTGGAAATCCAATGCGATTTAGCATAAGAAAATGTCAGCCCTAGTGGCAGCAATGAAAGAAAATTTTCTTGGCAGTCAGTCTTAATGTTGATAGTGTCATTTTTAAACTGCTATCAAAAGCTGAAACAAAAAATCCATACTAATGCATTTTAAAATTATCACCATCCACAGGATTTTTTGTTTGTCTTTTTGCAGAAAACATAATATACAGTAAGTCATGTGGTATTTTGATAGGTTTTGCATCTCAAGATGTCTTTACGTTGTTAGCTACCTTACATTACAGACAATTACTGACATGTCAAAATGATTCAATTGTATGACATGCTGCCGTTTTAGTTATTCAAGACAGGCTATAGACAGTAGATAGAATTGTTTTTAAGTCATACTGTAATAGTACTGTAAGTAATTAAGAAAATTCTATTATGTGCAGGTTATAGTTAGTTACTGTTAGAAATAGTATCCTCTAGACCAGCGGTCCCCAATCCCCGGGCCTCGGACCGGTACCGGTCCGTGAGTCGTTTGGTACCGGGCCGCGAGAGTTGAGGCTCAGGCGTGAAATGTATGGTTTTCAGGGTTTTTATCGGTTTTCAGCGTTATTTTGTTATTGTTTTTATCGTTAACTCGGTTTTCCTGGGTCTTTTCACGTGTGTTATGAATAAATCTTCATTTTTTTGGTACCGGTACTAGTTTTATTTTGTTGTATTTATCCGCGACACCTTAAAGGCCGGTCCGTGAAAATATTGTCGGGCATAAACCGGTCCGTGGCGCAAAAAAGGTTGGGGACCGCTGCTCTAGACTGCTTTAGGGCAGCCTGACCATAGCTCTTGGAAATATGAAATATAAAAGGTCATTTTGTGGGGATAAATGTGACAGATGGGGCCAAAACACTCAAAGCCAAAGGGTGTTTCCAAATAGAATAAAGCAATCCATGGATTCAATAAACCACAAAAAATCCATCACTTTCTGTGGATTTTAATCTGAAATGTCAGGATGTCGATCAATACCACTGAAACTGATCCACACCATCTCATAGAGTTATCCCGTGGTCTGTGATTGAGGATTTGACAAATCGAAAATGATTTCAGACACAATATAGACACAGTTGTTATATGGTTTATTCAGGTGAAATACTATTCCACAGACATAGAAGAACATCAGGTGGAGTCAATGAACAGATATCACATGTTCAATAAACATTTTTGCAAGATCCAAAGACAAGTATAAAGTACAGTGCAATGCAGAACATTCAGTAGACTACCAACATGTTTGTACAGTTTTTTTCACCTGTTAAAAGAAAATAAATATTGGTTTGTACATTTTGCTCTGATAATAAATAATACGTCCATGTCTGATGGATTTCTATGTTTGTGTACAATGCCAAAATGTCTCAGACAATAAGGCAACAAATCAAATTAATAACTTTATTCCCCAATGACAATGTTCCCTCACTGGTGATATAGGAAGTGAATTCGAGCATCTTTCGCCAGTCAGTTAATAATCTATTCATCACGTTCTAGTCAAAAAAATAGATACATCTATGGTAAAGTGATTCTTTATGTCTAAATTATTTTTGGAAATGGATGAACAATCATGGCGGTGAGCTGTATTTGTGCATTGCAGCACATGTTAAAGTGCAAAATGGAAACAGGTTTTTGTAAATAAATGGATTTTTATCATTTTTGTCTGTGTTCCCCTAAGAGTTGACACTTTTGACAAATTGCTGAAGTGCATGTGATAGTCCTTACCCTGCCTGGCTCTGTGAGATAGTTGTGTTTTTGATTCCTGTTTGTGGTTTTGGCTCCTTTTAGATCCAAGTTTGAGGAACAGCCAATCTCCTTGTTAAGTCTGATGTAATAGCCATTACTGGGTCCAAATACTCCCTCAGATCCCAAATGCAAGCAAACAGTGAGGCACCATTTCAGTGGTTATTGTAGCTGTTTTCCTGTGTAGTCCAGGCACCCATTAAAAAAGGAGGATGTATAAGGTTGAAAGGAGTTAGTATTTTTAAAACAAAGTATTAAAACAAATATAGATCAGCACTGCTATAACTTGGGTATTAACAAAAATCAAACTGGGATTGAAGTTAGGCTTTTGGACATACAATTTCATGAAAGTAGCTGCAACTAATTTGGCTAATTGTTGTTGAAATAATTCCTCTGCAAGTGCCCAGAAAGCTTAGAAAACACCCTCTATACCACAAGGTTAGTCATGATTTCCAAGTTATTGCAATGACGACGTCTCATTTGCCAAAATAATTTATACAGATATTGTTGTTGAGCAGTATTAGATCTTTTTGTGAGCCATTTAAATAGTAGTGTAGGGTGCAATGAGTTTATAAAAGCATAACTTAAATGTATGCTAAAAATGAATTTTGCTAATAAGAAGCTGGCAGTGGCAGAATGATGATTTTTTTTTTTCCCATTTGACTCAGATCTACTGAATGAGGGACACAGCACTGCAGCACTTAAAACACTCGCATCTCAGACAACACAGTAGAGGCTTGGGCAGAAAACAGTATCATCAAAAGGTCAATACATCACGACTTAACAAGGGATATTCATAAGATCTGTCTTTATATAGTCTTTTTTCAGGGTACTGTGGAGGGCTTTTTTTTTTTAATCTTTGGCTGGTGTTAAATACAAAGTTTATAAGAGACTGCAGCATTTCTGATTTCTGCTCAATAATTCAAAATGATCAGATTTCAGAAATTGTGCCCTTATGTGGCCCAGTTCTCCAGTCACCGATCCTCCTTAGCTTTGGTAATGTTGGCTTATATGTACAATACACATTAATAACAACAGACCTTACCTAATTGCATGCACAACAATCTAACCTACACACTTTGTGTGTTGTTTCACATGTTATTATTTTATTGCAATTCTTTGCCATTCAGCCCCTGTTAAACTTTAACTCAATGGGCAGCTTCAGACACAGTCTTCTCGTGCTTGAGCTTTCCATCTCAGTGAATGAGACAGTTGTTCCATTTTCCTTTGAACATCACCAAATATATCTGCTCTAGAAGTGCTATAGAAAACTAATGCAAAACAATTTCAAGGATTCATGTCTGTACTGAGTTTTGTGTAATGTCTATTTCACATACAGTTATTGCTCTTTAGCAACACGTCCAGACATAAAAACACTTAAAAAGAACAAAATACATTGATTCACATTTTTCCCTAATACCAACAAGATGCATATTCTTTAAATACTTGAGTGATGTATTTTGAACTCAACTACTGCCCCGTGAGTGTGTGATGACTTCAGGCCTGAATGTCCATATCTTAGCAATTCCAAAACAACTTTTTTTCTAGGAGCATACTGTATATTACCACAGCCCTTCTTTTTCATGCAGTTGTATGCTTTATATTTGTTGTGAATGCTGATACCCTGCACCACACACAATTGCTCACAGTTTTCATTAAGGAATCGAAAACAGCTCTAGTACACAGTCATAACAATTAATACATTAAGAAGAACTTTTACAAATGTGTCAAGACGACTGTTTAAATCCATGCATGTCATGCATAGATGATGATCATTGTCTCAAGCCTGCAAAGCAGACAGAGTCGAGTGTTTACTGCATGACCAGTTATTTTCAGCCAGTTGCCTGTCCGTTCAGCATCTTCCTCCCGAGAACAGTTAACCTACTTCACCCTGCACCATCCTGCTAAGACCAAAGCCCCGCAGCCTGTGAATGAATGGGAGCATCCACACAGTCACATCCACCGCCCTGCAAACCTATTAAACCCTATAAACTATTATCTCACTTTCTTACCAAGCTATTGTTATTCCCAAGTGGTTATGAACAATGTTGCACCCCATACAATTTCTCCAGAGCACTGTGCACTCCAGACCTTGCACACAATGACACTTCCCACAATATTTCACAGATTCTTTCTATGTAATATTAACAAACCCCATAGTACACTGAACAAATACAAAACTGGACAGTCACTAAACTCTCTATAGCTGCCACCATACTGAATGCAACACTGCTCAAATGCACATAGCTAATGAATACTAAATGTTGTGTTATGAAGAGTGATATGTATAGTTAGCTGTCCATTTTAAGAGCGCCTCTGTCTCTTGGTACGTAAGGTCCAGGTGTCCTTGAAACTGTAAGTTGTCGGCATGTATTTGCCACCGAGTCAAATGTCTGTGTCCTTGGGGACTCCAGTTTTTGTATTCTACAGTCATGTTTTATTTTACACGCATGTGATTGTCTGTATTTGTTTTTGAGTTTCATCTTCACAGTCTTTTATGGTAGCCAGTAAATGCTGGTCAAGGCAGAAAACGCCTCAACTCTTATTTCATGCCACTTCGCAGCACCTGATTAGCTGCGATGAGCATGACGCTGATGATGAAAGCAATGGCAAAGGCGCATATCAGGCTTTTGCGCACACAAGTTTGCTTGACTTGCTGCGTCGGGCTGGAGCCTGGGGAAAAGGAAGTAGGAAGAGACACAAGGAAAAGCAAAATGAGCTGAAGGTCCACTGAATCGGGTATTATTTAATGGTTCAAAGACATTTGATTGTTATTTCCAAATGAAAAGCTCACCACAAAATCATACAACTACAAGAACACAAATGAAGGGGAGTGCACACAGCCAAGAAAATTTGCTTTCACACCTGTATGCTACATAATTGCATTTAGATTGAAATGTTAATTGGAGTTTTGGAACAATAAACCAATGAAAGGGCACCTGACTGGCATATTAAAGGACAAAACATTGCCAAAACCATTGTGAATCAAAGGTGTAATTGTTTAGGTCTAACGCAGATGCAAAATCATCTCCAGTAAAGTTTGAGTTCATATCTGTTGTACTTTTACATCCCCCCTTCCCCAATAAAAAATAAATAAATAAATAAATAAAAATAGATAAAATATTGTTTAAAAACAATATTTACTAGCTTTTCATTTCTTATGTTTTCTCCATAGGATTATTACTGTTCTCAGAGAAATCTGTCTCATAAATCACATAATAGGCAATTAATTACTTTTGAGAGAAAACTTCAGCAAATTTCATGTATCTAATAATAAAGAGGCATAATTTGTTTTTTGTTTTGTGTTTTGTGTTTTGTTTTTTCCCCCACTGAGTGAGAAGAAAGACAGAGGGGAGCAGAAATAATGTCATATTTTTCATATTACAGAACAGCAGCCTAAAAGAGCACAGCAGTTCACTTACTGCTGATAAGTACCTAGAGCACATTTTAATCAAGTGAACTTGCTGATGGGAGAAACTGGTATCTCCAGTTCTACACTGTAAAATGTAATATTGTGTTTAATTAAAAATATTAAATAGGCTGAACTCATTTTTTATCAATTTGTTATTAGAACTCGATTTAAATAAGTTACCAGTACTTTTTATGCAAAAACGCTGATAAACTCCATTTATTTGATGTATCTTAACTTAGAAAAACTAAGTAAGCTGGAAGTTTTGCTTCTCAGGGCGGAAGGATGAAAGACGTAGTATGGAAAATTTTGTGCAAAGTGTTTTGAAAATGCCACGTGACTACCGTCCTCCTCCCTCCCGGATCAGTCTGCATGTTCATGGCGCCAGCATTTGTTATGGAATATATTGAGCAAACCTGGAGATATTATTGTTGTCATTGCTGTGGATCTTTACTGACTTGGTGAGTAAATGTTTACTCTTATTCAAACTGATTTTGTGGCTTCTCTTAGTTTAGCACCAGGTTTATAATCTTGCTAGCTAGTTAGTGTTAGCCTAGCGTGGCTGCTGCCGCTGGGCTCATCTTACTTAAAAATTAACACCACAGCCTTAAAAACCTTACATAAAACTATGTCGGTGAAATTTTCTGTTGATTGTTTGAAATAAATAAGTGAGATAAGAGCCCAGACAAAATTCTTCGGGAGGTGCAGCCGTTAGGGGTAGGGTGGGGGTGGATAACGGAGCTCTCCGAAAAGCGTGGAAGCACTTTTGCAAATATGTGATATTTTGATAAATTAAGTAGATATTCGAGCATTACACAGCTACATTCTCGCCTGAAAATATCTTAAAAGGTTATTTTGTGACCCAGAAAGGGTAGTCTGGGGAAAAGGAGGATCGCATTTGTCGGCTATGTTTGTCAGAGGAGCGGCTAAAAAACTTATTACTTTTTCTGGGTCACAAAATAAACTTTTAAGATATTTTCAGGCGAGAATGTAGCTGTAAATAAATTTCAAATATCTGCTCGATTTATCAAGACATCACATATTTGCAAAAATGCTCCGACGTTTTCAGAGACGTCCATTATTTTCATGCTTTGTGGCAGCTTTTGAACATCTGTGGCATCTATTAATGTCAAATCTAGCCTTTATTTAACAACATAAGCAAACTCTATGTTACAATGATTGCACAGTCATTAAGGATCAAATCAATGTTCTGTTTTCTCCTCTGCTTGCTTCTTACTGTCTTTGAGGCCGATCGGGACCAGCACTCCTGCTGTTGGACAGAAAGACATCAACTCAGTGGTAAGTATTTTGGTTTCAGTGGTGATAATTGATGACAATATATTAGCAACTGTCAGTGACATTTATATTAATCAGGCTGAACTTTAATCATACTTTAGATCAGCCTGTTTTATTGTTTTGTTTGTGCTTTGGTTTGGGGAAGTTGTTTCTTTACTGATCTTTTCCTTTCTTCTGTTATTAGACTTGAGATATGACTGCACTATGCTGTTGCTGGTGACCACAGTTAATTCTACAAGACATGCTGTGTAAGTAAACAAACAACAACAGTTTGGTCTGCATTTCTTGAAAGATCACATCCCCAAACTTAGTTTAGAGGGTCTACACTGTATATAGTGAAGTCTGCAAGTTTTCTAACAGCAAAATTTGTTTTGTGCCCAAAATCATTTTGCACATCATTAGAATGAAAGTTATTGGCCATGTTTGCATAGCCCTTTTAAAATGATGCTTTGATGACATTATTGTATGTTGGGTGGTGGTCAGGGCTATGCAGACTGACAATTGGGACATTGAATGTCACCTCTCCGGTGGGGAGGGAGCCTGAGATTGTCTAAATTGGAGTCTGTTTTATACCAGAAGCAGAAAAAAATGTTTTAAGAAAGCAATTAAGTTAAAATATGATTGTTTGCTTGCAGGACACCAGGAGAGATGAGTCCTCCGTCACAGATGGTGTGGCTCAGTGAAGATGGTCGCCTGCAAGTTCAAGCTCATTGCATCTCCAACCATCAACCACTGCCACTGTACTTAAGGGAAGTTAAAGACTTTCTTCTGCACTTACATTTGGATCACCTTGATCCATGACAGTCATTCAGGCAGTAATGCCTGGACTAGAAACAAGCCATCCTTAAAATATTACAACATTCCAGCTCCTGTGTTGGAATGGAAAACAAATGTGTTGTTTAAATTAGAGACTGCACTTGTGACAGAACAACAAATATTTTATTTTGATTATATAAGTAATGTAAGCACAAAACAAACTTGTGGTAGGCCTAAACTTATTTTCAGAATAATTACATCTGAGACTTTGTTTCATTGTAATAACAGTGATGGCAATATTTGTTGTTCAGCAGAACAGTGTCCATTTTTGGCTGTTATACTTTGTTGTGTTTGAAAATAAAAGTTGGGCTGATTTTAACATCATTACAAAAGTGTTGTTAATTATTTTAAATCATATTCAGGTTACCACAAATTGTTTTTTTCATTTCGTTGAACTTGAAATGTTTGTTAGTAGGTAAACAATTAGTATTGTACAGTCAGAAATATCAAGTTATTCTTAATACTGCAGACTTGCAATGTATAAGTTGTCCTAACAGTCATCTTAAGTAAGCTTTACTTAGTTTTTTTGAGGCAATGAGTTTCCATAATTTTTTTGAGTTCTGGGAACTAAAAAAAGGCTGTACAGTGTACTCAAAATGAGTAAGTTGCCCTAACTTGGTCATCTTATGTAAACTTGATCCAATTTTTTTGAGTTCTGGGAACAAATGAGCTTGTACGGAATACTCAAAATAAATAAGTTATCCTAACTTAGTCATTTTTAGCTAAGCTTTACTCAATTTTTTTGAGGCAACGAGTTTCCATAATTTTTTTGAGTTCTGGGAACTAATTAGATTTTACAGTGTATTCATGTGAGGGCTGAGTTTTGGTGCGTGTTTTTTTGTTTTGTTTTGTTTTGTTTTGTTTTTAAATGCGATTGTGGGGAATTTTGAAGTATGAGAACTTAATCTGAAAGAAATAATAATATATTCATACTGTTCGACAATGTAAATAGTTGTTACTGTATTATTATTGTGATTTGGGACAATATAAGTACAAGCAAATTGAATTGGATGCAGGAAGGCGAAGCTTAATTCAAAACAAGTTGATTAGTCCAAAAATACAAAGTCCAAAATTTCAGGGCCAACTCGGGAAGAAAGCCAGTGATAGAATAGACAGACTCACAGGGAACCGAGCAAGGAGATACTCAGCAGTGCAGAGAAGAGAGCTGAAAGATACAGCTATGAGGACATCACAGCAATGAACAAGACGAGATTACACACAGGTTCACAAGTGGAGAGCTAACAGGTGGGATACACAGCTGGAGACACAATGAGAGGCGGGGGGAAGTTAAGCTCAACACACGACACAGAGAACAACAGTTACTAAAATAAAACAGGAAGTTTGACGCAACAGAATAGGAGAATTGGATTAACTTGACAGGAGGACCAGGCCAGGCAGGTGAACACAGAAAGACAAACAAAGATCAAACAAAGTGAAACACAATGGAAACACAAAGTGAACTAAATAAAGTTCACTAAATAAACAAGGCTAGAAAATAAGCAATAAAAACCTATATAAAGCAGGAGATAAACAAAAGGGAATAACAACAACGCCACATATAGAAAAATAAACATCGACAACCAAGATACACAAAAAGCCAGAGATAACCTAAAAAGTAGACCTTTAATAGTAAGCAAAAATTTAGACAGAGGTTGCTGGAAAGATATAATAATTAACAATATATAGTAAAATACAAAACATTACAAGAGAAAGGAAAAAAAAGAAAAGAACTTGAACATACATTGCTTTACACGAACCCAAAGGAATTAAACATTTAAGAAAGAAAAAATACTCAAAGACCCAGAGACCATGATAGGTTTAGCAGATGGTATCGCATTACACAATCCTGGCTTACTTATTGTTGACTCCTTCATCATTTTAGAATTTATCTTAAGATTTTCCTCACTGAAATACATGACAGAAATACTGACCCCATATAAGCCAGTTTGCAGCTTTGGATCCACAGGTGGAGCCCTCTTGGCTTTTTCAAAGTCAAGGTTTAAATCTAAAGGTGGCTGTGCTTTTTTAGCAGGGCCCCTTAGCTTTGGAGTGACCTGCCTGGGGAGGTACGGCTCTCAGAATCGTGACTTCTTTTAAATCCTTTCTTAAAAGCCCCATTTTTTCTTTTATGTGATGTTGTCTTTTCATCATCTTTCTATGGTCCTTGTTATTGTTACTTTTAGTGCTTTTACTATTTATACTGGCATTTCACCTTTCACTATAATTCAAAATCCTATACTTTAGACAAATACATAATCACAGAAAAGGACAGCAGAGCTTGCAAATGTGATGTCATTTACAAGTGAAGATCATTTGTGAAATTAAAAGCAGATATCATTTGCAACAATTAACAACCATTTGTGTGTAGAGAGTGTCTGTAATTATCAGGGCCTGAGGAGCCCAGAAAACCTTGTGCTTTGTTTACAAAGACATTATCATTAGCATAAATAATACATTATTATATGTAGTGGCTTGTAAATGTCATATCTTTAAAATACACCATGAAGAGCTATACCATGTTTCATATAGCTTGAGGGACCTTAATAACCTATGAGCAATAGTAATTTCTACAATGCAGTTAAAAGTTTAAAAAAACAGGATGTTATTTTTTAATTCAATATTCATATTTTATTCATTTATTTGTTGTTTTGATTGTGTTTTTTTCTCTAGAAAATTCTAGATTACATTCTAGACTTTCGCTTTAATTTCAGGGTACAAAACACACAGCAGTATGCTGAAATATAGGAGGTTCCTTACTGTCTATGTCCACCTGGCAGTCCTCGGGGTTCTCTATGTGATTCTCCTCAGTCATTATGATGTTTTCGATGTCTTTCATGGAAAGATGATCACAGAAGGTGTCATACAGTAGCCTCTTCAGCTCCTCCACTGTAAGCTTCTGCATGTCACACTGGGGATAGACACACCTAACATTAACGTGGACACAGGCTGGAAGGCACAGTAAAAACATACAAATGCAAAGACAGAAATCTATAAACACACACAGACATAAAATATAGAGAGAATGTAAGTGCATAAATAGCACTGCTGTCTTGTAATTTAAATAAAATATTTTCTGCACTGTAGGCTTTACCAGAAGATGGAAAATGTGAGTGATATGAATGTGCATTTTAGATTTCTAAATGAATGACATTTAGATCAAAGGAAAATTTGAGTGAGAGATTCCCCCGGTGGATCTGATACTCAACAAATCCTATTTCTGTTAAACTGGCTGATTTGAGTGCAAGCTCCTCATTTTAGGTGAAACATGTGCCCCATGGATCTCAGATCTAAAATTTTAACTTAAGTATTTTGTGTCTTTTTCAGTAAATAATAAATATTAGATTATATTGAATATTTCATAAAATGGAAAACGAATGCAACTTAATCACTGAAGTCAATCTAATAAAGGTGAATAAGACAGCAAAAAAAGTATTTACTAGCCATTACCACATCCCTTCCCATTTAGTTGGTGTAATCTAAAGTACTTTCCCTGGACACTGTTTTAGATACACTTAGTCAACTGTTTAATACAAATATCTGATCAGCCACTTACATGGCAGTAACTCAATTTCAAACTGAGCATTAGAACAGGGAATAAAGGTGATTTAAATGACTTTGAATGAGGCATGGTTGTTGGTGCCATACTGGTCTGAGTAATTCAGAAAATGCTGATCTACTGGGATTTTTCCACACCACCATTTTTTATGGTATACAGGGACTGGTCAGAAAAAGAGAAACTATCCAGTGAGGAGCAGATCTCTAAGCAATGTTTCTAGCACCTTGTTGAATCTATGCCACAAAGAATTAAGGCAAGCCAGTGCTTGCAAGGTGTACCTAGTTAAATTTCTGGTGAGTGTAATTACTTTCTAAACTACTATTAATTTCTTATTTCTCATTTTTATGTGAACAGCATTGTTAATGAGACATTTGTTCACAGAACAATAAAACTATTCTGTATTATGTATTCTTAATTTGACTAACAATGTTTTATTTCTTAATTAGTGATCACTGGTCAGTCTCGTCAGCACCCTGGCATCTCAGACACATAAATTACCCTTTGGTCTCAATATTGTGCATCACTGCACAGACACCAGTCTCACTCCCAGCTTGTCACATATGAATTGAGCTCAGCCTAAGCTCATCTCACTGTTGTGACTGAAGGCACTGTGTGATCAATCCAGCAGCACATGTTTCATATTAGTATTCTGTTATATAATGTTGCACGATGCTATGCAACACTCCCTTGGGCTTGTTGACTCCCTCAGCAGGTGTGATTCTTCTTTTGTGCACTGAGGATATGAAAAACTCACATTAATTCCCTTTCTTTCAGACTCAGTTTGGAACCTCATTTTTTTTGACAGGCATTTCGATGCTATTATCACACAGCTACAACAAAAACAACCCTGACATGAGCTACGTCCCCACTAATTTCTCTCACACTGTCAAAATGAACAGCTGATTGTCTAATGAGGTGTCTATAAATAAATTAATATCTATTTTGCATGAAAAATTGACTTGACTAAGTGATAAGACTGCCGCCACATGCAAACAAGCAAAGATCCAGGATTCCATTAACAAATTAATGGATGTAACAGCTATTCCTTTAAAGAACCTAAATGTTTAATAGCTTTGAAGTTTACCAAATTAATGACGTCTTTGTCTCCTTTTAATAACAAGAAATAATGTTTTATAATGAGCACCTTCCAAAAAACTGAGTCAAAGTCAGTGCCACTGAATTTGTCTGGTAACCCAGCTGCTGTGAGCTTTGGACCCAGAAGAGTAACAAACTCCTCAAAATCCACCTGGCCGTCACCTGCAGAAAAGAGGAACAGTTAGTGTTCATTATAGCTGATTTTGTTTTCTGCAGTAAAGTCTAGTTTTGTGGGTAAATGCAGAACAAAGCATCTGCGCTTTTGTGATTTAAAATAGTAAAATCCAATCTGTTTTTTGGCCTCACCATCCATGTCCAGTCTCTGGATGATGACTTCCAACTCCACCTCATTTGGCATGTAGCCAAGGGACCGCATGGCCATGCCCAGCTCCTGCTTTGAGATGAACCCATTCCCATCGCGGTCAAAGACTTTGAAGGCCTCACGGATCTCTGCAGAAGAAGACGCACACACAAACACACACACACACAAGCTGAAGTCTTACGGCAAACGAGGATATGAAAGTGGGAAATTTTCCACACACCAAAGACACATTTGTTATGCTGCATCACTGCTTGAGTCATAGTTATATGGGGGTTGGCAGCTCAGGAGAACACAAGTTAACTGCCAAAAGAGAGTCAACAAAAAACAAACCTTGAACACAACACAATGAGATCAGGACAAACTGTAAGGGCAGTAGTCTCTGCCTTGCATTTTAATAGGGATTTAAACCTATTAAATAACAGAAGATTTTGCACCCAAAATAGTCTAAAAATAGTGTGTAATTCTGCCACACTGAGAGGGAAAACGGAGACATTCTGGTAAATGCTTTCTGTCAATTCTTTAATAAATGACAGTCAGGTTGAAATGAGATTGGAAACTACCAATGGGCCAGCAACTCAAAAATACTGTAAAACTTCTCTGTGTAAGAAATGGCATCATCAAATGAAATAAAATCACTCACTGTAATGTGGAGGAATTGCTACAGTAAAAGTGATGAGCTGATTTTAAACTAGCTCCACAGCACAAACACATACTTATCATTTTTGTTAGAAATCTAATTATTGTGTGGTCCAAAGAGACTTGAGATGTTTGTGTCAAAACATTTGGCAGTCCAAATTTAAAACATCTGTTGGATGTGTGGCTTTTTTGTATTTGAGTCTGTTTTGTTATTAAGTATCTTAACAAATGATCAGTGACAGTTTGTATCCAAATTTTGGCACTCTCTGTTGTCAGTTGAAGAAAAACTACAAATTCAAGTCACATTAAAACCAAACCTCAATTGTAGTATGTTTGGAGCTGTTTCTGTGGAGGAGGAGCTTACTGATGAGACAAAAAAAAACCTTATAAAATCAATACCATGGATCATGAGACTACAAATTGATAACAGCCAGTCTGCATTTCAGGCTGTAGCCATGGAGTTTGAACAGCATGGGCTTTTATGAGGCAGGAATGGTCTAACAATGAGATCTTATCAAGATACATCATGGGAATAAGAACTGCTTAAAATACTTTCCCTTCCTCTTTTTGTACGTACAGCTTAGAGTCCCCAAGCTGTCTAGTTATTTTTTCAGTATTACTAAGAATATTTAGTTGTCACTATAGCTCAGAGTTTCTCAGCCTAAAATCAGTATTCATTGGTTTATTTTCTCTTTTGACAATTTAAATCTTTTCACTGAGGGAGAACTGCATTTCAGTTTATATTTTCACTGTGTATGAACCTGAATCTAGAACAAGAGGTCTTTTGTTTTTCATTTATCATTGAAGGGGGACTTATTGTAAATCCCAATTCTATATTTCTGTTTGTGTTATTTGTAATAATCCTTAATCTTATACCATTCCTTGGTATATTCGATTCATCCGCTGTTTTAGCTCACCTCGCTTTAAGGCTACTATCCCTTTGAGCCAGTCATCATCTCACTGGCTGGCCCTCACAAACAGAAGGTTTGAGCAACATGTTGGCTGGTATGACTAGAGTAAGGATATCCCGTCCCCTCTCACTGGCATCATGCAGATTCATGTAATCCAAAGCTTAAGTACTTGGTTCATGGAAATGACGTCTACACAAGATGACCTTATTATACAATATTTTTAATATATTTGATATTTTTAAAATTTAATTATACATTAATTTTAATATAATATTACGATTTTAACATGAGCATCCACTACTGTACAAATACAAATATATAATCAAAAAGCTACAGTTTCTTCCTATTTTTATGATTTTGGTGTACAAAATCTCTGCTTTTTGCTGGTTGATGAAACCATCCCAGTCTCTTGGATCCTCCACTGTGAGATCGTTTGGTTCTTAGTGTTCAGAGCAGCAGATGAAATATAAGTAGGGGCTGATGAGTCCCTTAGTTTTTAATAATTTCTTTTGATGTTTTTAAAATGTTAACATATCAAACCTCACCTTCACTGACCAGTATTGACAACAACAACAACAATGACAATAATTACAAAAATAACAATAATAATAATAAATTATTAATTTGATAGTGATCAAAATAAGTGCAGCTGAGGTAAAGGTACTCTACATGTGTTTTTTTTCCCATCACAGACTACTAGAAATCGACAGTAGAACAGTAAGAAATCAAAGTAATGTGTGTTTTTTTTGTTTTGCTTTTAGTATTATTATTACAGCACTTACTTTAAGATAAACATAACAAACTAACAAACTCGACAGCAAAAGGCATTAAGTGTTGCAACTACTCTGTGTCAGCAGAAAGCTTTTTCTAAACTTTGAAACCTTGAGTTCAATCACTATGGGAAATCTTTCAGCAGTTAATTCCTCGTCTTTGCCTCACTGCATATTTCCCTTCATTCTCCACTTGTTTACCTTTCACGAGGGACTGAATCCCTTAATTTATGCAACAACATCCACGACCGAGTCACCTATAATTTGAAACTTGTCACATCCTCGTCTTACATGCCTGATTAGCACACAAGAGCAGAGCTGGAGATGAATCTTAAAACAGAGACAATACATAGTGCTCAGAAAATCACATGTCAAATTGGCAGTATTTGTAATTTGTTTGTTGAGATGAAATGTATCACTAAAGACCGATGTAAATCTCATGCGCTCTTTGTAATAAGATTCAGGAACATTTAAATTCCCCACACGTCTGGGGAAGTTTTAGATCAGGTCAGAGTAAAGACAAAGATAATTTAGGTGTGTAAATGAGAAAAATGTTGAGTAGGTTTGGAATGAATAATGGAAACAAAATAAGTGAATGCTGCTACTAAATAATACATAACCTGTCTCTATTATATGATTTAGTTCCAATAAAAGCTTTCTAGGTAAGGAAAATAAAATTATAATATTTATTTAAAAGACTTTTCAGCTTGCAGCCAATAGCTGCTGTTAAATTACTGAACTCTAATGCTAAACGAGTGTACATCATTTGAAGCAGGGTAATGAATGGACAAGCCTTAGGTAACATTGACAGTGTGACAGTACAACAAATTTCTCAGCAGAAAAAAAAACAAAACGTCAGTGATGGTAGAAAAGAGCATGTAATTGTGCTGTACTGTATAGCAGCAACTCCAGGAAATAGTCTGTTACAATCAAATAAATGCATAGGATAGAAACTGCACGAAGGGGACAAGGGTACTTAAAAATCATGTTTTTCAACAGATTACGTCTGGATATGCAATTTATAAAGCCAAGTCTGGTGACATTCACAGCAGCTGTTTTGACATCACTTTCCACTGCAAAATGTCTAACTGAAGATATATTCTGATTCACTGAGAGCCTCCAGCTGTGTTTTTTCCTTCACTGGGTATGATCTTATTGTTTATAGAAAAAATAATAGCGCAGTATCCACCTGAGGACCCTGCTCCATCTGTTTACTTTAGAAAGAGGGGCTTTCCAGCAGACACTTGCTAAAACATGTTGGTGCCTCGCAGGAGGCAAGCACATTCTCAAATTAGGTGCCAAAACTGTTTTTGCAAATGATCTCCTTCATGAAAGCCTTTTTATAGATCAAAGGCCAAAGTAGCAGTGTTACTATTAGTAGTTATAGTGTATCATTATATTGGTTATTTAAAAATAATCTGTTGGAGGATGATTTTATGTGGTGACAAACATCCTTTGCAAAATACTGAAATTGTTGTGTTGTACAGGCTTGAAATATAATGAATGGATTATCGTGTCCTGTGAGATACATGAGCATAAAGCTGGAAAATTTAGAGTTAGTTCAAATATTTTATCAAAACCACTTGCCTCCACATGAAACTAGGCCAGAGTAGTACTTGAATGAAGTAATAAATCTCTGAAGTAAAGAAGACCATGTGTAATCTCCATAGGCTGACTAGGCTGACTAATCAGTCTCTAAAATAATTAATTTTTCTATTCTTGACCACATTCTATCCAGATAAATACATTCTCAAAGCGATAGCACTATATCTTAATTTTACCCAGAAGATACAGCTGTATTCTTTTCTTTTAATTTTATTCTTTGGCCCAAAATGGACTGGATTCATATGTATTATGTACTAACTGTACTCTAAAGAAGACACTCTCTCTATAACAATAATAAAAAAAAGAAAAATCAGTTAATTAAATTGCACTGCACACTAATCAAAGAGACAAATACTTGTTTAAGTCCAGTATAACAGGTTTTAAATGCTCAGGTAAAACCCAGTTTTTACAAGCAGTGTTTTCTGCTGGTCTAACTGGTCTCACATAATCATGTCTGCTAGCTTCAAAGCTGCATTTGTTGCTTTTTGACTAGTTTGGAGCGGCACAACAAGCCCGAACCCTTTAGAACCAAGTGTGTCATATTTGATATGTGAGGGGTTTTTTAGTTTTTAGACTTCTTCATCAACAGTGTGATTTCTTTTTCCCCAAAAAGGCAAAATAATTTGTGCAATAGACTTTTAAGGAACAAACTGTCTGATGCAGCCAAAATGATACAAATTATATTCAAATTAATATTTGAATATAATTCAAATATTATATATGGGGCGATCGTGGCTCAAGAGTTG
Source organism: Oreochromis aureus (assembly GCF_013358895.1). Classification (NCBI taxonomy): domain Eukaryota; kingdom Metazoa; phylum Chordata; class Actinopteri; order Cichliformes; family Cichlidae; genus Oreochromis; species Oreochromis aureus. Next base: position 8,462,836 of record NC_052953.1, on the reverse strand, counting down.
GGAGCTCGCTTTGTAATCGGAAGATTGCCGGTTCGAGCCCCAGCTTGGACAGTCTCGGTCGTTGTGTCCTTGGGCAAGACACTACTGGTGGTGGTCAGAGGGCCCAGTGGCGCCAGTGTCCGGCAGCCTCGCCTCTGTCAGTGCGCCCCAGGGTGGCTGTGGCTACATGTAGCTTGCCATCACCAGTGTGTGAATGTGTGTGTGAATGGGTGAATGACTGGATGTGTAAAGCGCTATACAAATACAGGCCATTTACCATTTAATATTTAAGTATCAATATATTTTTTATATATTTAATATTTATTTTATTTCATCAGAAATTTCATCAAAAAATTAGAATTTTCTGGCAATTCTTTCATGATTCAGGCTTTCATAAATGAGCAATGCCACTGGCAATGCTCATTTATGCACAATATGCCCTTTGACATCTGAGCACCAACACACTGGGGAATGGCATTAGTGAAATAGGCCTTTCACTTGCAGCTCATTATTTGTCATATGAGGGTGTATATTTTCTTCTAAATGATAATTCCCTAAACCTAACCAGGTAATCTAAATCCAACAATTTTACCAGCAAGTTGGAAATCTCAATAGTTCCAAAGTGCTTAACTTCCTAAACTAGCTTTTAAAATGGCATCATTGTCTCTGGGCACCAGTGCCAAAGGGCATTTTTAATGGGAAGATGCAAAAGATCATGAAAGCTACCAAGCCAGAAGCTTGTCCTTACATTCACCCACTTGTACCTAGTCATGTTTTCACTTTTTTCCTTTGTTTTAAAATTCATAAGGACGCAGCTTTCTGAAATCAGCATATCCTCCTAAGAACTGAGAAAAAAGAACCTTCCCAATGAACTTTTTTGGGATTTCCTGCCTCTTTGGAGCTAAAAGAGGCCAGCCAAACACATAAGATATCAATGGAAAGCCCAGGATGTCCTCTATTTAGTACATCAGGATTTTGTAAGGTCGTTCATATAAGTGAAAAGATATAGACCAAAAACAGAGGCCACAAATGAATAGGCTGGTTCTCAGCAGGATATGCATAATAAATTTTAAGGATTTAAAAATGAGAAAAAGTTGTTTGTTAATGTCAAATTTGACGTTTTCAAAATCGACCAGAGGCCGTACAAGTGACAAGCAGTTCCCTTTAAAGTGCCATGTTTTTACAATCCCAGCTCAGAAAAACTTGGGAAACTTTATAATATGTAAATAATACATAATGCAATGATCTGCTAATCTCATAAACATATATTTTTTTTAGATAGGCGATAGAGAACATATCAAATTCATGAACTGAGAAACTGTTCTATATTAAGAAAATTTGAATTTGATGGCAGTAACAAATCTCAAAATGCTGGGATGGGACAATAAAAGTCTTGTACACAGGTCTAAATAAAAGCAGCTGTAGGAACTTTTTGCAACTCATTAGGTTCTGACTCGCAACAAGTCAGTAACATGACAGGGTACGAAAGAGAGCATCTTAGAGGCAGAGTTTCTCAGAAAATGGGCAGATGTTCACCGTTCTGTGGTCAGACAAATGTAAATTTAAAATTCTATTTGGAAAATATGGACATCACATTTTCTTCACTAAAGAGGAAAGAGACCACCTGACATGTTATCAGGTCCCTGTTCAAAAGCCTGCATATCTGATGGTATGGGTTGTGTATTGTTGCTTATGGAAGATGCTCACACACATTGAAAAGCACAATAAATGTTGAATGGTTTTAGAGCAACACATACCACAGTAAAATATTAGGGTCTGGGTGCTGAACCGGCTAGCAAGCACTCGAGACCTTTCACCAGCTGAAAACAGTTGGCACATCATAAAATGAAAAACACTACAAAGGAGACCCAGGACTGCTGAGCAGCTATATTCACAACATTCCTCTCCCAGAAGTCCAACAACTGATACCCTGCAGACTGATGTTAAAACAAGATGGGATGCTATACATGGTTAAATACGCTGCTGTCCCAACTTTTTTGAACAAATATTCAAGTGTGCCAGTTTCAAAATGTGATGTTTTCTACATTCTTTTGTGAATAAAATATGGGTTTATCATTGAATTGTGTTTATTTACATTTTACACTGCATCCCAACAGTTTTTATTTTTGCTTCCAGCCTTTTTAAATTCTAACTAATGTAATTTTCAGCTTCTGCCTCATTAATATACATTATTTAATAGATTTTTTTCTTTTTAAAGCTGCCTCTTCAGCTCTGTTTCTGGGACCATAGCTTCACCAGGGAAGTGTGAATATTTTTGCTGAAAGCATGTGATGTTTGCTTTGATGTACAGAGGTGCTTGTTGGCCTTCAGATGCAATGCCACATAGTCCCCTGTGGTGTGATCTGACATAGGATGAAACCTCAAGTTAAGCTCAGCGGCTGAAAGAGCCAAGCTTCTAAAGCAGAACACCCACAAGAGAAAGGTGCAGTGCACTCCCTTTTGCACTTCTCTCCCTGTACACTGCTGTTTATCAGTGAATTGAGCTGCATCCTTGCAGCAGCACGGAGTTGCTAAACAAGTCTGTACACAGCTCTAAACAAAGTGAGGAACCACTTAGAAGTGGAGCTTATTCATGCATATAAATGGAAAAGGCTCGACAAGGCTCGTGAGTTCCACTTTCTCTGCAGTGTTTTCCTTTAAGCCGTATTGGGCTAACACTTTACATTACATTTTGGTAAAAACATGGCAACACTGGGACTTTTTCTTTGACAGGTAAAAGTTAATTAAGTAACATTAATGTCTAATTTATTTTAGTACTAACAAGTTAACAAATTGATATTAACAGTTGCTATGTTACAGATCTAATATGAGATAAATGGGCCAAAAGTAAAGGCTAGTTTCCCCCTTTGTTTTTTGCTTTTATCCTGTCACATACATTATAGTTTAATACTAACCAAATACACAGCATATTAACATATTAAAGTGCTAAGACAGAAAAAAACATCAGAAAATAGATTAAACAATGAAAATATTTACTTGAGTGTTTTAAGTCCTGCCTTGAGCAGGGTTTTAACCATTTTCAGGATAAATTTAGCTTCACTTAAAACTTTTGCCAATTACACATGGTGTTTTTTTAAGCAGAGCAGACTAATGCCAGGGCTTTTGTAACAGCAACGCATCCGTGAACCTAATCCAGGGCTTGTTTTTCAGAGCCAGGGATCCTCTTTGCCTCATTCAGACCTGCATCTGCTTAGGGCTGCTTTGGATCGGTAATTGAAGCACACCCACTCTTTATGTGAGACCTTATCACTGTGAGAAAAACACTGCTCTGCTCTGTGTGTGCAAACCTTGGGTGACTATTTTTAAACACTCATAGCAACCTTAATCCATCTTTAGCTGGATATGGGCTGACTTGGACATCCAAAAGATTTAAATATTACCATAACAGACTTCTAATAAGGCTCTTGGGGATTTGAAAGGAGTATATGGTGAAGTCTAAGTTGTGTGTGTGTTAAGGGAAAAGCTCGTCTTTGGGTTTGGAATGAAATTCCACCCTTCGTTAGAAAATTTAAAGAGCATTAATGTTGCCAATGCAGCACTGAAGTGACCACAGGGAAAAACTTTTTTTGAGTGACTGTAGCCAGTGACAGGCTGTGAAATTTTAGTCTGATGTTCAGTTTTTCTTTTCTGAAAAGGAAAAAAAACATGGAGATCTTTCCATCTTTTTTCTCTCACTCATTCTTTGCAAAACATAAAGTTTTCAGTATCACAGATGATGCCAAGCTGAGATGGGCTCGATATCCGCAAGACAAAAACCCGTCAGAAGTACTTCAAGCATAGGTCAGTCAGGAAGAATCAAAAGCCTCCACTACACAGTACATCTTATCCAACATCCCCCCCATCAGTTCCACCAGGCTAACTGTGCACACTCACTTATGGATGTTGTTTTTCTACCACTATTACTGTGTGATAAAGACTTTTGGTGTATTGTTCATCAAAGGAAAGGAATATTACCCCGGAGAAAAAGCACTTCACCTCCCAGAACTCATCACAGTTCATTTCACAGGTAATAAAGTCTGCGGGATTCACTTCTTTGTGGCAATCAATCAAGATGGAAATAAATGACTTAACTTGAAGCCACCAGGCAGCCATAATCAAAGCATTTCATGATATTCCCCGTAAGTCTGCAGCACATGTTTTTCATCAAAACCCATTTTGGCGTGATAGAATGCCATACCAGATTACACTGACTGATTAACTGAGAATTTATATGAGAATATAGATATTGATGGGATCGAAATGTCAAATAACTAACTATAACAAGGGTCAGGAAAATAATAAATGTCAGTGTCAAGACTTTAACTTGTTCTTTTCCTCATTATGAAGAAAAGATGTATGCAAAGAAATGAAGACATGTCTTCTGCTTAGGTTATAAATTGGGGAAAATGCTTTGTTTATCATACCACCACAAATATTACATAGAGGGGGTTTTGTTCAGACAAAAATATATATCTGCATACCTCAAAATCTCCCCTTATTTTATTAATTTAGTCTATGCAAAAAGTGTGAAAACTAAATAAATCAGAGTTTTGAATGGAGATGTGAGCCAGTCACCTCCAGATAAACCCAGGCCCATTCCCACCCTGGTTTATGCTAGCTGTTTAGGGTACTGATATAAAATTGCTTTTAAACTCTATTATCTCAAAATTAAAATTCTCTTAATCGAATTAACCTTCATATATTTTTCTGGTAAACAATTTTCATACCCTTTAAGATATTTTTTGTGTGTCTGTGAAGCTGTGGTAACACCTGTGGTGCTGGGGCACTTTGCCCTCTAAGAAGAGGCTTATTTCTGTTAACATCGTTTTCACCATCTATGTCAAGTAGAGCTTTTCCATCCAGGCAGGTGATACATTTATGAAATCCATTTTCAAATCCAGTCCTGTCTGCCTGCCTGTTTGTCTTACAGGCTGTGTAAGATGACCCTGCATCTACGCAGAACTGAGAAGAGATGGGAAAAAATACAAAGTGAGATTTATTATCCTCAGCCTGATTACATACAAGGAAGGCGCTTTAATGGCCGTCCCAAGTGACACACATCTGTAATGCTACCGACCGGTTTCTCTTCTAAAATGAATTATTTTAATATTTTTGTCTTACTTGTGTTTTTTATGTACCCTCTTCTATCATTTTTATGGCAGGCAGGAAAGAGTTTTCAGGAAGATTTTTCTGCAGGTTTTTGATCTTTCGTCTAAACTTATGCAACATTATCTCACCGTCCTTCATCAGTACTCACAAATCCATTAGCATAAATTCATAATGAATTTGCTGGCTTTATTGGCTTTTTTTAAATTTTGGAGCAATTGAAAAATTACAGCAGTCTGTGCTGCTGTGCGTCCTTCTTCTTTGTTAATCAACAAAAGCCCTTTTTGAGCTTTAAAATGATGTTTGGCAGACTTGTATCGATGTGAAAAGGACTTGATTTGTGAGTACAAGTGCGACGGTTTCAGCAGTAGAAAGGCACTTCATTTATTAGCTTGATTCACTTTATTGTTAATTATTTTTTTCAATATTTTTTTTAAGAGAGAGTGTTTAGATAAAAACAAACTCTTCTGCAGGAGGATATGAAAGCATTCGTCTGTGGAAGAGGAAGCAAGCCATGTTTTTAGGGGGATCCAATTTAAGGGTAAAACATGGTGGTTTTTTTCCGTACGAGAACAATAATTGAGCTAATTCTGGCTTCCTAAGAGAGAGCATGCAAATAGCAGTCGATAGCTGACGTGAATAGGAGAGAAAAATAAGTGTTTGGTTTTGGTAAACACTTCTGGATCGTTTGCACACTCCACACTCCTGAAAATGAGCCAGCATATCTTCATCCATCAGCACTGGTCATTTGTTATATGTTGTGTCCAAATCTTCTTAGCAATGTATATGCTTTAAAATGGTCTCAGTTGACCCCTTAGAAGTACACCCCCGCGACGCCTACTGATTCTGCACCAGCAATACGTTATATGCATAATTTCTGTCTTTCCGAGCAGATGCCGGTGTCTTTAAATATCTTCATTTGTATTCATGTAAGTATTTCCAAAGGAATGGAAGTCAACCCTCCACCTCAGGGCAAAGAAATGAGTCAATGTTGCTGCTGCAGCTACAGTAGGAGTCGAGCAGAAACATCAACAACGCCTCACAGGCAGTTTATGCCATTAGGAACACAGTGGTGTCGGTGGGTTTTTTTGAGTAGCTGTCAGTCAAAACGATTTGCAGTCACAAAAACTCTGCCAAGGGAATGACTAAAAATGCTGAAAAAGAAGCCCCAGTAAATGTTAAATGCCTGGTACTGAGAGGAAAACTCATTGAATAAACAAAATCTAGTGTGGAAGTCTGAATATTCAATATTCTAAATGCATTTTGATGAAGTAAACAAGCTCTGCAGTTAGTCCTGTACACTACCACAAAAACGCTGACTTCAGTAGTTTCATCATCCAAATAATCAAACTCTGCTGGTTGTTTGAGGAAGGTTTTACAGTCACATCATCTCTCTCCCACCAGAGTCTTTTTCTCTGGCACAAAGCAACATACAAAGCTCCATTTAGTGATATTGTTGTAACCACAGATATATGAAGCAAGTGGGAAATTCTCACCATCGCTCTTTGATATTTCATAAAATAAAACAAAACTAAAATGCAGTATCTCTAAATCCAGCTTTCAGTCTCACTGATTTCAGTCTCATTGTTCCAGTCACTTCCCGTTTGCACCATCTCGGCTCTGTGCGGTGGGAGGGGTGCAGACGACAGTCAAATCTGTGTTTGATCTTGAGACGAGGAAAGCCCCCTCACTCTGCCACAAGTGTGCACAAATGGAAAGATAACTTTGTAGGCTGCACTGATTTCAATTGCTGCGGATGGTTAATTGGTGAGTTTAAAATGCTCCGTGAGAGATTTGTCCCTGCTGGTGCTCTGTGACAGGTTGGGGTCAGGATATGGTTTCATGTTTCCATAACGGTGATTAAGAGAATCTTTTATAATACTGAAACCAACACAGTGAAAGTAGAAATAAAGACAAGTTTTATTAAAATCTTCGAATACAATGTCTATTCACTATAAACGCTATGTAAATCATGTCAAATACTGTCTGCTTACATTTCTGTTTATTTTGCTGCATGTGCAGAGTAATAATACCTGCAAGCATATGAAATAGCTGAGACTAAGATGCACTAGCATTTTCCTTCTAGAGCTAGACATGTAGAATATAATGCTAATGTGATATTTAGTTATTTTTGTTATGAATTCATTTACTCCTTCCATAAATAGCCATTATAATGGTCTTGCTTTTAGGCAGAAAATGCAGTTATTAGAAAACTGGTGAGTTATCCTTTTGTTTGGCTTTTTGAGCAGCTCGCATAAGTATGTCAAATGGATTAATTTGCCTTAATGCCCGAATTTATTTACTACTGATGAATACATTTAGTTTTCCAGAGCGTTTTTTCGGGGCGAAGCTTCTGAGAGTCTGTCAGCAACAGAGGAAATTTGGGGCTGATTTAAAAAAACGATACAAAAGCACATTTCCTTCCAAAGATGTCCTCACGGTCATAAAACAGAGGGAATGAAGAAAAGATGGAACTAAAAGTTGTGTGAGCAGATGTTTCCTTCAATGTTCTTGTGTATTTCAACAGTGCAGGGGACAAGGCGGAGGAGATTTCAACTGCAACAATAAACAAACTGTATTATAACAAGTTTGCTAAGAAAATACAAACATTTTGCTTCTCTCTTATCTTTTACTTGTGTCTACCGGCAACTCCTGGCATCTGTTTACATGAGCCTTTCTCTGGGACCTGATACAAATGCTTTAAGCTCAGCCTTGGGACTATTTTGAAGCTACTTCCAATAGTGCTGTTGTTAGGGTGTGTGGAAATGGGCTACCCACTTAATTCCACCTGCAGTGATATTGACACTGAGCTGTGTGTATATATGTGTGTGTGTGTGTGTGTGTGTGTGTGTGTGTGTGTGTGTGTGTGTGTGTGTGTGTGTCTGTCTGTCTGTCTGTCTGTCTGTCTGTCTGTCTGTCTGTCTGTCTGTCTGTCTGTCTGTCTAGTGGTGGAGGAGGTCTAAACTATATTGAGCACCTGTAATATGACCAACTGTTTTTTTCCTTATGTGTAGGAGGGGAAATGGACAATATGGAGTCCAATTCAATTTATGGTCACATTACTGTACATTAAAGTAGTTGCTACCACCTCTCAATTTCTATCATGCACACACACACACAATTTTTTTTTCAATTATAGCTTTGACAGCCTTCTTGGTCAAAAGGTTTGGTGCCACTGGTCCATTCCCTTGGGTGTCCAAGCCAGTAATTGAAAATCAAGTACTTGGTTATGTGTGCCAATAGGGCTTGAGCCTCCTATGCCTCTACATGCGCTCACATACACATATTCACTAATGTGCTATTTCATTTTCTGACAAAGTCTTGTCCCTCTGACGGCCAAGCTGATGATTGTGACACCTCAATCTTCCAGCCAATTCTCGTCCCTCTCTAGAGAAGAGCGACAGTGTCGCTTGGGTAATGCGTTTCTCATTTACGAGTTGTTTCTGAAACGTCACTGCTGTCAAAATTTAATCAAAATATGTTTAATGTTGTTACTATATATTTTAAATTTTTATGTTTTCAATATTTGCAGTGTCTCCAATCTAGGAAATACTTTAGCACTGGAAGTTCAGTTTGTTAAAATTGCCTTTAAGTGCTAGTAGCCATATTATTCCAGATATCCATATTTAGGGTTTGGGCATTATTTTTGATCATAATTTGTTAGTTAAGATCCAGAATGAAAATATTGTTTCCCCATCTTTTACCTAAAGTTCGTCATTACATAAAGAAGTAAAACATTTTATCTGTTTTTTGTTATATAAGCTGCACATTTTAAAAATAAATAAATCACCCAAATGTGATTTTGTGTTAAAATGTGTCACACATAAAAAAATAATGTTTGGCATCTGGAGCGTACCACTCACCAATACTGCAGTGGCATCTTTATACAATATGTATGTCTGTTTTTAATGCAAGCGGTCCTACGATGTGTATTCTTCCTCTTCACTTTCTTGCTACTTTTGACAGCAACATCTAGAAAATAAGGGCGAGTGTGTGCAGTTGTCAGCTGCTCCAACAGTCGTGATAAATTCCAACTTTGGAATAAGACTGAGTGCAAAATGCACAAGCCTTTACGTCACAAAGAAACCTCCATCTGAGATATTTTACATAGATTTTCTGGCTGTGTGGAAGACGAAGGTGTTCACCAGATTTGGATTAAGAAAATAAACAGAAACAATTTATATTACTGTCAACAACAGGACAGAAGGTGTTTCTTAACAACAGACAATCTCATGGTGACTAATATAAGTAATGAACAAAATGAGCATTAAGTTATATTCACAGAAAACTGAAACTGGCTTCACTTCTTAGACTCAGAGGCTGTTTCAAGCTTTACTGTTCAATTTATGGGTGAAAGAGGACTCAGAAGCTATGCCCATCTTTTATATACTGTATACAGCTTAAATAGGAAATGAAGCTACGTTAATACTGGGTAATACACTTTCTAGGGGCTGCAGTGGTTGCACAGAATAAATTAACTCCAGCTTGCGTTGCTGTCTTCCATCTCTGCGACACCGAAAACAATAATGAGAGTAATAGCAATATTGTTTCCATAGATTTAAAATTTAGTTAACTAAAAGTAAGCACCGATACTGGCACATAACATTTCATATTCTTTTTCTGGTATTATTCAACAAACCATTCAGTCCTGTCATGTTCTATATTATTCTCATTTTGTGCTTTCTAGCGGGAAAAGCTGTGAAACTGTCACTTGACAACAACAACAACAATGTTCAAATCCCTTCATTGACGCTGGCTTAAAAGTCTGCCTCTTTTGCTTTCTCTAAGGCATCTCTCACACAGCATCACAACAGCTGCAAAAGGCTCTGTCACTGCTGTTAACTGTGCATTACCACAGCCTTCTCCAATCAAACTGCCACTATAAGTTGAGCTGTAAAACCCAAATGGCTCACTTTGTCTCCTGACACATGCGGCAGGTACAAGTGGATTTGACTAATTGCAGCTAAAATGAAGTGTTGTTTGTTTATTGCATCCAGAGCTGACAGTAAAGTGGTTGGGTGGGGTGAAAAGAAAACTGAGATTTGTCAGTCTCAACAGTCAAGAGCTACTTCTGAAGCCTGAAGTACACATGTTTGACAATAAAGCACTGTGATGCAATGCTAAAATTAAGAGCATAACATCATGCAAGGATCACTTTTGGCATTGACACGTATCTCTTTTATCTTTATTTTATTTTATTTATTTTTTGGATTTCAAAGCAAAAAAAGAAAGAAAAGAAAAAGGCAATAAGCATTAAATGAACAAGGGAGATGTGTATTGCGTGTCTTAGCTTTTCTGGATGTTTCTGGTGTTTTCTGAAACAGATAATGTTCAAAATGCACTGGGCTGTTCTGCCTTTGAATACCCTCTGGGAGTCAAAACCAATATATATTTGGCCTCTTCCACTCAGCTTTTATAATTAACATCAACCTCAGTGTGAAGGTGCCAACCTTATTACGTGTGTACAAGTGGTTCTTTGCAAGTATTGCAAATGCAAACCTGTTTACGTGAGACAAAACTCTGTCATTCCAAATGTATGCACCTGCAGGTAACATTAGCAGTTTGCTTCTTGGTGTCTCTGCTCCAGCACTCACAGACAGAAATTTTTCACAAGACCAGGCTTGTCTGTACTTCACACATATACATGAAATGCGGCTGTCAAGAAAAGCCGCATCACTTTTAAAGGTTTGTGCGCCCACTCATCTCTCTGAATCCATCCAGCGAAGGAGTCGAATTTGTCAGAAATGTGTTTGTCCTTTGTTTCTCAAAGAAAGTGTGTTTAATCTTTATGGGGGGGAAAGGATCAGAGGTGCAGGGGACGAATCATTTATCATTAATATGTCAGCTTAGAGCATAAACACACTGAAAGCATGGCAGCAAAACAAGAACTTCCTCTAATCACATCCACTTGGGGACTTCAGTCATGTCTCAGGGGCTGCTGTATGATAATGTGCAGATGTCACAGGTTCACATTGCAAGCACTCCTGGCATAAACATTCTCATGATCCTAAAATACACATTGTCCTGTGTCGCTATCATTTTTCAGCATGGTTCTTGGTGTTGATATCTAGTGCTGTGGACGTTAAATGTGTTTTCTGATGTTTCAGATATATTCAACTTCTTAAAAAATGATGGGATTTACCCTGTTACTTAATTTAATAACCTTGCATATGTGGGACAAATGCTTCACAGTCTTCAGGAAAGATGGGGATAAGATACATCAAATATCTCTAAACCATTCAGTGTCTGTGTGGCCAGGCTTAACAGGCCAGTGAATTCCAGCCCCTAGCTTCTGGTACTAGTTAGAGCCAATGTATCACTAACCTCATAAAGCAACGTTTTATAATAAAATTCCTTTCTTAAGAAATCCTGCTTTGAACTTCTGGAAAATAATGATGTGATAATGTGAATAGACTGAAAAAAAAAAAAAATGTTAAATTCAGTCAGTGAAAAAAAATCGAAAATGAGGATTATTGTAGCACATTCTGTTTTATATAACAAGATAAAGAAAGGGAACTGTGAAAATAAAAACTGCTCTTAAAATCCAAATCACTTCTAGTCTCGATACTTGTGTATTAAATCAAAGCTCTCCGAGCGCTGTCCAAGGTCCTGACTGCGCGTCTGTTTAAAGGAACTCCACCGCAGGAGCTGACCGCGGCCACATACACTGCCGCTGCACAAATTAACACCTCCCGTATATTCACAAGTCCTGATAACCTTCAGTTCTATGTGAGCAGGTATCATTATTCTCACCTTCAACTTCGTCTTCAGGCAGGTTCACCGGCGCGCTGTAGGAGAGGATGTCAGGGATGGTGCAGATCCCCCGGTACATCAGCGTGGAGGTGACTGGATGCATCGGCATGGCTGCGACCTCTGGATACCACCTGCGCCCTCGTCATACAGAAATGTCTACAGAGAGGATCCTAACTTCCCCGCTCAGTCACCGACGGAAAAGCAAATCCATGGATGAGGGGCTGGGGGGTGCGAAGGGAAAACGTGGATTCCGCAGCGTGTCCGCCTCAATATGCCTTTTGGTCAATGAATGAAGAGCAAGAAAATGTGTGTGGGGGGGCTCTTACCTCTCTGCAGTTGTTATATGTTTAGAAAGAATAACACACAAAGTCAGTAAAAGGAGCAGTGCAGAACACCGAGAAAATGCGCACATAGATACATCACCATCAGCTCAGACAACCTCCACATCTGAGCTAATTAGCGCGGGTTTTCCGTCTCTGCTGTAAACAACAATTGTGATAAAATTGCGGGTTATGAATCCATCGATTGCTTGTGTTTTTTAGTCCCGGGGATTGTCTGCCGTGATGAAACACATGCATCCACTTGTTGGATACATGCGCTAACTTGACGCACTCCGTCCTCAGGCTCCAGCCAGCTTCATCCACGGAAACGACGTGTTAAAAATCTTTTTTTAATGATGAGTGAATAGCATAAAAGATCTAAATGTGTGTCTTAAAAGCCCGATGTGATGGCAGGTAAAGTAGGGCGCATCCGGATCCTCACAGACAATAATTACTCGCTGGCTCTTAATTGGTCGTGAGCACTGGGCGCAGTGCGATCCAGTTGTTCAGTCTTCAGTGTTTTTGTGAAAGGAAGCTCTCTGTGTGGATCAGATATATAGTCTCTCCCTTCTCTGTCTCGCCCCCGTCACTCTGTCTCACACATACATACATACATGCGCACTTACACACACACTTATACGCTCAGCGTGTGGACGCAGGCAATCCCACCACACAGCACATAAACGCAACACACCCTCCCTGCCCTGTCGGTTTCTCTGATCTTTGTTTTCTTCTTTTTTTTAATTACTCTCACCCTGAGCATTCCGGTTACTCGCCGACATTACACTAAAACCATACGTGTGATTGATTACCGTGTGAATGGTGAGTGTATGGTTGATTTCTTTCTACCGCTGGAAAGCCAGGGGGGGATTGAATTGCTTGCAACCCCAAATGCCTAAATTATAATCCATAAGGCTGAAGGCATAGCACTTATTATGCACTAGAACCTTTGTAACGACGCAAAGCTGCATACACAATACTGCCAATTTAGCTGCTCAGACTGCGGTCAGTGTGTAAATTGACTCCTGAGAACACAAGAGTAGGAAGTGATTTATAGTTTTTAAAAGAGAAAGGGAGTTTAAAGTCAGTGCAGCTTTTTGTGTCATCTTCTCCAGTTGGATACTCAGCTGCATAACAGTGCAGAGTGACCCTCTGAAATGAACAGCTTTAACTTAGCAGTTCTGTGGTGGTTAAGATGTAGCACAATGCTGATTGCTATTTCATTAATTACAGACTTTTTTTTCTATCGGTAGAATACCTCAGGTAGGTTTCAAATGCGTCTTTCATTCTTTCTTGCACTTCACATTTTTTCAGTGCACTGGAAAATGTTCTTACTTTATCAATATATGTTATTGTATGGTATAGCTTATAATATATAGCATTTATTATTACTTTTATCATTATTATTATTATCAAAGAAAAATTTGCATACAAAGTTCACAGTAGCTGTTTTAACATTAGTTTCCTTTGTCATTTTCTTAACCAGACCCTATAATAATAATCCCTATTATCACTGCAGGGGTGGTTAAGAAAAAAAATTCCCATTTTGACAAAATGCAAAAAATGGTTGAAATAATAGTAGCTGACTACAAACTGATTGCTTTGTATGCTTTAGCAAATAAAAAGATACTTTTTTAGAACGTCGTTTAGGCTTATGTAGCACTTCCACTGTCCAATAAAATGACGCAACACTCTAAATAGACGTGTCTGGCATTCGGCAGGGCAGTGCTGCCTTTAAGGTGCTGTCAACACCAGCAGCAAGCAAAGAGCAAATAAGCACGTACAGTAGTTAACCTAGAGAGGTGGTCTTAGACATTGTAATACTTCCAAGTTACCAATATTTCCAAGTGGCAACTGACAAAGAGACTGAACTCCACTTTATTATGTTGGTTTCTTTGTGTATCTGCTATGTTCATACTTGGACTCAACCTCACTCATCTTATCTTTTTGTGTTAAAGTTATAAATACTGTATGCACCCTAACAGACAATTTAAAAAAATTAAAATGGCGGTAAATGCATGTTGTAGCAGTTGAAGAAGCACCTATTTTGAAGTTGGTGAACAAAGTCGAAAGAGACCTGTTGTTTTTATAGCACCTTCATAAAAGTTGGAACTCCTCCAAACTCAGTCACTCCAAGTGCGCATATAAAAATATCCAAAGCGCTGGCTGGCATTTTCAAATGTTTAACAGGCCATTGGTCAGTCTGACAGAGTCAGCAGTGTCCAGGAACCGCTGGCTGCACACAAAAGGGCACCGCCAACTTTGTATCCTCGGGTGACATGTGGCACCTTTTATTTCTGCAAAAACAGTCCACCTAAAGCTCTCTTGACAGGAGGAAACTTTGAAGGTCAGACTACTTTCAGATCCAATAGCCACAATTTTCTAACTCCAATGCATCACAGGGCTCTTTTGTCAGTGAAAATGTTTAATGATTACCCCCTATAAGCTAAGGTCATTCATACTCTTGTAATACACTTTCTGGCACAAGATGTCAGCTGATCCTACAAATCCAGCACCCTCTCACTTTGGTTCTTAAGTACTGCTGTGGATGCAAATGAAAATACATGTAAGAAAACATAAATATAACAAAACTAAAATGGGTGCTGTGGAAAAGTTTTTTGAACTTTGCTTCTTATCACCCATGCATTACCATAAGTGAGGTTGTTATGGCTCTAGCTGAGCAGGTCTTCAGTGTGCTGTGTGGGTGTGCCCTGTTTCTCCCAGACTCAACTGCCGCCCATTTCTCTTGAGGAGCCAGTGCACAGCTGGCTCCACTCAGTAATTAGCCTCCCTGCAGTATAAAAGCTGGTGAAGAGCCATTCAGTCTCAGTGTGGGCCATCCTTAAGAGTAGTGACTTTTAGTAGTGTGGTTTCAGCTACTAGTGAGTAGCTAGTGCCTTTTTCCAGCAGTCTTTTTCTTTGGTTTGCTCAAACATCTATTTTCTTTTCAGTATATTTTGGTCTGTTGGCATCCTTTGCTTTATTATCTGTGATGGCACAGCTGTCTCTTTCAGTTAACTCCTTTTTAATAAAACCTGCTTATTTCTTTTAATCTGCTGTTTAGCTTTTTTTTTCACCCAGTCTTGTAACTACCTTCACCCTAGCCCTTCTTTGGGGACAGAAGTGTTTGAATATCATAAAATTGAATTCTGTAGCATGACAATGACTCTAAACTCTGTCGGTCAGTGTTCTACATAATAAACTGAAAGAAACTCTAAAGAGTCCTGTTTTTTCATAGGACTGCACAGAGTCCTGCGAATTCAGTAGCTTTCAGAACCACCTTTAGCAGCAATAACTTGAAGTAATCATTTTCTGGCTTTATCAGTCTCTCACATCTTGGTAGATAAATTCTTGCACATTCTTCTTTAAGACATTATTGCAGGCATTAGCTTATGCACAGGTCTCTTAAAGTCTTGGTAGAGCATTTCAGTGAGGTTGGGGACTAGACTTTGACATTGTGATTCTTTTTCTTTCCAGCTATTCTATTCTAGATTTGCTAGCATGCTTGATAATTTTCCTATTGCATGACACAATTTGGGCAAAGCTCTGTCTTTCAGACAGATGGCCCCACATTTGGCTTCTGCAATACTTTAGTAGAAGAGCTCATACTCAACTTTAAACAAGCCCCTAAATCATCACCCCTCTATTACCACAGTTGGCAACTGAAATAGGGTGTTTGGCTTTTGCCAAACATAGTATTGTGAGTTATTACCAAACATCTCTATTTTGGTTTCATTTGTCCAAATGACATTCCAGGTTCTTGATGGGAACCCTTCCATACATGTTCAATCTTTTTGTAATTGTACTGCCATGAACTTTAACATTTAACATGCTGAGTCCTGTAGAGTCTGTGATGTAGCTCTCAGTATGGCATAGTGTCCTGTGAAAAAAATGTTGTATTTTTTTCACAACTGTGTATCATGTTTGTCAACTAGAACTTCTTGTTCAGGTACTAGACCTGTAACAGATGGTATGGTTTCCTCTGAATCCCAATCTCAACACTAATGTCTCAGTCTATGATAACAAGATCAAATCCGAAGAGATCTATGCTTGTTCCATGCTTTGAAAATTTCTTGGACCACAATACTTTCTAATTACCTTGAGAAACAAAAGCAGAGGAGAGCTGGTGCTGCGCTGAGAGCTAGTCTTGAAAGCAAATATCAGTCACCCCACGTAATGATTTTTGTGGTGGTGTTTTTGGCACATTTATACTCTTAACAACCAAAGTCCCAGTTTGAATCAGCTGAACATGTTCTTTCTGAGTTCCAAAAGTGTATAAAATGGCAAACAAATGAACCTAAACAGTTTGGCATAATTATCCAAGTCTTCCGAAGCCAAATGATTGCACTGTGGATTCAAGAGTCCAATATTTTCTTCATTAAACCCCTGAATTCTCTCATTCACCATGCTTTACCCTACAGCAGTCTGCCCCTGCTGCCTTCATCTGCTGATAAGCAAGACTGAGAGTTGCAAAACACAAGCCTAAACCTTAATGTGCATTTAAGCTCATTTGGTTTCTGTAAAAAGATTTTCAGTGTCATTCATTATTGAATGTAAAGTTTATAACTTGCGCTTGAGTTAATCATTTGAAGCAATAAAATTCTGCATCCCATTGCTTAAGTAACGCTATAGGACCAAGAGTGCCCGACAAGAGGATTTCTCATCTTTGATAAAGAGGAAAATGAACAAAAAGAGGAACACAATTAGTCATTGTTTTCACAAATTAACCATATAGAGTAGATTAAAGGTCTTTATCAAAATGGCCTGAAAATGCAGTCAGTAGAATTAACCCTCTCGAGGCAGGCGTTGCCGATTTGCAACAGTTAAAAACCAACAACCTGATTACCCCACATACATATTTTATGAGGTTTTTTTACTCCGAAGTACCACTGCAGGACTTGGTTGTGCATTAGCAACAAAAACTTAATTTGAACCTGAGAGGGTTAAACAGGATTTAATTTTCAGATTAGTAGTAACTGATTCGGTATGGATGTTGGTGACACAGTAAGAAATAGGCTACTAAGATTGCAACTGCCTAAAGTCAGCAAGAATCTGGCGCCTTTACTACATTTATCCATCTGGTCAGAGACACAAAGAGAAATATTTGTTTATTTATTTATTTTTAAAAGAAGAAGAAATAAGTCATTAAAAACAAAACTAGTTAAACCACAAGACAAGAAAATATCTGATTTTAGATGCAAATTACATTTGTCCATGTCCCCTGGTAGCTGTTGGTCATGCTTTTGAAATATACAGTATTAATATGGGATTTCAGTTTTTGCATGCTGCTCTGCCCTATGTTTTTTTCTATAACTACATAATCATCCAGCAGACTTTGGAGCAAATAGATGGGACAGTAGTCATAACAGTACAGAAGGCTAATACAGATTATAGTCATTTGCCTTAATCATGCAAAATCAGAGGTATAAAATCTATTTAAAGCTTTGCTTGATGCACTTCGTCATAAGCCATACCACAAATGTGGCATGGCTTACATTTTACTGTCTGCTACACAAATGGTGTAATGTTACCCTGAGGAAAATCAGGTATATCTTACCTTTACTGTACACCTCTCTGATTTCATTATTCTCATTATTCTCAGCTCACCTGACTGCAATGGGGCCAAATTGAAATCCTCACACTCCTTTTCCACACATCTCGTCCTTAAATGAACAAAAAGAAAGGCATATAACAAGCATAAAGCACAAGGAAGAACCCGGGTGCACACACAAGCTGCCTGATTGAATTGTCACAGATTAAAAGTAAATGAAGAGAAAGACTGCAATTTCATGTCAGGCTACCTGCCACAAGTTATTACGTCCGAGGATTTACGTTATTTAGTAATAAATATCAAATAAATAAATGCCTTAAATCACCTGAGTGACAGGGAAAAAGGACAAATAAACAAACCAAGATGCATGTGTAAAATGTGGGCACCCTCGGGCACCATTTTACTAGAAAAACTCTGGAGTACATAAGTTGAGGGCTTGTTGTGATGCTGCCCCTGTGGTCAGATCCATCTGCTCTCGTGAAAGAAATAAACTTTTCAATTCCGACTACGTCCTTGGCTATTGACCAGCACAGAGAAAATGTATTGGAGTGAATAATGGCCCATATTGCAAGCCATTGAGCTGGTCTAGGATTATATCCATGGAGCCAGAGACGGCTAGAGACTAAAGGGAATAGATGGAGAGAAAAGCTTTTCCTGTCTGTTTGGGAGAAACAGGAAAGACGAATGTGGTCGTTTCTGAAACCCTCTTAACAGGCTTATGTCAATAAAGCTCTGCATTAGAGCCAGTTTATGTAATTAGGTGAGGCATTTTCAAGATGTATGAATGACAAAAAAGTTCTTTTGGTTGCCTTAAATGCTGACAAAAGTCTGACATTAGTGACTAAGCCCTATCATGGATTTCTCCTCCACACTATTCATTTGCACTGCACCACACTGAGATGTGGCATCAGCCTTCTTTGGAGATTATGTGTCTCCCCACGACCAAACGTGGTTGGCCTGGTGTTGCCATTCTTAAAAGTTTCTGTGGGAAGAGGAGTTCCAGTCTGCGAGGGAATTACGGCTCTCTCAGTAGGCGCCTGCACTGAATCCGCCTCTGAATGAAGCTACAGGATCAACATAAGCTGCACTGCAGGCCCAAACATGTATTCCCAAGGTGTTTTGGCTTGTATTTATCGTTACGTCACGCCCTCTTCTCTTTCCTTCCTCCTTCCCTAACTGGACAGCCCCAAGCTGGACCCTGTCAACGGTTTTTTGGATGTTGGTGTCTGTTTGAAGTGCTGCTTTGCTATTTGGGGAGCTTCCGCCGGGAGGAGGTGTAGGAGGGGAAAAAAGATTGGATTTAGAAGAAAAGAAAACCTCTTTATTTGTGGAAGAAAGAAATAGCAACCCCTGGTGGCAAACAGATGCAGGCTGGTTCTTCCCTGAAGTAACAGGCTCTTGATGATCCAACTAAAAATCATGCATTTGAGGTGCTGTCATAAAGGACAGAAAAAAAGTCATTTGAACATGCAGAATGGCAAAATATTTCAAAATATTTTACGTCTTGTACTATGCCTTAAAATTTATGTTTACCTGTCCTGTATTATCTTGTTATTCATAAAGCCTGTGTATGCAAGGAGAAGAGATTTACTGATGAATTGGTTTTATAAACATAACTTTATAAATAAAGGCAAATAAAAGTCAGAGAAGTCAGAGAACATTTGCAAACCTGAAAAGACTGGCAGTAAAAATTTGCAACCTTAAAGTTATTATTATTGTAATCAGATTACATGTTTTTTCTGTAAAGAATTACTGCAAAATAAAATAACTAAACATAGCTCACCCTCCATTCTTGCTCAAAAACTGCCAACTTCAGGCAATCATGTTGTGAAATAGAGATTTCACATGTCACATGTTACAAAGTAATACAGAAGACATCCTCAATACTGTTTTTGTACTGGATGCTTCTATAAGTTTGTTAGGTTAACATCTCGATTTTGTGTTCTCTCATTAGCCTTCAGCTGAAGTTTAGTTCATAATGTGTATAAAACACTCAGTTTTTACGTTTAGTTTAGTTGCCTGCAGTGTCTTGGTCTAAAAGCACAAATTTTGTGTAATATTAGTCAAAGCGTAACCATATTTCTTCTAAACTTGTCATTATCATTCCAGAACCGTAACTACAAAATAGTGTTCATGCACAGATATGTTTTTTTAAATGAACGTACTTGCTTTAGGGTTTGAAGAGTCGATCACTACTCTGTCTAATTTTGTGGAAAAGTAATTTCACCATTCACTTTCTGTTGAATCATTTTTGACTGTAGTCACGTTCCAGTATTTGATCAGTCTTTTTAATCACTGGTTTCTGAACTATGATACCTCAGGGCTTGCAGTATTGACACCAACTGACTCCAAGCTAAGCGCAAGAGCCCAGAGTGACCAGTTTTAAATGCATAACTAATACTCTGCATGCATTTTATTACCCAGGCCACTATTTGTAAAATTCAGGAAACCTGTGCTGGCAGTCATGGAAGGGTTATCCCCCAGGCGTTTTATGAAATTTAATGTTCCATTAAGAGTACATCAATCATATTTTAATGGTTTGGATGCCCATTAGTCCTTATAAAGCCCCAGAACTGAGAGTAATGCAGGTGTTATGATATCGGAGAGATATCATCTTTTAAAAGGGCAGCACATATTTGCCCTCCAGTTTCTCAAAAATGATGTCTCATGTCAGATTGACTGTTACCAGCAGCCAGAGGCAACTAAACAGCAAGAGAATAATCAGAAAAGGACTCAGGACTAAGAGCACAAAAATATGTGATGGACTGCTTTAAGCTCTTAGGTTAAGGAAAATCAGATAAACACGGCACGACGCTCACCCTCCCTCCAGAATGTTAATGCCATCTCCCAAACATCAAAGTTGTGGAAACTAGGGTAATAAAGCCTCGTCATGTTTACCTCCTGAGTGAGCTGCTGAGTGTTTACACACCTTTTCTACAGGAAACGTTTCGACACATCAAAAACGCCCCAGTCTGTTTTCCCTCTCATGACCCAGAAATGAAAGACAACACTGAAGGCGGTGGAAAGAGAAACCACAGGGGAATGTAGCCTTTTGAAAAAAGTTAAGCAAACTCCAAGTTCAGTAAGAGTGAGGTGAAATCTGATTAGATAACCGTGACACCAGTGAAAATGTTCTTTGTTGTCTTTTTTGGGGGTTTATGTTTTTGTTTATTTATTTCTTTTTGCACCAGTTATCCTGAGGGCATAAAATGTTCCAGCAAAAGTCCTTAAACATGACAATATTCTGATTTCTTAAAAATTTCTGGTGCATATCATCTACTTAGTATATTGCAAGCCTTGCTGTAGTACCGTGTTACTTTAAATGTTGACATCTAAGTGAACGCGATAAAATTCCATTCAGATTTCTCACGGAAACTTGATATTATTTCGCAAATTCCTCGGGGGAAAAATCCTAGGCCTACAAAGTGTACTTTCTCAAACTTTGGTGAAGTGTTGCAAGTATCAGTCAACTATTGAATCACCTCCTCGAAACTCTCCTCTATATGGAAATGGGGGTG
The DNA here is from genome assembly GCF_013358895.1 of Oreochromis aureus. Taxonomy (NCBI): domain Eukaryota; kingdom Metazoa; phylum Chordata; class Actinopteri; order Cichliformes; family Cichlidae; genus Oreochromis; species Oreochromis aureus. The sequence continues at coordinate 8,441,609 of NC_052953.1, read as the reverse complement.
GGGTGCAAACGTCTCCCTGGTTAAAATCAATTATTCACAGTCATCTCAAGGGATGTGGAGGCCCCGGCAGTCTCCTAAGATGATTCAAAGTGTGTAAGTGTTTGAGTACGTGAAAGGTTCGAACTCGGCTTTATTATAATGTGAGTAACATTTGAGATGAAGAGTGTATTTGGGAAAACCCTCTCTGCCACTACCATCTCCTCCATGACTGAACCCCACTGAGAAAATGGGCCTCTCAGACAGGTCTGCAAGAGCAGATAGGAAAAGGTTACAGTGTCTCTTTAGTGTAGAGTCCTCCCACTGCTGACAAGTTCTGAATCTTTCATAGAGAATGGCGGTGCACTGTTTTTTCTGTGCGCTTTATGACTGGAAGTGTTTCCTCTAAAGCTTCCTCTTTCTCTGTTATACCATATGCCTCCATCTGGAATTATTAGCACACATCTAATGTTATGTCAGCTGACAAGAACAAAATTTTACTATAGTTATTGCTAAATGGTGACAAATTTAAGAGAGAATCTAAACCCTGAGCCTCTACAATAATGGGATCCATTGGCTCTGTTATTTTGTGTGTGTGGGGGGGGCATCGTCCAGAGAAAAAGATACACTTAAATTGTTCTGGTCTCAAATGTTGCCCTTAAAAAAAGACACGTATACTACTAAAATCCTAAATGTGAACTGTTTGCACTGAATATATCTTCAACTCTGTGTGACTAATCCTAAAGTAAATCACAATGCTGTTTATAGTGTACCTGTACCAGCAGAATAAGTAGGATGCAAAGAAGACAAAAAATAGAAGGAAAACACATTAAATAGTGTCGGTTTACAGATACAGGGAAAACTGACCTTGAAAATGCTTCATATCTTCCTCTTTATCCTAAAGAAAAAATTTAGTTTAATTAGCTTCCACATACATTAGGGCTTAAACATGTACTAATATTGATAAAGTGAACAAATCATCAATCAAACATGATTTTACAGAGAATTTTACAGTGTACTTAATAGACACTGATTTACCCAGTGTCTCCAATTCAGCTTTTTGTTAGTAGTATAGTAGTATTTTACATCCATTTATAGGCATCACTTTAAGACATAGAGACAAAAATTGTTTTTATTCGAAGCTGCTCTGTCACTTCTCAGTATGAGTCAGCCAAATACCCTTCTTCCTATATCTTGTTTGTTTTTCTTATCCAAATTTGTTAACCACTTCGATGAGCAGTCTGTCCCAACACAGCCTCTAACCAAAGTCTGAGGTAACTGCCTATTATATAAAGACATCCCACAAATGAGACAAGATGAACTAAGCCAAAAGAATAAACAGAAATTAAATTGTTGGATGACATAGAGATGTAGTAGCAGTGCTGTCTCAGAGCAAGAAGATTCTATATTCAGCCAAGGCCTCTCTGTGAAGAGTTTTAATGCTTTTACTGCATTTCCAGGTTCTCCCTGTGCCTGCACGGGTTTGCTCTGCATGCACTGGCTTCCTCTGCAAGAACGTTGGGTTAATTGGTTAGTCTAAATTTACCACAGGTATAATGTGAGCATGAATGGCTGTCTGTCTTCGTTAGCTGTTGACTGGGTCTCCCGCCTCTCACACAATGTCAGCCATGTTGTTTTGTGCATATCCCACAGAAAAAACTCTGAAGGTGAAGGTCAATAAATGACCATACACATATGGTAAATTGTTGTAAAGTGCCACATAATATGTCTGAGGGTACTTCTGCACTTGCTACTCCATACACAAGTACATTTAACCCTTAAGTCCAGGATATTTAATAAGCATGAAAACCTGGTGGAATCTCGGGCTACTTCAAAATGAAATGGAAGGCATTTGGTGTTTAAATGAAAGCAGATGAGATATTTTCTTTGAGCTGAAATTATTTGACTTTTGTCATTTTCTAATAATTCTTCAATTAAGCTCCCAGGAAACAGTCTTTCATTCATCTCAGTCTGATAACAGTTTAAGATCTTGAAATGCTTTTTGATTTTCATATTAGCTCACCAATCTTTATTTGTCTGAACTAATCAGTGATATTCAAAGTAAAACTTTATTGGCTTATAAATGAGACTCCTCAATATCTAATATTTTTTGCTTAGTGATCAAATTCATGGCTTAATACTTTATCTCCTGTTTTTCCTGTCTTTCACTTGTTATTCTCAAACTGTACAGTATAATTTGTTTTAAATTGATTTATTCATTGCTCACTATTTCTCCTAAGGGAAATTATGGAAAAAACAGGTCAGGAAATCCCCAAAAAAGAGATGATTTATTACCGACTATGAGTGAACAAAAAGACTGTTGTGTGCAGCAATATTTTTCCTCTAGGTGCAGACATCAAATGAGGTTGAGTTTCTCCATAGACTCTAAATAAGATTTATGTTAATTTCTATGCAGCAAACCAACAAATATTAGCTCCTTAGAGTAAGATAAGTTGTGAGTTTCAGTTCCATTCCATATTATGTAAGAGCTTAAAGTTTTTATGGTTTCTACGCATTATGCTAACAAGTATGGGTTTACTAGGTTTAGTCATTTACAAATGCAAATTTCAAAAAAGCTGGAACGCTGTGTGAGATGTAAGTAAAGACACAATGTAACCATTTTAAATCTCATAAGCCTACTGTTTATTTTCTTCACAGTAAAACATAGAAAACTTATCAAAACTTGTTTAAAAGTTGGTACCGGGCATGTTTACCACTGTGTAATCTGCTCACCTCTTTTAACAACAGTTCGTAAACATCTGGAAGATCAATGTTGTCAAGTTCTTGTCCGATACAGGATTCTATCTGCTCAACAGTCCTTGATCATCTTTGTTGTAGTTTTCTTTTCATGACCAGAGGTGGGCAGTAACTGATGAGTAATGAGTAAACTAAGGGAACTATTTTTTTTAAGTAATTAGATTACTGTTACTTTCCTTTAAGCACACTGCGTTACTGAATTTCGTTTGTGAGAGTGTCTCATGACAACGACGTATGAGCATGCTACGTCCGTGATAGCACCAGACGTGTGTAGATCAACAATGGATGGAGTGCAGGAGATAGTGCGACCGTGCAGCTTTTAAAGCTTGGAAGTACTGACATTACTTTGAGTTTTATTCCGGAAGAAAGTGACATAAACATTAGCGTCCTCTGCGTGGGAAGAAAATGTCTTTCTACAGTGAAAAATTAAACTTCAGATCTGAGCAAGCACCTATCACGCCGCCACGGGAATGTGAAATTCACAGAGAAACCCCCGGATCCTCCCACTGACATGACCGCTGCAGCACCGGGCAAACCTCCAGCGGCCTCACTCAAGCTAAACAGGTGAAAACAGATTTAAGAGCAACAGGACTCAGTGCCACTGAATATTTAATTTTATTTATTTATTGCTGTGTTTTACTTGCATCTATTTGAAAGAGTGAGTGTAAACACACAAAAAAAACCTATTTTATTTTGTATGCTGGAAAATGCAGAAAATAGGTTTAAATGTTCAACAGATTTCAAGTCAAAGACTGTTGCATATAATTTAATTTTTGCTTGATGCAATATGCATAAAGTTAAAAGATTAAAACTAATAAAACAAGTTTTACAAAGAGACTTTTTCATTTGATTCCATTTTTTCTGATGGATTATTGCTTTATATTCAGGTTGTGTATCATTTTTTTTAAAAAGTAACAAAGTAATAAAGTAACTAATTACTTTTGAATATAAGTAATCCGTAAAGTAATGGGATTACTTTCTTGGAGAAGTAATCAGTAATTAGTAACTAATTACTATTTTCAAGTAACTTGACCAATACTGTTCATGACACACTAAAAAAATTTAATTAGCGACAGATCTGCACTTTAGGTAACTCTGCTCAGGAAGCCTGCCTTGTGTTTAAGATGTTTACCTTAGTTCTGGGTTCAGTATGCGAGGCCTTCCCTGAAAAAAGACGTCACCTGAATGGGACCATAAAATGTGTATTTACCTTTCAGCATGGATGGTGCCTTTCTAAATGCGCAAGCCACCAATTCCATAGACTCAAACAAACCCCCATGCCATCAGAGATGCTTTTAAAATTTGTGCTGATAAAAAGTGTTGATGGTCTCACTGCTTTTTAGCCCCGAGATGTAGTGTCCATGTCTTCCAGAATTTCTCTCCTTTGCATAAAAAAGCTTTGACCTGCATTTGTGGACGGCACCGTAAACTGTCTTCACAGAGAACGATTAGAGGAACATGCAGTGGCCCATTGCAGAATTCACATCTGCTCATTGTGACGATGCCATCGAATTAAAAATAACCTAATATTTTTTGTGAAAAAGAAAAAATGTTTGAGTTTAAACACTTGCTATGTTTTCTATGTTCCACTGTGAATAAACTATTCTAAGATTTAAAAATCATTGCATTTGTTTACATTTTACAGTGTTTGACTGCTTTTGGAATTGGGGTTGTAAAAGCCATACAAAAAAACTACATAAGCCCCGGGTAACATTAGTAATTGGCTTGCAGCATAACTTTCTCATTAAAACACTGTAGCTATATTCAGAAAAAACTGAAGAAAATCTTGCCATATTAATTTATAGGTCAGGACAATTACCTATAAAAGTCATTTATGGATGTAGTATAATATTCAGTTTTATTTTTGTTGTAGACACTGAAAAATGGAAGGAACTGCTTATTGCTTTTGCTATTGTGGTTATGTAGGAACGCTTTTAACAGAGAAATCGGTCAGTTTCTTGTACTTTGCTCTTAATCGGCTTAGCCTCTCTGTTTTACTCTTATTTAGAAGTAAAGCATGTTTTATTTACAGTGTAACCCTGAGGTTGATCACGGCAGTCAATAAAGCCTGACAGACACATACTTTCACTTGTTTGCTTGCTGTCAGTCCTCTTCACTTCACCGCACAGAATACCAAACCTCCTGAATACCAAACCAGTGATGCTCTTCTGCTTCTTGCGTCAGTATCTTAATGGTACATTATTGCATTGCTGCATGACCAATAAAGCTAAAGAAAAGTGGATCTGAATGCTAACCTGCCATGGAATCTTTTTTTTACGGCCTTTCATAACATTTCCCGACCCCCCTTCCTGCTCTGTGAGGTAGAACCAATAGACCATGACAAAAGAAATGGAAGAGAGAAATGGTAGCTGATGGTTCTGGTTCGTGCCAAACGTAATGGTATGCAGTTCACCTGTCAGTTTCTTTTAATGGACGTGCAGGAAGATAATGGTGTGACTTAATTGCAACATTTATTTTTGAATTCCGTATTTTTTCTTCTTATTAAATATCATTTTCTACTCATTTGTTGGTGAATGATAGTCATCATTAAAATAATAAATTCATATTGTAAGTAATAAGGCTGTCACATTGATCTTGCTCTTATGAATTAATTGTTTTACCTGTGGTTGTAAGGTGATAGTTGGAATAAATTAAGCCCAATGAGGATATTTTTTTATAACTCTCTTTATTTGTCTTATTTTCTGTTAGAGATACAGCCATAATATCTATTTTGCAATTCTGCTACACATAGTGAAATCTCCGGTTAGATTACTCCAGAGTCCTGCATTACTGCATGCATACATTATGAAAATTTAGCTGTAAAATGTAAATGAGCCGCATAACTCATTTAACTCATTTCTTTAATGTCTTTCACATCCAAAAAGGTATGAGTAACATTCCTTGCCTCCGACTGCCATGAGAAGACTTTCACTGCAGTGATTCTATTTTTACCTCCTTGAATTAGCTTTGTTGAATCATACTTGGTGATTTCATGACAGAGAGGTACATAGGTGAAATCACTCCGCACTTTTCCCCATACTGATGAAGGGCATCCTGGTGTCCTTGGCGTGGCTGAATGTGCTGCCAGTAGCCAAACTGGAGGCAATGAAGGCAGGTATGACAGACAGCTGGGAGTGCCACCCTTAATTCCTGCTTGATTTTTCAGATGCCATGGCACTCCATATGCAAGAACACCTCTGATGCAAACACTTCTAAAAGAGCAGTAGTTCAAAGGAGCCATTCAATAGGTCCTGTCTATCAATCTGCCCATCCTTCCGCCCCAAGTCTCCCCTCACAAAGGGCATTTCTTCCAAGTAACAGCTTGTGGTCGATACTTCCCTGCTGTGAAACACTCTATTTGCCTGTGACACTACGAATATATGCCCACACTCGAGTATCGACACAGATGGACCCAGCGTTATCTTTTTTTTCCACTACTTGTAGTTTGTTCAATCTGTGCTGGATAGTAACATGTTGTGTAACTGCGACACATTTGGCCCTGCAATCATTCATTACATCACTGTCATGACTTCATGCTGCCTGTAGTCTCCAAAGAGTGGTGGTGAATTTGTTAATCACATTAGAAGTGAAATGTACAAGTTAAGTACACATTAGAAAAAATGCTTTGTTCTCTCTCTTTTCAAAATGGTTTTAGAATCGTGCCAATCATAAAACAAACCCAAACTGCAGAAACAGTGAAAAGAATCCAAAGTGTTTCTACGGAGTGAAAAGAATACCCGTTAATTTCCCCTGAGAAACTTCCAAAGGATCAAAGGCTGCATTCACACAAAGACAGCAGGGTGTGTCAGAGTCTTGCCCCATTTATAAAATTCCAGGTCAGCGTCGTTGCTTTGTTTTCTAACTTCTTTTTATTCCACCCTAGAGGTCACGGGTACCATTTGTTTCTTGCACTGCTATAGCAGCAGTCAGTTTCTTTACTGACCATAGTTTTTGAAGAGGAGATAAATCTTGACAAATGCTTGCACAAACATGAACACCTGTAAAAAGGCAAATACCTGTTGCGTAGATCCTTTTTCTTGTACGAATGAATTTGTCACAAGGGAGCCAGCAAACTTCAGATAAGAGCTCAAGAGCCTTTCGTTTGTCTTCTATACAGATGAATGACAAAGGAAAAACCTTTTACAAGATGTCTTTACAAGGTGATGGTGAACCACAGATTCTGTGGGCTGCAAATAGAAATTAGCTGGTTGCTAAATCTGGCACAAGGCAGCTTTTGAGTTTTTCTGTGTGGTGCCTGCCAAATAAAAAAGAATAAAACTAAACCTACAGTGTAAGCACTGTAAACTTATTGGATGGATGAATGCAATCTGCAGATCCTGAATGTTGAATGTAAACATATTCTAGTGACACGATGCCCAAATTCTGATGGATGACATAGAGAAAACACCATTTTCTGTGTCTGCTATATCTTTAAGAACAAAACATATCTTTACTCCTGTCACTGTCAGTGATGGCGAAGACAAGTCCAAAGCAAAAACTACAACACACTTAAATACACTGAGCTTCAATTTAATCCTTTGATTGAGCTATTTGTTGTGGACACATCCATACACTTCTACTAAAGACTTTTGACACTAGACAGCTCGGATGTTTCTTGTTTATAAATAACAACAGCAGCAGAAATATAGTATGATATATTACTCTTTGTGACTTCTGTTGGAAAGGTGAGAATATGTTTGCATGTATTGTGAATATACACTACATCATAAGCTTGTCATTTCAAGAGATGGATTAAGGGACTGTAGAGGGATTGAAGGGTCCACATGACCTGAGAACCTTATCTAGAGTGGCTTTACAGCAGTCATGATGAGCGAGGAAGATAAGAGAGCAGGAACAGTGCCAGAGTCACCAAGGTCAACAGCAGACTAACGGTCACATCTTCAAAAGACAAGCTGAACATCAGACAAACATAAACCTGCCTTTGGGAGACATGATAAGCTTGTCCTATGTGTTGGCTGTAGTAGATTTTTTTTTAATTTAGCATTATTGCGCTGAAATAATAATACCGAAACGGAATAATTAACTGGGAAAGAAAAGATTACACATAAATACATACCAGCTCGAATGCACACAGTAAAACAAATTTACAGTGAATGCTTGATGTAATACCCTATTTCTCTTATTACTCTCTCTCTCTCTCTGTCAGGTCCTGTTTGTGGTGCTGCCCTGCTATTATAACCCAGCGTTGATTGTAACCAGTGAACCGCAAACATTACTCAGGCCGCATACAAATATGTTATGCTAGCTGTTGAAAGGTGGCCAGAAAATGAATCATAAATCTTCCCTTATCTACTGCTGTTCAAATAAATCACTGTGTTAGGAGACAAAAAAAGGGTCATTTTTTTCATATTATGCCCCCTTATGGATTTTTAATGCCTGGTGTTTATTACCATGTGATGTACTATTTGCATTACTGAAAGGGGCAACTTCAGATGTCAATGAGAGTTTCACAATAAAGGAAAAGTGTGGGTTTCTCATTCAATCCTGATCCCACTATGCTCCCTCCACGACTCCATGTCTGGCTGTGTTATGCTGTCAAATGGGAAATGGACAGACAGAGGCTAATGTAGTACTGCCCACTGAGAAATATCAAACTGTGTCCACTGCGGGAGGGTAAAGAGCCTTCATTAGACTATTTAAAAAAAACTATCCCTCATCTTTCCCAGCAACACCATCTGAAATCGGCAGTCCTCTCCATGCTTGAGTAGAGATTAGGGATTCCACGGCTGGAGGATTCAGGTATCTGATAATCCTTAATATTTTAGGCAGGCACCTCTAAAGTTAGATATACAGGTTTGTATCAGCAAAAGTTCCTGTTAAAGACGAGCAAGGGATGTGTTTGCATATAAATCCATTAGGGAACTGCCCCAAATATATCATATCTTTGCCTAAGTAGTATATCAAAAAGAAGAGATCAGCAAGAAATATAAAAATGTTTATTAAGTTAGCTACCGATAAAGACTTTGGCAATTAGACCTCATCAGTGTGAGGCATCCTCATAAAGCACATAGACTCATAATGATAAGAGAGAAGACTTGATCCCTCGGAGTCTAGAAATCTGTTGGTGGTCAAGTTAGTAAAGAGGAAGGATAAATTCTTGAAGGTATCCGTCATTAAATACATATTGATGGTTTCACCGACCACAAGTTTTCCATAATTAATGTCAACTTTATCATTCATCATTCATTACCAATGAATGTTAAATTACTGTAGTGCGCTATTATTGTAGTGCCTTTACCTTACTAAACATAAAGCACCTTGGAATAACTGTTGTTGTGATTTGGCACTATATAAATACCTTTTAAAAGTCCTAATAAAGTGCTATATCTTCATCTAAAAATATCATGTGTTTTGGAATTGCTTTTCGACAAACGTAAGACCTCCCTTGCTATTCAAGGCTTCAATAGTCATCTCTGGCCACTGTAACACCTCAACAATAAATCCTGTATTCAACAATTCATACCAAAGAATGGAATAGAAGCAGAATGTTCTTCAGACACTTAAATTGCGTTCTTCAGAAAAATAGTTGTAACACCTGAAAAGTTAAGTTCTTTTGTCAAAATGCTTTGGGTGATGGGTCCTTAAAAAGGGCTGCAAGATAAACCTGCCTCCTGGTTTTGAATCTACTACTTAGCTCTCTTAGATTTTGGGGGGTAGGATTTTGTGAAAAATCTGAGCAATTTTATTGGTTAGTTAACTAAAATAATGAGAGAAACAAATGTCTCTTTTGGGTAAAGGATGAAATGCATTAAAGGGGTTAAGAAAAGACAGTATTTTTCAAAAGCCAAAATGCTACAATCATGCATTAAATTTATGAATCAAATCATGGTGTGAAAATAACCAGCAAAAGTGTAGAAAAGTAGGATAAAGCACAATGTGTCTCTCCCGAATGTAGAGAAGCTTAGGTTAAAATATATATATACACACACATATATTAATAAAACTGGTTGCCTACTTCCCACCATTGGTTTTACCAGCCCCAAGCATCAATTAGCTTGCAGACAGGGCTGAACTGGTAATCTGGTAAACCAGGTATTTACCCGGTGGGCTGATGTACTTTTGGGCAGATGGGCAGACCTTTGCTGTGCGCTCATGCACCATGTAGAGCAGTGTAGTGTGGAAGAAGTGGTGAAAAGATGGAGCTGAAAAGCTAAAAGATTTGAAGAAAAATAAGCTAAAAAGGCTTAAAACTTTTGTGATAAACCTTTTTTGATAAAGCAGATCGTTAGGGTTGGATCAGGTGACCCTGAGTCCTGCCTTAGTGAGTGAAAAAGCTGATTAAAAAAGAAACACTCAAAGCATCACAGAATCCCCCAGTAGCCTGGACTTAAGTATGTGTTTATACACCTCCACATTTAATTATTAGTTGTTATTAATCTCTGCAAACTTTTGGCAAACTCTTGTTATTATAACAAATGTCCTCCCAAGACAATATTAATGCATGCAATCCCTTTCCTTTGTGTCTCTACCGTATATCTTTGCCACAGTACACTGATATTACTGCGGTGGAAACATTCTACAAACCTATCACTGTTTCACAAATAATTGCAGTGTTGCACCCAGATGAACATAGCTAGTTTCTAATCTTCTTATCTCAAACAACACACACTGATCAATTTTAAAAGCAGTACAACTATATATCATGCTACTGGTGTTGTTCATGGTTCCTTCATGTGTGGGAAACGTAGTTCGATTAGAAGTTCTGGTAAATTCTCTAGCTAGTAAGATATTAGCTGCTTTTAATATTATTAGAATGAAGTCATGTCAATAACTTAGCTCTAGTGGGGAAAATGCATTGGATCCCAACAATGTTTACACAGGCCTTTCATCCCGCAGTCAAGTCAATTCTCCATCTGACAAGTCACCTGACAGCCATGGTTATGGAACGATGGCCTGAGCTGGTCATGCCTAAGTGATCTTGATTGATTTGGTTCTACCTACAGTCAATGTTTCAGTTCCGGCGTCAGAGCCCGCATGCGGCAGCACTGTCAATCACAGCTTGAGACAAGGCCTTTGCTAAGTTTGCTGCTGCAAATCAATATAACATCACAGACTGGTATCATGGGATAAATGAAACCCTTGTGAGGAAGTAAGGAAGACAGAGAGGGATGTATTTGACGTAGTAGCTTTAGTCTAGCCATGGGAGTGATTATGTTGACATATGGGAAGATTTAGATCCACTTTCTGATACCAGAGGAAGCTTCTTTTGGTGTTGAAAATGTGGAAAACAAGTCAAGATTTGATTCCAAGAAAGAATAATTTAAAGGAAAGAAGCTGAAATATTGCTAAAGTTTTGACATCCATCTTTTAAGCAGAAGAGGCAAATGCTGTCGTCCTTTCTTCAGAAAGAAAACAATGACTGTGACTTAGTTTCAGAAACAGACATTTCTTTGTATTTCCACTACTAAAGTCTGAAATGTAATGTTCGACATACTGCAGAAGGAGCTTTGTCTATTCAGATATTAACAGATAATCAGATAATCAATGCACAAGTCCAGTTAATTTTTAACTGTTGCCTGTGAAGTTTTTAGTTGAAAGCTAAGTAATTGATGTGTTTTTGATTATGCATATGCTGAAATTCTTGGCTTCAAAACTTAATTATTATATACTTATATTATTATTTTAAAACTTATAACTTATTGTCCAAGATGTCGTCCAAGATAAGGACAATACTGGACAATACCTGCCACCCATCCACAATGTGCTGGCCAGTCACAGTTCAGTGAGAGACTGAGGTTACCCGAATGCACCACTGAACAACATAGGAAATCACTCCCTGTACAACTCCTCCATCTAATGCACCGTGCACGGTGTGATAGTTACACCCTTTTACACATTCTCTACAGTGAAAATAACAAAATAACAAAGTTTTACAGTTTACTTTTTAGAGTAAAATGTCAACCATATATATCTCTGTAATATTCTGGATATTTATATATTTATTTATATCCTATTTGTATATATTAGAGCTTTTTCGTATATTTTGTAACTTTGTAAAATGTTGCATTATTTAATGTAGTTCAGTCTGTTACTGTTCTTATTGTCTTAGAGCAACTTGAACCACATCATTTCCTTAGAATTCTGATTCTGATTTCTTAGTAGATAAATTTCATTCTAACAATGATCACAGTCATCCATTCATGAATTCCGAGCATCTTAAATCTTTTTTCCACAAAGACAAAAGCTTTTGAAAAGCTTGCAGAGTAGAAATTAAACAATACTTTTAAGACAAAACGTAACCATTAGGAGGCCAAACTACACAAAGAAACATTTATGGTTAATTAATTTAATGTAATACATCTTAAAGCACATTATATTATCCTATTATATTTTCATGTATAATATGCTATTATATATCATGTAATGATCCTATATTTGCAGATAAAAAACACAATTTGTGCAAATCACACATTTAATTTCACACAGTGTGTAGCTGATATTACCCTTAGTGTCATAACTGTCATGCTGTGAGGACTGATAGCTAAAGGTTATTTTAGACAGAGTTGAAGATTGAACAGGAGAATGTCGGTGTTCAGCTGTCAGTTGTTCTCGTTCTGGTTTAAATTTGCAAAAGATTACTGGAAATCTCTCCTTTACAACGACTGTTTCTTATGCTATTTAGCCAACTGGAATAAATCGCTACTATATCAGATGACTGAATAGCATAAATCATTATTAGTAAAACCTGCAGTAGCTTTAGCCTTTTAATACCATCTTTAAACCCCAAGAAATTCTGAACTTGAAATTGTATGCTCTTTATTTTCTATTAATTGTGAGTCTAACTGCTTCTGAAGTCGATGTAGCAGTGAAGCTGATTTTTATCTGCTTGAAGAGTACTGGGAAAACCAGAAGTCTAAACAAGATAAGAAAAGAGACACTGATGTGCATCTTTGACTGCGAGGATGTTATCACATCTGATGGTTAGTGTTAGGGTTCAATGTTGAGAGATCCAGGCGTGTAATTTAGAAAATGAACAGTGTGAGTTCAACAAATCAGTGTTGAGAACTTACAATCATGAGACAAGGTTTTATATGGGTACAATAACACCCCCTGATGTGCAATCTTTTACGAATCCAAACCACAAAATGTTCCCTGACCTTTAACATTGCTCTAAAAACATTGTCTTCGGGTCGGTGCTTCCCCTTCGCTGTCGCTCGTCTGGTGCATTCCTCTAAGTACGTCGGCACACTTCTGCATTTCTGATGTGTCTGCAGTGTACCACGTACGTGTCATGACCTCTCACATTTGTCAGCGCATCTGCTTTCTGAACCTTAGTTGACCTCAACTTACTTGACTTATATGTGAAATATATAAACAACTGTTTCAATCTACCACAACTGCTTAAGGCTTAATCCGCAATAAATGCATACTAAACACCCTTGCACTTAAACTTCTGGCTTCAGTTTCACTTCTGCAAAACATGCTCTGCAGACGCGTTTTGTTTCCTGTCTCATTTTGGCACAGAGAGTATTCTCCTGTCTCTGCCCTCTACACAGAGATCATAAAAGCATTAATAACATTTAAATTATAGATTCAACAGAACCATTTAAAATGGTTCTTCTTTGAACCTGTTAAAGGCTATAACCATTTTTGAACATCTGAATGCATCTAACTGCAACCTCACTATTAATACTGAAATGTTAATGATGATTATAAAAATAGCAGCAGACATTAGACATATAACACTTTAGGGGAGCAGTCACAAATTATCTCTGGCATGAGAGTGATACATATTATGTGCTTTCCCAATATTGTCGGATCAAGTTAAAATGTTTTTTCCTGGTGTGTACAGCACCAACCAGCATTCGCCAGCTGGATCACAACAACTTCAGCTAGGCAAATGAAAAAGACACCTCTTCCAAACTCATTATAATGGAACAGCTGTTCCAGTGGGGACTTTCCAAAATCAACAGTCACTTCCTGGACAGCTTGTGACAGCCACTGCTCGGTCTTGTAAGAGAGCTGAAGACACTCTGGCACTGCCTTTTCACATTCTTAACACATCTCAATTTGGCATGCTGCTGTGGTATCCTACTCTCAGACCAGCATGTGTAGAAAGTTGGCAGTTCTTACTAATGTTTTATGGCAGTGACGACGGGAGGAAAAACTCCTTACAGCAAATTTGAACTGATGAGGTTCTCGTTTTGTGGTGCTGGAAACTAGAGCGCAGTCAGTTCCTTTCTCCCTGGGGCCACCTGTGCTGCAATTAATGCACATGACCACCTATCCAGCAAATGGGACATGTATTCTACTGAGAGTCCGCAGCCTCATGTTTATTCAGTCGCCTTGCTGTTGCATGTCATGAATCAAACCATTACTTGACAACTAAATCTCATTAGGGGGATATTTGTTTGTTTGTGTGTATGTGTGTTTGTGTGCATGAGAGAATGACTGACTGAGAAAAAGATAAAAGGATAGAGTAAGGACAGTCTGGCAGCCTGGAGAGGGATAAGTAACAGTGGGATGGAGGAAGTTGCTTCCTGACAGATGTTCACCATCGCAGTTGTCCAGGTCAGCTAGCACAGCTTAATGGGTGATGTCCAGGTGTTGTGATCGGTTCTCAGTGGACACACATGTGGGAAAGTAGGCGCACAGATGTCCAGCTCCAGTTTGTGTTGATTTACACCCCAATTGAATATAAGAAAAGAGGACAGTGTATTATGACAGAGTCATGCTTGTGTGTGCAAATGAGCTCTAGTTTGTTACATACAGTATGTATTTGTCCAGGTTCTGTATACATCTGTAACATGTGTGGCTGGGTAGGAGAAACTATTTAATGATCCAACACTTCAAACAGGTTACTAGAAATCCGTCAATATTCAATAGAGCTTTACAACCAGGGAACCAGTTTTAATTTGTGGCAGCAAGATTGTCATGTATGAATGTAGTCATCAGTCCAGCAGAGATTTACCCACACAATGCATTTAATTAAATGAAGTACTGCTCAGTTTGCTCCAGGTGTGGACAACTTTAATTTCTGAGAGAACAGAACACATACGGAAAAACCACGCTGCAAAAATAATACACAGAGACATTAGCATGCACTGCTTAGGTAGATAGTAAGCTCAGAAACAATTGATTCTTTTTTTTGTATTCATTTTCAATTGCTACCTAATCAGTGCTTGCTGGGTAGTTGCATTAATTCACTAAAACAATGCATTATAAAAGGAATAGAAAATGGAATATTTTTCTGTCCAAACTTTATAACATTTCAGTCACACACTCATTGCACCTGCAGTATGAATAAACTTGCAGCTTATTATTCAGCAAAGATTAAACTTTTTAATTATTTCTATCCTCGGAAAACAGCAGTGCATGTATAAGTGGTATGTATCAGTCATATGATTGGAATTTTCTTTTGCTCAAGAATGAACTCATTCATTCAATTTAAAAAAGGGGGGGAAAAGTGTATCTTTATATTCATATTTCTTCTTTCTCGTTTACTTTAGTTCCCCTTTTGCGTCCAGTCAGTTCCTGTGTTGTCTCTCTGTCCTGTCATCAGCATCCCCTGTTGAAGTATCTTTGGTCACCCCAGTTGTGTCCCCGTCCCTGTTCTCTCTGTGCTCTGTCTCCATGGCTGTCTACGTTCTATGTCTTGTTATGTTCCTTCATCCTTTGTCCAGTCCCAATGTCAAGTCCACGTGTCTTAGTCTGAGTCTCAAGGTGCGCACGCGTGCGTGAGGGTGTGATGGTTAGTTTTAATTCCCATCTCTTGTCAGTCATATTCTATTCAACTGTGATCCCCAGGTGTGTCCACTCTGCCCTAATTCCCTTCTGTGTATATATTGTCCACGTGTCACTCTGTTCTTTGTTATGTCCTCCCTCACTGTGGGTGTAACTTCTGTCCATCAGTCTTCCTGTCAGTCAGTTAGTTAGTTCTTATTGTGCCCTGTTATAGCTTTGCTTGTGTTTTCATCCCCTTTAACTAGCAATAAAGCTGTGATTTTGAGTTTAGTTCCCTCATTCCTCATTTCTCATGACAGTATGCTGATCAGATAATTTTTATTTTAAAAGACATACATTGTATACGGCAGTCCTTCACTAATAAAATAGGAAACAATGTTTTTTGCTTATATTTTTGTTCTACCTAATTAGGAAGTAGAAGCACTTCTAATAAGAAGGACCTCTTCTAGTCTAACTTATATACAGTACTCAAGCGAGCTGGCTAATTACCTTTAATATCATCTCAACAGGTGTCCCTTCATCCCCCCCACACACACACACTCTGTGGTCTTGTCACTAATTGTTGCTTCCTTTTCAATGTAAACAGCCTAATATGTCATTATGCAAATATGGACTTATGAATGTGTTTGCTCTGCAACAGTGTCAGGAGTTTCTGAATTCCAGCAGTCAAGAAGGAAATGCCAGCAAATTTATCAATGTGCAGAAATAGAATTCAGTTTCGGAGAGAGGAAAGCGGTGCTTTCAGTGCTGTCACACTTCTGCCTTATTTACAGGAAACGAAATCTCTCTCTGACTGCAGCTTAATGAGGGGATGGAAATATTTTTTTCAAATACTGAATGAATTTTTGTATTTCTGAATGGATATACTGATAGGTCTGTGCTTCATACTTAATTTCACTTTTTTAGGTTGTATAATTAAGTAAGGCAATCTGTTGTCTGTGATGAAAAAATTGTCATAAAATGAGCTAATTACTTATGAAACATTTTAAATTGATTTTTTTTATTATTATTTGTATATTTTTAGATAAATATACATAACCTCTATTAAAAGTGATTGAGTTCCACTGGCAATATTAATTTAAATACCTTGCAAACTTTAATTACTTTTATAATTAAAGTTTTAAGGGCCTTGATAGTATAAAATTCTTTACCTGAGAACAAAAATGTTATTTTGTATCTGAGGCAGGTATATGTCAGGACAGCTCTTTGAATTATGTATGTAGCCTCCCACAGTTTATTCAGCAACTCCACCTCAGCCATCTAGACAGCTTCACTCCCTGAGTTGTTTTTGCTTGTTATTCAAAGCTGTGTCTGATTGTGGGCACAGTTAAAATTGTCATATAGGGCCCTATTTTAAGTTTGCAATTGCTTAGGTATGTGGTGCACCAAATAGTGCTGTTCATACACTAAAGGTGCAACTTCCCCAGAGTGCTTCTCAAAAACACTCAGGGGACATGTATTCAAAAAATGTTTCTCAAACTTTAAACTAGCCAAGTCACTGTTGTTAGTGAACATATCTTGATATGCAATCTATAAGATTGCTACTGTGAAAATATATTAAGTGCTGATGCTTGTATAGAAATCATAAACCTCCAAGCCTCAACATTTC
This sequence comes from Oreochromis aureus, assembly GCF_013358895.1. Classification (NCBI taxonomy): domain Eukaryota; kingdom Metazoa; phylum Chordata; class Actinopteri; order Cichliformes; family Cichlidae; genus Oreochromis; species Oreochromis aureus. The sequence goes on along the minus strand of NC_052953.1, from coordinate 8,424,562 downwards.
ATCTGCTAAGACCCTTAGCTACCTGCTGCAATGTCTTCTTGTGACAAGTAACTAAAAGTAGCTTTAAAGTAGTTGAACAAATTAATGCAATATTAAATATAAGGATTATCTTTAATTATTGTGTGAAAATCCTTTACAATCAATAACTGCCTGGAGCTATAGACATCACTAAATGTTGTTTCTTCCATCGCTGCTTTTTTGTGGGTCTTTCTATTTTCAATTGGCTTTTACTAACCAAAAAGCATGCTGAGAAACTCCTGGGTTTCTTTTCAGTTTGCTTTAAAGGGTAATTATCCATTTTCATTGTGTGAAGCACCATTCTTTCACTTCTGGAGCATTTGGCTGAACAAGAGTTGAGAGTGTAGCCGTATACAATTCAGAATACGTCCTGTGATTTTCGCCTAGGGTCATATGGGGGGCATGCCATCAAAACAAGCAAATCTAAAAATAAACATAAAATGTACCAAAGTAAAGCAATCTGTCTCCTTTCATCTCAGGCAGCACTGTCAAAAAGTGCCATCTTGTGGCCACAACTGGCTATTGTCACTAAAGGTTTGGCTTGTTTCGTATTCTTAGGAAACTATAGCTCTCTCCATTTTACATCCATTCATCTCCCATTAACAATAGCTTGAGCTGGGCAGGCTGGAAGGCCACCAGCTTCTTTTCTGGTGGTTCGTGCATACACATAAACTTCTAGTCTTTCACAGTAAACTGACAGGAGACCAGCATGTGAGGCAAGCTGCTGCATGCTCTGCTTTCACTGATTTGAGATCAGTTACAATCTGCACTTTGTATGGAAACATAGCTAGCCTTAGCAAGTAACTAAGCTTCATTGATTTATCATCTAGTTTCCTTATGCTAACCACTTTGGCCAACATGTGTGATATACAGAAGACAGTATGTAAAAGCAGTTAATAACTCCTCCAGTACATCAGAAAAGCTCTGATGATGATAGAGAAGAAGAGACAGCAGCTCTATGTCTAATAAAACAGGCAAGTTGACCAGATGCAGACTCATCCGGTACTTTGAGATTAGGATCTATGATAAATTATTTGGTTGACTGAATGTAATAAATGTAACCAGATGTTTTGCTAACATCCCACCTTAATCTGTCATTAATAATTTTTAATATTAATAATTAACATGCTGCTCAAGCCTTTTAATTCAACTAAAGTTTTCTTTGTTATTAATCTTTTTGAACATACTTTTTTATTTTTACTTTTTACTCAAGTAATGCAGTTTTGTGTGTAGTAAATGGTTTCATACTGTTTTATTGTTTCCTTTCCTAAAAGAATAGTTTGAACATCTTGCTGTAAAAGTCACCATACACCCCTAATTCAGATCATCAATAAGCCTTAGTGACCCAGTTCCACGTTGTGGTATGCTTTGGATCACAAACTGTTTCAATTCTTCTCTGTGCTTTTCTTTTTTCATCATTCTAATACAAAACTCGGCTTTGACTGTCCAAAGAACTTTTTTCAGAATTGTGCAGGCCTGTCAGTGTAATGGCTGCCCTCCCTCTTACTTTTCCCTCTTTTTGGGGGTTCTTTTCCCCACAGTGCATTGCAGTAGTTAAGAAATAGGGAAAAACGCCTGTAAATAATTCATACGGAAAATTGCTTCACATGTAAACAGCACATTGTACTGTATTTTTATGGAGTTTTTTGTACAGTATAATTTGTCACGCTTGCATGTTTTTAAACATCGAAGAACCAAAAATAACCAAAATACAAAATGCAGTTTTTAAATAATAATTTCATTTATTAAGGGGGAATAAAAGCTTTCCAAGGTTACCTGGTCCTATGTGGAAATGTAATCAGTATTGTTTAATCAGGAATTAACTGTGATTCAGTTTGACTGGCCAAATTACTGCTAGACATGTTGAATTAATAGTATAGAAAAAAAAATGTTTTATTGTCCCAAATCCCATAGAACAGTTTGAATATAGAATCACCACTTTAAACTTTTAAAAGCACCAAAGTTTTTACATTTCACTGTAAAATGATACGCATGAAGTTCTTTTCTACTGCTTTTTTTAAAAAAAAACATAATTGTAACTGTATGAAAGAAATTACAATATCTATATGTTAGTTAATTTATGTAGCCCACTTAACAGTGCTTATGCTCATTATTTTAGATATAGTTGTATACCTGCTCAACATAAGCTGCTTACAAGTGAATCAGACTACACAGCAGACACTTCAAATGACAACATTTACATAATAAAGTGTAACACAAAAGCAAAGAAGTCTAATTTGCAAAAAATCTCCCCTACTAGCAGTTTAGTTTTTCTCTGGATTATTTCTCTTTAATAGAGTCTGTCAGAAATTGTTAAAAAAAATCTTTATTTGGCTAAACTAAAATTATTTTAGTGAGAAAACACCAAACCCAACTATGACATTTAGAATACAGACTGGGTATACTGTATTTTCTATACTGTTCCAACCTTTGGCTGCTGCAAATATTGGAAAATTGTCTTCGAAAGCAAGTGTTTGAGTTGATGTTGAGATTGTGTTTGCTTACAATTCCCATACTGAGTGACTCCCAACAGTGCATGCTAGTGCATGTTTCACTGTCGACTGATGAGATAAAACCCTATCTCTGCTGGCCAAACAGCAAAAGTAATGCACTATCGGTAGTAGATAATAGGATATTGATTGATTAAATTGCTGTCATCATAATTTCTCTCTCTCCCACTGTCTTGCAAATATAAATACACAATTTGAGAAGCATGTTATCTGCTTCATCTGCTTCAGGGTGCTTTCCCTCCCTGAGTAGCTTAGGAATGTGTAAGTGTTTATGTATGTGTGTATGTGTGTGTAAGTGTCCTTTATGTCTGAGGATTTGGATGGAAAATCCCCATATCTGACAGCAGAGTCCATTAAGATTCTGCACAACACGCCTGTTGAGGTTTCACTCGAGGGTGGAGGGGGTATTCTCTAGCTTTACTCGGCCTCTCTCTCATTCTCTCTATTCTCCACCTTGCTGCTCTCTCTTCTCCCTGCTCCCTTATATTAGGTACACATCCACACACACACACACACACACACACACACACACACTGCTACAGTCTGCTACACCTTCCCTACCCAAATGCCTTCTCTCTCTTTCTCTCTCTCTTTTTTATTCTCTCTCTGCAACACACTTGTTTCCAACCTGTCATTTGAGCTGCAATGGTACTGCAGCACAGTCAACTAAGAAAATGTCTTCACATGTATACCCCCACCCAGCAAAAAGAAGAAAGAGAAAAACCTCTGGCATGGCAGCACTGGCAACAGAGAATAGAAGAGATGACAGCAACATGGAAAAAAGAGGAATGCATTGGAGAGAATGGACACAGAATGGATGCTGGGAATTTATATTTTACCCACATGTGTTGTTATTTATTGTCAAAAATACAAAATCACGTTCCACTTGCATGATTCCCATTGCAGTTCTAGCATGCCTCGATTCTATACCTTGCCACTTTGGCCTAAAAGCTCTGTCATTTTTCACTTTGACCTTGGCTGACAGAGATCTTTGAATGTACAACTAAAAAGATAACAGCTGGCATCAGGATTACTAAGAAGTGACTTGCAATTGACAAAAAACTTTAACCCTGTGTGTCAGAGTTCAAAGAACTGTGAAGCAACATCATTCATAATAATTAACTTGAAAAGGAGATACAGTAGGACATAAAGTTATGTGACTTCCAAAAAAAACTTGTGCACTTGACCTGTTTAGTAACATCAAGGTATTATTTATAGCTCACTTGTATTACCTATATTTGATATTTTAACTTGCACTCTGCATGCTGTCTTTTAAGTGGATTAGGGCTAGGGCACTACAATTGGTGTGCCTGAAAATGTCTTTGTTACTTCATGAGTGCTGTCATCACATAATCACAGAACAACAAAGGCAGCAAAAAGATCAAAAAGACCTCTTTTTATTTGGTTCCTCAGTCACCTTCAGCAACAGATTCTCCTCATCCTTGTGTGCAACGTATGCCTAATGAACAAATCTACATTTCACATAGACTTGCCTATCACAGAGTTGTGCTGGTACAGCATTACACAAAAATGTATTGATGTCCACTATCTCTTGGTATGTCTCTCTGTGTTAGCCCTGCAATGGATTGGTAAGGTTTTATGTCTCGTATGACAGCTGGTATATCCTCCAGCTAAGCTGGACAGGCAGTTAACGGAACTGATGAATGATATCATTTAACTCAATTGAAATTGAATGCCATTCTGATATGGAACAATTATTTATATAATTGTACTGATTTTAACATATCTCTGAGATGTTCAATGTGACCTGGATTCTTGCCTCTATGTTCATAGCACTAGATGTCATGAAAAAGTCCAGTCTAAGCTCTGCTTTTTTTTTGACAACTTCTCACACACATCTCACACATATTTGTGAGAAAAGCAAATTCATGATCGCAAGATGTTACCTCCCAGGGTTCTGGCACGTCACCATTCTCAGAGACACATTCCTTTTATATATTTTCATCTGAGGCCTATCCCCTTGTTGCCTGACGTTTTAGGAAGGAAAATATTTATTGCATTAAAAAGGCAGATAAAACACTCCAGGGTGCCCCTAATTGCTAGTGGATAATTGTTTAAGATAATTTTGTCACCGTATGCTCAGCCTTTGTTGGGCCCAGGAGTCCAAGATTTCCACAGGGATATAAATAAGGTCTGGCAGTTTGGATTAATAAACAGGAAGCAGCTAATGTAGTGCCAGAGAAAAAATACATTTGGGATGAAAAACTAACTATAAAAATGTATGAATTCTTCTTCTGTGGACACTTTGCTAACCAACCTAACCATAAATATAATTGCCTCCAAAATCATTCAAGTACATTTTCTATTTTAATAAGGCCATTATCAAGGCAATATTATAGACAGTGCATTTGAAAACACGACTCATAAGATGTCACAGTCACAGTAGAGGAAACAGTGGTTTGAGACCATGGCATGACCAGAAATTATTGCGACTGTGTGCTATGAATTTGTGATCTTGCTGCTTCCAAAAATAAGAAACAGGTCTGTGACCACTCGCAGTCAGCTGTCATCAAAGTCTTGGTGCAATAAGACGGAGTCAGCCTGCTTATGGAGCCAAGTTGGCAATTACATGCAATCTGTTTGCAACACTACAGTGATTGTCTTTGATAAATCAGTGACAACTGTATATCTTTTGCCATCTAAATACATGTAAAACCACGTTAAACATAAATTCACATTCATTGCTTACATTCAATTAAAGCCACAACCGCATCGATTTTAAATAGAAATTCCTTCACAAATAGTGACAGAATATAACCAGAACACAACCAGTTGTCAACCAGCTAAATCAGCTCCCGTATTGGTAAGAGATCCGAAATACTTTATTAATCTCAAAGGAAATTATAGGTTACAGCAGGCAGCACGCTAATGGCGCATGCGCACTTACAAAGGAACCCTCTGACCAAAACTTTACATGTAGTAAAGGTCGCCCAACCTTTGTGGTCAAACTGCAGTCGGTCAGTGAATACAAAAAAACCAAGGTGGCTGCAGTCATATTTTGTTCTCTAGTGGGACTGAACATTAGGTGCCATTAACCATTAGATATATTTTATTGACTTCACCTGTGTTTTGAATGTTGAGGCTCATTATCTTTAATTGAAAAATTATGCTTTTTTGTTAGAACAACTGTTGAGAGCTAACATTTCCTAGTAAGATCAGCCTGTTTTTACAACATATAAACGAATGCAGCAGTTTAGAACCATTTCCCACGACTGATCCCTCTGTCAGTGGTGCATTAAAGGGCTAATCAGGAGGTAACATTTTAGACAGATGTCATCCCTTTACGTCACCTTGAACACAAAACAAATTACAAAAGAACAAGTTACATTTTTAAATCAGGGACAAGGCTGTAAACAAACATTTTGTTCTAACCGGACACATACAGTACATCATCACACAAATCAAGAAGAGCGCTTGTGCACTCATTCTGGCTCCTGTTAGCAGGCAGTGGAAAGATAAAGATGCCTCAAGGCCATATCTATCTCTCTGATATCTGCACTTCAGGATCTTCTAATGGCATCACTATGCTTTCCGCGCATAACTGTAAGTGCAAAAATATCCTCAATATGTTTGCTTTTTAAGGATCTGAATGTTTTTGGCAGTCTGCACTACAGTGAGTTGAAAGCTTCAAGACACGTTGTGAAACATATTATGCCAGCAGATGGTAACAGAAACAATTCCTGGGACTATTTTGCCATCATAAAGAGTATACCAAAACTGACATGAATCTCAGAGACTACTAAGCTGTTCTGAAAAACTCCTATCAGCTAATTAGGTTTTAAAAATCATAGAAATCAACCATAAATGTCCACATTCACCCAAATATGTTTCACATCACAATGATGATATTTCACAGCAGTCGTCAAGTGAGTGATAGTGTTGCATGAAAACTACGACAACATAACTTCATTATGATTGTGATGAATTAATTAGCTTTACTCCTCAACATGAGCCAACAGCTGGAGTGTGAAATAGACACAAACACATCTTAATCCTTATTTAATTTAAGCAGCGTTTTCTTTTTCTTTTTCTTTCTTTCTTTCTTTCTTTCTTTCTTTCTTTCTTTCTTTCTTTCTTTCTTTCTTTCTTTCTTTCTTTCCTTTTTTTCTCCTGAGTGCTGTGTTTCCACATCTTTCCCCCCAAAACACACACATGGTATCTATTGTTTTTGAAATTAGACACATGGCATTTCACGTGCAATGATTGCTTGGTGTGAAGGGAAGGAAAAAAAGTGTAGAAGGACACAAAAGGACACTTTGGGCCTGGAGTGCTCTCTGGAAAAGTCTTTGAAGTCAGATATCTTTGTTAGAGAGAAGTGAAAGCTGCAAAAAAAAAAAAAAAAAAAAAAAAAAAAAAGGTGGGACTTACAGAACTTATGTAAGTCTCCCAGATGGTACTGACTGCATTTGATCGATGACAGTGAGGCTATTCTGGAAAGAAATTTGTGATAGGAGTTTCATCACAAATATTGCTTTGTTGTCACACTAAAAAGAATATTTATTACTAGCACAAGATTGTGTGTATGTTTTAATATTTTGATATCTGGAAATCTCGTCACAAGGACATCTGCATATGTATTTTCACAAATCCACAAATACATGCAGATGCATACACAGTGTCAACCTGAGGATTTCTGATGCAAGGCCTAACTTAAAAACAAAAAAAGAGAGCGAAAGAAAATAAAAAGAACAGCTTCACACATTTTCTGTTAAAACAATGTTCACCCAACCATAGAGCCGGACAGCAGGAGCTCCTTGTAACACCCCTTCGGCTTTGTCTTTTTCACCCCGCATTCTCATTCATCTCACCTTGTTTATTTTTCCACTAGTTCTGAGGGTAATGGAAACAGGCAGGAGAGCCAATTGTAGACGATCCCAATGAAATTACCCCTGGAGAACAAGGCACGCATCAGTTCCCAAGCCGACTAGGTCTCGGTATTGATAGCCCCAAGATGAAACTGCTTCCCAATTAAACTCACTCATGTGTTAAAAAAAACAAAAAAAAACAAAACGTGAACTAACACCGTCCCTTTTTTGACAGACCTGCACAGGCCAGAGGGAGGTAAATGGCAATGTCACCCAGTGCACTTTTTTTCTTTCTCTTTTCTTTTCTAGTTTTACTCCGAGGCTTGCGGTGAATAATTGACTTTTTGGCATCGGTTAACAAACAGTAAGCCTGACTGCGAGAAGCGAGTTTCACAGGACAGAAACAAAGATGCCCTGAACAAAATGTGTAATGTGTATTAATGATGTAATTAAAGCCGCAATGACTGACGAAAAAATTGCCTCTTTGTAAAAGCAGTTTTCACTGCATTAAATATGTGTAACTCTTCCTCTGCTAAAACGTATTCCAACTTTCTCACACACATTTTTCAACATGTCTCAAAGTGAGTAAAAATGAAAACACATATTTCTTTTTGTTGGAATAATTTGATAGTGACACAGCTTCCAAACATAAGTTATTACAATCAGCTGTCATCTCAGACCCAACCCTCTGTGAGAAATTACTCAAATTAGTTTAACTTTGTTTATACAGCAGTGATGAATTCACAGAGTTCAACGAAATATGAAATAAATACTGTGTCATCCACAAATATTCATGTAAGGAATGATTACATTGATTTTTTTTTTCTGAAGACATTGAAGGACTTGTTACTGAAATCTATGACTATAATGTCATAGAGAGGCCATCCAATACATAACAAAAACACATTTTTTAAATCAATGTAAAGAAGCCTCTGGTAGTAGAAGTTTAAAATAACTTGTATAATAACAGACTGTCAGTACAGTTTTCTTTCTTTTAAATTAAATATACTGTAAACATAATTAACCCATATAACATCTGCAGAAAATGTGTCACTCAGAAATCTGTCCATGTACATAGTCATGTCAAAAAGAAAATCTTCACAGAACTCTATGTAGTCCTGCTAAAAACTATATACACCCATAAGAATTAATAGGGTAGGCAGCATGTGTGACCATCTCTATTAAAGCAGACATTTTAGCACTATGTTAACACAGTATTACAATCTTCTGAGGAATGGAGGTCCCAGCAAATTTATCCAAGTGTCTGACCAAGCAATGTTCAGAGAAACTGCAAAACTCTACAAAACTCTACAGGTCGCAGTTAGCATGTTAACTGTTCACATCATGATGGCATATTAAAAAAAGACTGAGCAATTGCTTGTCTGGAAGGGATGCTAAGAGAATGCCTTTTTTCTCTAACAGCATGACTTAGGTTTGCAAAGTGGCATCTGAAACCATAAAACTTCTGGAACAATGTACTTGGACAGATGAGCGAAACGTGCATATGTCTGCCCATAATGCACAGATCCATGTTTGGCAAAAACTAAACACAGCATATCAGAAATCATACCTCATAACAACGGCCCAGGATGGAAGTGAAGGAGTTATGATTTTGGTGTTATATTGCAGCCAATAATGAGCCAACCATGAACTTCTCTGTAGTCAAAGAGTCAAATATGAAGCCATGTGTCTGACAGCTAAAGCTGAAATTTGGTCATGCAACAGGACGATGATCCCCAGCAATAAATCTACAACAGAATGGCTGAAAGAAAAAAAATCAAGGCAATCAATGGCCAGACCTCAACCTGATTAAAATGCTTTGACAATAACTTAAGAGAATTGTTCATTAAAAAAATTACAAAAATGGCATTAAACCTCAAAGAATGTAAAGGAAAAACTACACAATAATGTGGGAGACTGATAAAGTCATACAGAAAACAACTGTTTCATCTTATTGCTGATAAAAGTGGTTCTGAAAGCCACTTAATCACGGGGTGTATTTAGTTCTCCAACAGGGTTCCAAGACACTCATGACAAACCAATAGGTAAGCAGAAACCTGAAAAGGTGCCCCTGGCATCAAGTGGCTGGACTATTGAGAGCACCTGCTTCAGTGCTCAGTGGGCATGAAATTGAATAGAACAGTAGTGACACAGGGTATCATCATGCATCCGTTTATTTTGCCAGAGTGTTTTCTGCGTGCTTCCATGATTTTGCAACTGTGAACAATGTTCCCCTGTGACAATGTGCCAGGGCACTGGTGTTTTGTTTTTTGTTTCAGTTTGTAACCAAATTCATATGTGAAGGGAAAAATGAAAGAATTGCTTCACAACACTCATTATCTGTGAATTTTCTGCTTTTGAAAATTCACAGTTCTGTGAGTTGTATTGTGAGTAATATTGGGTTGTACTGAGTGACCCACTGCCAGGTTCACAAAGCTCTAGGAGGTTTGATGCAATTAAAAGTTTCACTGTTTTGAGACATAATTCATTTCCCAATAATAGTCTTTCATCATTCTAATGCAAAAATTAGAGAAAATCTATAGTATAGTTAAAAAATATATGAGCTACTGGGTGATACAATTTCAGCAAATCCTTAACTTCATGCTTCGTTTTGCATTTCAAATATCAGTGGCTTATCCAATTTCTGTGGTCTTTTATGTCTATCTAGAATTAATAGCCCAGAGGACCCCTCTATAAATGAGCGACCTCCTTATTAATAAAACAACAGTGCTGCTCCAGTGCTCAGGAACTGAGATGGCACTCAAATCTCACTCTCAAGAAACCTTGGAAGACTGTAAATATGAGCCAAGGGGGGGGGGTTAATCATTTTCCTAACATGCTTTCATCACCTTTATTAAAGCTGCATTTGGCTTTTTTCCCTTTTTTGGAACCTGCACTGGAATATTGCCATGTCAATAATTACAGTATTCCACTGAAATTATAACCCATTTTCTAAAACCCTAATCCCTCAAAGGAATTGTCCAAACCTAGCTCAGTAACTAGCCACTGTAGCAAAGTACAGCAGGTTTCTGGGGTTTTCTTTAATGAATTTGGGGAATTTTTCACTTTCAGAACTCTTCTATTTTACCCAAACTGTAGAAATTTTGACCCTTACTCAAAAAAGCCTTTTTCTTTATTACACTAAAAGCAAAAATATAGTTTTGAATTGAATATATATATAATGACAGCCTTGATGAATAGCCATATTAGTCTTTTTTATTAATCATGTTCTTTAATTTTATATCATTAATTGCACTCCTTTATAACATTATTTAAATTATGTTATGTTATGCTAAAAAAAAAAAAAAATAGGGTGTATGGTTAATAGCTCTGCAATACCTTCATACTGGCAGATCTAGCTGCCAGTACCTAATGTACATTAATTGGCCAATTTATTAGGTCAGCCTAATGACCTTCTTGTTAACACAGATATCTCATCAGCCAGTAACATGACAGGAACTCAATGCAGCCATGTAGAAATGACAAGATGGCCTGCTGAAGTTCAAACTGAGCATCAGAATGGGTGGAAATTGGGATTTAAGTGACTTTGAACATGGTTGCTGGTGCCAGACAAGCTGATCTGACTATTTCAGGGATTCCTGATCTACTGGGATTTTCCCAAACAACCACCTGTACTGTTTATAGAGAATTGTCTAAGAAACAGACGATATACAGTGAGCAGCAGTTCTCTGAATGAAAATGCTTTATTGAAGTCAGAAATAAAAGGAGAATAGGCTGGTTCCTTCAAGCTGACAGTAAGGCAACAGTAACTCAAATTACCACTTGTTTTAACCAAGATATACAGAAGAACATCTCTGAATGCAGAAGTACACATCATATCAGCTAAGAACAGGAAACTGAGGCGACACTTTGCATAGGTTCACACAGAAGACTAGGAAAATGTTGTCTGTTCTGTTGAGTCTGTGTTTTTGTTTTAATATACAGATGGTAGGGTCAGAATATAGTGTAAGTAACATGAAAGCTTGGCTCTATCATGCCTTCTACCAATGGTTCATTCCAGTGGTGGTGGTGTAATGGTGTGAGGGATATCTTCTTGGCATATTTTGGACCCTATACTACCAGTTGAGCATTGTTTTAATGTTACAGCCTATTTATATATCATATCAATTGCTGCTGACCATGGGGGTCTCTTTATGACCAGATCATCTCAGACCCTTGAGTGTGACAGTGGGCTCTCATTGTGCTCAAGTGGTTTATATAACCAGTAGATCTCAGTCCAATAGAAAACCTTTGGGATGTGGTGGAACAAGAGATTTGCATCATGGATGTGCAGCTGACAGATCTCCAACAACTGTGTGATGCTGTCATATCAATATGGAACAAAATCTCTGAGGAATATTTCCAGCACCTTGTTGAAGCGATACCATGAAGAATTACAGGCATTCTGACGGCAAAAAGGTGTCCAACCCAGGACTGGCGAGGTGTATATTCTCTATAACACTTTAGCAGTCTCAACTGCAAAAGTGTTTACCGGTCAGTTCTGGCTATGGTTTTATATAGAAACCACACAGACTGAGTAATGAGGTGTCTTTTATACTAATCCTGTGGCAGCAAATAGACATCTATGCAAATCAGTGACGTCTGTAGAAAGCAAAGAGGTGACAAGCCTGAAAATGTTACACTCTCCGACAAGTAGGTCACGAAACCACAACCTACAACGTGGTGGAGGGGGGGGCATGATTCACATCACAGACAAAGGGAAGAAAAAAGCTGAAAAAAGGGACATACTGACAGTAGCTGCTGAGTCAAGTAATGGCTACGAGGGGACAGTCTAATTATAACACTGTAGACAGGCTCATGCTACTTCACAATGCATGTTTTTGTTGTGGCGAAGTGAGTCATATGACAATTTTTAGTGGCATTTTTTCTTTGAGGTCTTTGTCTAATTTGCTGTTTTGGTGGCCGCAGAGAATTGGGCAGCAATGGGGAAAAAAAGAACAGCAGAAACTAAGAAAACTCACAGAAATATGGAGATGACAAGTCTGAAGGAAGAGAAAGATTCCATGCACAAGTATAGATTTTAGACAGAAAGGAAATGCATAAAGCAGAATTGAAATGTGACATTTGACTGCCAACCTAAAAACAAGGGCTCAGTAGGAGCACTTCCAGAGCTGACAGTGTTTTGAGTTATGTTTCTTTAGTTGTTAAGAAACAGAGAAATATGAACATCAAGAGAGAAGAACCCTGTGCCAAGTGTGTGAATGTCTTACACTCAACGAGGGATATTGGGATGTCTGCCACAAGGGTGTTAGAAGGCTAGCAGCTTGGAGAGACAGAGTGAGGAACATGAATGAGCAATGCAACTGACATAACTCCAGTGCAACACAGCCTTCTGTGCTGCATTCTGCCCCAATCTCTGCTCGTTACATAACACTATATTACATCCAAATTCCTCAGAGTACAAATGAACCAAAATTGGCATACTTGGATTCAGTAACACTTTCTTATTTTTCCATTTTGATTTCATACCAAAATAGAACTCAGTCCTGAAAGGATGGGGCTGGCATTTTTATTTATTTATTTTATTTCAAAGACTCCATCGTAAAAGACAAAATGTTAGCGTGTTTCTCCTCTATGCTGCTTGTACCCCAAAGGCCATGAAATCCATCTAAAGCATATCATTTAAATATGTCAAATAAAAATTAAATAAATACAGTTTACTTTAGACTTTTATAATACCCTCTCTTTGTAAGGCATTGTATATAAATATAACAGGATTCCCATCCATGTTGTCAACCTATTATTAGATGCCCAAATGAACACAGCAGCCCTGACTGTAGGTTTAATCAAATGCAGCTTTTTAATGTGTGACTTCTAAAGTAGAACTTGCCCTACATTCTAACAAACACCCACTACAGCATGTCTGAATGCAACATTTATATTGCTGTCCTTTAAAGACTGGTGGGAAAAATCAAGGTATAGCAACATAACAGCTGGTACAGTTACTTATGCAGAAACTCAGTTCGAAATAAAATGTTAGGACTAAATGTTAGGACTAAATGAACTAAATTATTGCAAATCTCATAAATCAATACTTTATTCAAAGCAAGACATAGAAAACAGAAACTGAGAAAATGTGGTATTTTATGAAAAAATGAGCTTATTTGGAATTTGATGGCAGCAACATGTCTAAAACAAGTTGGGACATGGCCATGTCAGGCATCCTCTCTTCTGTTAAAAAGAGTCCATAAAAATCTGGGAACTGAGTTTCTGGACTTTTGGGAGAGAATAATTGTCCATTGTTCTTGTCTGGTGTAGGATTGTAGCTATTCAGCAATTCAGGGTCATCTTTATTTTATTTTTCATGTCATCATGTGCCAAATGTTTTCAGCTAGTGAAAGATCTGGGCTGCAGGCAGGCCAGTTCAGCTCCTGAACTCCTTACCCTGACAAGTCAAGTTGCTGTAATAGATTCAGTATGCTGTTTATCATTTTCTTCTCCTGAAAAAGAAAAATGTAAACGAGCATATGCTGCTCTAAATCTGTATAGTATGTATCTATTAGCACTGATGGAGTCTTTCCAGATGTGCCAGCTTTCAATTCCATAGAAACTAACAAACCGACATACCATCAGAGGTGAAGACTTTTGAGGTAAATAGTGATAATAAGCCAGATGTTTGCTCCCCTCTTTGTCTGGAGGTTGTACTGTCTATGTTATCCAAATAATTATTTAAATGTTTAAGATTGACTGCAGAACAGTTTTATACATTGCTTCAGTCTATTTTAAATGAGCCTTGGTCCAGAGAAGGCAGCAGTGTTTTTATATCATGTTCAATATGGCTTCTTCTTTGCATGATTGTGGTTTAATGTGCATTCATAGATGGCAAGGTGAACTGTCTTCACAGACAGCGATTTCTGGTGTGTTCCCGAGCCCATGCAGTGATTTCCATCACTGAATCATGCCTGTTTTAATGCAGTTCCGCTTGAGGGCCCAAAATTAATGATCCTGTATTGATTTTAGGTCATATCCCTCCCACACAGAGATTTCTCCAGATTCCCAGTCTTTTGATGGTTTTATGTACTGTGAGTGATGATATATCAAAGTCTTCACAATTTTGCATTTAGGAAAACTATTCTGAAACTGTTACACAATTAGCTGTTTACTATGAACGCTTTAAACTGAGGTATACATCCACAATTTACAGTCTTTTAAGCATATTTAGGTTGTGTTGGAAAAAAAGGAAATTTGTCAAGTCCTCTATTTAGCTGCTGTGCAACCTTTTCAAATGCAGAGCACAACATCAGTTGCCTGTCAGCCAAACAACAAAACACAACAATAGAGCATCCCTCCTGGTCAAATCTAGCACCAACAAAAGAGGCGACAATAAGGTGACTGTGAGTCTGCCTAACCGTAAAAGGTGCCTCGCTGCAACTTAATCATGACACTTTTTTTGGCACAAAAAGTAGCTGCATTCACGCAGGCGTGTGTATGTGCATTGACCTTTTCATTTCAAATATCCTAAACTGCACTTTCATCTGTAAAGTGAGTACAGTGGATACCTGCAAACAAATGCATCTGAAAATCTACCATTTCAGACTCCTAAAATCCACTTGCTGTTACTCCAAGAATTTAGATTTAGGTATTTATTATTATAATTTTGAACAATTCTTAACAGATGTAGGTTATTTTTTATGTGAATAGCCATGCTTCCAGTAACGAACTAATATTATTTTACTAATTCTTAGCTAATTTTATGAAATACCACGTGATTTTTAACATTTTGAAAAACAAGGGGGGGAAAAGTTATGAGAAAGAAATTGAACTAAAAATGTTGTTACTGTAGGAAAGCTCCTGAAATAGCTTACGTCTGAGGGCCAGACTGTTACTGATGAGATACAAGGTGGGGTGGCACGCTTTGAAAAACCAAGCACACAGTGAGGCCAAAAAGAAAGGCCTTAAGCAGGAAAACAAAAAAACCCTCATGCAAATCTGTTCTCCCAGAGCACAACTAATGCATGCTCTACAACACAACAGCAGACAGGTAGAAGTGGGTCAGACAAACAGGTCAAGATAGATGAACAAGTGAAATGTGGGTTCTCTTTTACAACCTAATTAATACCTCCAAGACTTGTCTGGACCCCCACCCCACCTCTTTTGGCTAGTTTGTGGGTTTAAAATCAGACTGACAAACCAAACAAGCCACTAGTGGCTAATCTGAGCAGTAGACGAAAGGCGAAAGAAGAAACAAACTGCGAGATAAAGATGCACTGAACAGCTTCTTGGGGTATGTACACAAATAATTAGTTTTTGGAACTGGTGAAAGAAATAATACAATTTGTGTTCAATTTAGCCTTTAATATTTACAAATTCTTTATTTCTTATAAATAATATGCATCCATAGTTGGTCGACCCTCCCTGAGTCTGGTTCTGCTGGAGGTTTCTTCCAGTTAAAATGGAGTTCTTCCTTCCCACTGT
Organism: Oreochromis aureus; assembly: GCF_013358895.1. Lineage (NCBI taxonomy): Eukaryota > Metazoa > Chordata > Actinopteri > Cichliformes > Cichlidae > Oreochromis > Oreochromis aureus. The sequence goes on along the minus strand of NC_052953.1, from coordinate 8,408,772 downwards.
CATCATAGGGGTGTCATCTGATTGTTGGAGTTTTCTCTGTATTATTGTAGGGTCTTGGCCTTACAATATAAAGTGCCTTGAGACTGGTGTTGTTGTGATTTGGTGCAAAAAAATGAACTGAATTGACTTAACTTGTTATAGACTCGATAATAGTCTTGCTGCTTAGATATTCTTTACAGGCAGACACTGTTTTCCTTTATGCTCGAGTGCAGAGGGAAGTGTGAGCATGGACTGATTATGATGTCCATTGACACCCACAGAAGCACTAGTTCTGGACAAGCAGACATAGCAAGAATAAAAACAGATTTATTTTTAAAAAATGAAAACTGATAATGCGAGAAAAGAGAGTGGATACGACTCACTTTGATTTATCTATATCATGATAAGAGAGACAAGCAGATATTCATAGTATAGATTAGAATGGGCAGAGACAATTAAAACAGAGTTTATCATTATCTATCTGTCAGAAGGAAATTTATTCATAGCTTTTCATCAAGTAGTCTAGAAATGTAAAAACAGGTAGACAGCAGCACTTCATGAGTCTAACAAGTTGATATTTTGAAAAGGATATTTGAATTTATTTATTTATTTCTTCAGCCTAAAATACCAAACTCATTTCCATTCCTGCTAACTGCAGGCAACATAATGAACCCAATCATGGCGATTTTCCACAGGTATTTCACTGACATCTGCATCCTGGAATGAAAGAAGATACTAATTTGGCTGGAAGGACCGAGAAGAATTTTTTGATTCTATGGGTGTGTGTGAGTAAGTGTGTGTTTGTCAGAGTGTGGGTGCATGGCTGCGAGAAATACACAAACCCCAGCAAGTGATGAAGCAAGGCGAAGCTTCCAAGTCTTTTATATCCTATACAACCCTCGCTGCTACCATACAGAGCGCCCAGGGACTGGAAAAATTTAATCACGCTAAACATATGTGTAAGGTGAGGTGATGCACTATCAACTGAATACATGCATGAAGAAAATCAGAAAAGAATAATGTCAAGAAGATTCATACTCAACATCTAGTAAATAAAACACGTTCCCACAGGACCAGCCAGGCTGCTGCACCTCACCCCCACATGCTGAGGCACACTGAGGAAGCATTTCATACAGAAAAAATCAATGGAACGTCCTCAATTCGGCAAAAGATGCTGAAAAATATGTTTTACTCAACTATGTCATGCAGATGTACAGTACATGTGTGGATATTTAAATGATGTTTCAAAGTGTGCTTATTCCGTTCATAAATCAAAACTCTAATGCACTGACATGACTTCTAAAACCCACTTAGAAAAAAAAGCCTTATTGAGATTCCTGTGTAGGCAAAGTTTACACCCACATCAGACCGAGATTATTCCATGAAGATTTTTTTTTAAATCTCTACACTATTCACAAAATATTTATTTGTTTCCATTGTAATATAAAGAGTATTTTCTTAACTGTAATGGAGTCACTTACAATTCGTTTATTGACACACCAGAGCCGAAACCAGTACTATCAGGCATTTTCATATGCTTGGAGCACACAAGCATAACATGGCACCAAATTCAGTCATCCAAGCTAAATAACTGAAATCCCCATATGATATTTTTAGACCTACAAAACCCTTCCTTTGGCTTATTACCACACAACCAACTGGTAGGGTTTTGATTTGCAGAGCTTGAACATTAAAATATAGTCATGGAATTCCGCATTTTCTAAATAGTTAGAGATGACTCACCAAAACAAAGTTTCTCAGACATATCTGAGACAGGCATGATAACAGTCAATTTCAGATCTAACTTATATTAAGACAGTTTAGACAAACAGCCAAAGTGGCCCTTTTGCATGGGTCTTGCATGGTCTGCTTGTGTGCGCTCTCTCCAGGAACTTTGGCTTCCTCCCAAAGACATGCATGGGTTAGATTAACTGGCAATTCTAAATTAGCCATACGTATAAATGTGAGCAAGATTGGTTGTTTATTTCTCTGTATTAGCTCTGAGACAGACTGGGCACCAACACCAAGAATGCTTGTTGCTTGTCTTAACATCATAACATTTCTCAGTTTAAACGCCTTCTGTCCTGTTTTCGGTCACTTCTGTGGTGAGAATATGCAGCTAAAAGTATTCGATTAGGTCTGGATCATCTACACAATTAAAACTGGCAGAAACCGGCTCTGATGCCAACTTATGAAGTTGATAAATGAGTGTTTTTATGGCGAGGACTGCCTGAATATAAAATGTATAGGAGACACATGAAGGTCAGGCAAATGAAGCGACCTTAGATGATATTGACACCTGGTTCAATATGAGACTGAAAACCAAAGGGTATGTAGTAGAGTATCCTGCACACTGCCTATATTTCGACTGTATAAGTGTAGGTAGGGCTTATTTAAATCCATGAATGGATTAACAGGTTGTTAGGAGTAAGGTAGGCAGGGATACTGAACAGATATGTAGGGATACTAAACATTGTGGTAAACCAAGTGAGAAGTTAAGAACTAGGGTTCACACAAAGGGGAGTATTTATGGAGTAAACTCCCCAAGAGATAAACTGGCTAGTAATGGAAGAAATACATCAACAGCACAAGGAAGCAAGCTGGGTTGGACTTCCTGAGGCATAACGGTCATTGGATAAAATGAGAATGTGGAGTGAAAATACAACTTGCGGTGTGAGATTTATAATATGGAGAAACTGTTTAATTCATGTCTTTAGCATAGTAAAACTCCTTAAAAACCTACCCTAACCACCAAATCAGTTTATAGATAGGTGAGATATTTTTCTGTCATTTCTGTTTAGTTATATAAGTTGTCTAAGCATGCCAAAACAGCTAACATAAAAGCTCAAGTAAAAAAAAACGCTCAGGGAGAAATAGATTTGTCACCTGATTTGAATATACTGCTGGATTTGTCCATAACAATATAAAGGGAAAAGACTAAAGGATTTCATAGCTGGCATATTTTAGGACAGGTATGGGTGGGAAGAGATTAGCAAATGGGAGTAGATTTGAGGAAGCAGCCGATAAGCCCACAGGATGTAGCAAGCCCCACCATAGCTGGTGCAGATAAAACACACAATGGATGGTTTAGTTTGTGGAGCTCAAAATGTCACGGGAGGACACGGCAGATGACACATGTGAAAGAAAATGCTTGAGGGTGGGATAAGCTGGTCACTGAAAGTTTGCTAAAATGTTGATGGTGGTAATAACCTAACACTGCTGAACTGTTAAATATGAGGAGATTTTTATAAGTATCTTTGGCAATAACATAAACTGAAACTAAAACTGAGGAATCCATAAACACATTTTCTGGACAATGAGCCTCTCCCAAAAAAGAAAATAAAAATCGTTGTTGTTCTCTTGCTTGTTTCCATGATAAAGAGCCACTGATCAGCAGGCTTATTTCACACATCAATATTCTAGAGGTGTTTTCTGCTTTTGTGCACTTCTTATTTTAGTACGGATCCTATGCACAGTTTTATAAATGAGACCATAGTCTCTATTTTTCTGATGCCTATGCATTCGAATTAGGAAGCTACATAACAACAGTACCTATTTGGTTTTCACATAAGCTACATGCAACATCATTTGGTGAAATAAAATAAATGAAAGGCATTTTCGAATACTTCATTTGTACATGCTTGAAAAAAGCGTTGAGCTATATGTATTAAACATCTTAAGAGTTCTTATGAGTTTTCTGCTAAATCATTTGCGTTTGGTACATAAAAATAATCAGTGCATGTACCCGCAAAGAAGTAATTTAACGGTTCAATTCAAAATTTAATTAGGCACTGGCAGTTAAAGATTATTACATGACTATATCCTTACATCTACATAGTAAAGTGTAAAAGTTTAATAAAGATATTTTAATGGTTACAGTAGCAGTCAGTAAAACTGTTACTACATCATTCATTTGATACATGAATTGGTTTCCTAAATGCAGGCTATCCCTGGATTATGTGAGAAGGGTTTTTCCCTTTCTATTGTTTGTGCTTGTGCTAAATTCAAGCACTTGGCACATTCAGTGCAGTGCTCGTCAGCTTCCCCAGCCCTGTGGTAAACTGCAAACCTTTTCCAATATGCTGCAAGTTGTGTATTTGTGTGCTCACATTGCTGTGTGCAGGTGTGACGTTAACTGTGATCCTCTGAGAATGGATAAATGACAAAAGATGTGATTCTCCCCATCCCCTCCCCTTTTCACTCTCCCTCAGAGACATGTTGAGGGGGAGGCGGCAATGAAGAAGAATCTGTGTATCTGTCAGTTTGTCTGATAGCCCTGCACACTCTCCACCCTTGTCCCTCTGCAGGGACTAAGCTCCTGAAGACATTGCTTAAAGTGTCACAACACTTACAAACCAAGGGTAGCCATGCTTCAGTTGCAGACCAGAGGAGGCATGGTTATGGAGAAGCCCCTTGAACTCAGTGCCAGTCATTCTGTCAGAGAGTAGTCAGACTGAGAGACACAAAGCCACAAGCAGAAACATACATTTAAGGGTTAATGCGGTGACACACAACACACGGAGGCATGAAAATGACTGCAGGGGCCATGCATCACACGGCGCTCTCCCACACATCCATAGGCATACAAGTACACATACGCAGGCACCTTGTCACTCAAGGAAGCAGAGTATGTGATCTGACACAGGATGGAGGGCGCTTACATAACACTTGATTTTTTTAAAGGTGTAATTGGATGTCTTTTTGGGTTAAGTGAAAATCATCTGGGTGCACCAGTTATATCAAAGCTGACATTCATCAAAGTCTGCCATAATAAGAAAAAGTCGTTTGATGTGAAAAGAAACTCAAAACACACAAAAATCATACCTGATAGACTTTTATTTCATATACAAAACATACAAATCTTTTATGTTTTTATGAAAATGTATAGATACATAAAATAGATACTGTAACTTCACCCACAGTTTCATCAAATACTGCTTATTATCCTTGCTAAATGCAGTCAGAAGGAAAATATATATATATATATATATATATATATATATATATATATATATATATATATATATATATATATATATATATACATATTTGTCACATTATAATTCTCCAGAATAAATTGCTTTCAGTGGGAAAGATCACATTAATTCAAAAGACACATTAATTCAAAATAGATGCTAATTTATGTTTTAAAAAAAGTGGTTGTGGTCACAAAAAAGTAAAAAAAAAAAACAGAAAATAAAATAAAAAAGCTGAGATGGATCTCAGATCTGACAAAAGCTCACATCTAAGGTATTACACTTCCTTGGTCCAGTTTAAATTCCAAGAACCACCTAGTAAAAATGACCATTTCCTCATTTTCAAGAGTATAACACAGTGCACCCGGCGCATTACGTAAGGAGACAATAACTATATGCTCAAGTGCTGTAGGCAGCTAGACATATGTAGCGTGACATCTCTATGTATACAATACATGTATGTAGGTATTGAGGCCTCATGATTAACACATGGACATGCTTTCTGAGACAAAAACTGCTCACACAACACAGCTAAGGCAAATTCCTAGTTATAAAGATACATTTTAGTGTTGAGAAAAAGAAACCACCAGAGATGGGCAGTAACGCTTTACTTTTTTCAAGTAACGAGTAATGTAAGGGATTACCATTGCAAAAATGGTAATTAGATTACCGTTACTTTCCCGTAGGAACGCTGCGTTACTGCGTTACTAAAACCGTGAGTTTTTGCGAGAATGTCTCATGATAGTGACGTGGCGAGTGCAACGTTCGTGACAACAGCTGTCTGCAGATCAACAATGGATAATATATCAAGTACGGGAGAGAGTATGAGCGTGCAGCGTTTAAAGCGTGGAAGTACTGACCTTACTTTGAGTTTGATTCCATAAAAAGTGACAAAAACATTAGCGTCCGTTGTGCGTGGAAGAAAACTTCTTTTACAGCGAAAAAAACCCCTTAACTTCCAAGCAAGCGCCGAAAAGCGCTCGACTGTAATGGGAAATTCACAGAGAAACTCATGGAGTCTTCAACTGACCGCTGCGGCACACCTGCACCAGGGTAAACCTCCGCCTACCCCAGTCCTGCTTTACAGGTGAAAATAGAGCAACTAGCCTTTGACTTTATTTATTTTCTGCTGTGTTTTACTTGCATCTATTTGAAAGCGTGAGTGTAAACACAAAAAAATATTTTATTTTATGTGCTGGAATGTGCAGAAAATAGGTTTAAATGTTAAACAAATTTCTTCCAGTCAGAGAATGTTGCACATAATTAAATTTTTGCTTGATGCATAAAGTTAAAAGATGAAAACTAATAAAACAAGTTTTAAAAAGAGACTTTTCCATTTGATTACATTTTGTATGATGAATTATGCAGAAAAAGTAGAATTGGGCTGAAAGATCTATCGCTTTATCACCTATTCAGGTTGTAAATCGTGTTTTTAAAAAGTAACTAAGTAACTAAGTAATTAATTACTTTTGAAAATAAGTAATCAATAAAGTAACGGGATTACTTTTGGGGGGAAGTAATCAGTAATTAGTTACTGATTACTTTTATCAAGTAACTTGACCAACACTGGAAACCACAGATCACAAAATAAATGGCTCCTTAAATGACCAGTATTTAATGGTCAAACATTCAATTCCAAAGGTGGAATCCATCAGGATTATCAGTAAAGTTGACTATAACAAATGGTTGAAGCAGCGGGAAGTTTAAGATCAGTTGTTGTTTACAACACTAAATATTAAACATTTGCTTCAAAGTGGGATTGATATATAATGATCACCTCTCTTGCTCAGATCTGTTCACGTTAATTTCTTCTTGAATTATGAAACAGCTCTGCAATCAGATAATACAGAGCTGGACAAGATATAATAACCAATTTAAGCACCACAGTACTGTTTCCCTCCCTTTTTCACTGTCAATGCTTATTCTCTGACAATAACAAATCCCACACACAAGTTCACTTCAAAACATTCCTGGAGCTTGTGCTGTATGAAACACACTCTCACTGTAAACAAGCACTCATTTTAAGAATGAATTTAAGATTTAGTGCAGGAACAGGCATGCATTCTTATTTGTGCACACGCAAGGCACCAAGATTTGGTGCAGATTAAGGCAGTGGGCATGTTTTTGTTTTGTTTTGTTTTTTGTCCACAGTGTTTTTTCAGGAGGAAGAAAACCATAAAGCCTTGCAGGGTGATCTGTCTTTTCAACTGACCAGGAGTGCATATAGAAGAGGTTCTTGGCAGTTGTTCATCCTCATCTCTGCAGCTCTGTTGTTTAAAGTTCCTCAAAGAAGGCAACCCTGGACTTGGTGCTCTGTAGTGTAAGCTGTGTAAGAATCAATAACAAAGGTGTGGTGAGGTTTTATATGAGGGGTAAAAATAAACACAAGAAGAGGAGTATTCTGGCAAGCAATCAAAATAAGTAAAAAGACAGAAATCCTTATTGAAGATTATGATGATGAAAGTCATCACCTGGCCTTTCTCTTAGCCTTTTTGCCTGATCTAATCCTTCCGTCTATTCCCTGTACACACAGTCTGTGCAAGACCCTGACTTTCAACCGAGAGACCATAAAAAGAGTGCAGTGTGCAGATGGTCAGCATGCTTATACATACTGACACAATAAGAAATGTGATTTGACAAAAAATTGGTTAGCAGGTAGCTGTAATTCTGAATGTACACACATGCATGTTTAATCCAATTATTTCTCTGATGAAGCACTTTTAATTAGACACAAAGCCAAACACGTAATCTGACTTGTTTCCCTTGACTAATCAAAAGACTAAATGATCACAAGAAGAGGATAATTGGAGATTCTTTGGTGTGTTTACTGCAAATATACCCCCAAGGTTATTCTGATTGTAATGAATCTCTGATGGTGTAAAGGCATGCAATGTTGTTGATACAACTTACATAGATTATAATATCCAGAAACTGAAAGAAAATCTGCCTCTATTAAGGTTTACAACTCAATCAGGGTACAAAACAACTTTGCAGGTTTTCCAGCTCTATTCTACAGACAATCAAACAGATGAGGAGAGAAGTGGAAGATCAATGCCAGTCAGAGAAAGAACTGTTAATTGTCTTTCTCTCCAGGTTTAAATGAGCTGGTGATGGATTAATTTGGGTCACTGGCTGTGCTTTAACCCTTCAGGCGAATCTAACCGTTGACTTATCTAATACTGCATAAGAGCACACCAAGGCAAATTGGCTGGGCAAACTAGTTTCTCTCTTTAACATCTGTAGGGTAAAGGGAATTAAACCGACTGCCAAAGTCAATATTACACGGGGGATGAAGGAGGACAGTTCGGGAAATCCAGTTTTTTTTCTGGGGAATGTGCTGATTGAGGGACTTAAGCAAATCCAAACAGATAATGTGTGGGAAGGGGATGGATTTGCAGTGTTATGTTTACTGATCACCTTCTAGTGTCCCTGCTGACAGAATGCCTGAACTATATTTGTGAGTGTTAAAGTCTGACCGCATGCTTATCTGTATCTAACTCGCAAGCATTTTTCTCCACACTGGCCACAGACTCCACTTTAGAAAGAGCAAAAACTCTTTACTCAATGTTCCAGGTATTAGTGCTATGAATGACACGGCAGCAAGATACTTCCAGAAAATAAATGCTTTTGTGTGATGTTTTGGTACAATAGCTAACCTCCTTTGTCTGCCACTTCATACGGTCTGAATGGACTGCCACATATAGCATAAAAAAGCACTGCCTCTCTTAAACTTCACACAGAATCTCTAAAGCTCTTGTATTGAGACTTATTTACAGAGAATGAGCTCTCTGTAAGCTCTGGTGCTAACAAAACAGAACCTGTGGCCTGGATGAAGTGCAAAGGCACTGTGCCGTGTTAAAGGAACGTTCATTAATCATCCAAAGGGGGAGAGCGAGTCTGGGAGGAGAAAACTTTGCCCGGGGTTGCAGCTGGTCCTGATGCTTTGGGCTCAGTGATCTGTGCTTCGTTCCACATTCCCTCTGCTCTTCTTTTCCCACTGTCTCCTCCTCACTCCAACCACCCCCTGGTCAATAACTTCACAGTGCATTCTTGGAACTTATCCGTGACTCAGCCTCCCTCAAACTCCTCTTCCTTTGAACATTTTTAGTGCGCCCCCCGCCTTTCCTAAACTTCTCACCTCTTTTAGCAAAGCTGACTTAGCTTCCTCACTCTTGATTTCTTTTCCCTTCTCCCTGCAATGCCACGAGGCCTGGCCCCTTCCCTCACTAACAAGATAAATGCCAACGCCTCTGGTTCAATTAAAGCAACACTTTTAACTCAGCTCCTTTTCCACTTGCATGCCAGAGGTGCCCCCATCAATCCAAATGACTAATCACCAAGCAAAAATCAATTAGTGCTCCCCCTAACAAGCGTATTTTACACTGAGACAAAAAACGAAGGAGGGTGGGCTCTTTTGTTACACAATGTGCTGTGAACAACCCAAATTTTTATTTGATACTTTTATTTAAATTAGAGAGATACTGGAGTGGTAAGATAAAGGAGAACAAGTCTAATCTACCAGTTCATCAGAGGACAGCGGAAATATAATCTTTTTATAACAATGCCGCTGACTTTGACCAATCAATTATGAAATATCCCACAGGCCAAGAGCCTGTCACATCTACTGTTTTTATATCATTACTAAACCAGAGACTGGGCGAGATGAAATCGCTAATACTAATGGAGTTGCTAGAAGATGAATGCAAACACACAGATTTTCACAAAGACTGTACATAAAGGATGGACACAAGTAGCTACTGCGATGTCACCTGTTGTTCCAATGCGAAGCCTTGAGCTGACCTCTTTCTCTGGTGCCATTTTTGTCTTTGGAACCAGATGTGTCACAGCAACAGGTAAATATAATTTGGAAATACATCACACTGCATGCTCATATGGCTGCCTGTCAATCACATACATAACCCCTGTAGCTTACCCTGCTTTAACCTACTTTTTGACTCACATGAGCACCATAATTTACAAAATGGCTCAATAAGACTTGAGTGACTGAGACCATAAATTCATGAATACTTGTTTTTGCACATATAGTCGTTGCCCGCTGCCAGAAACAACGGCTTTGTTTTTTTAGACCTGTTTGCTAAGTCCATCTTTTATATACAGTTGTCGTCGCTACAATAGGAGGGGGCCATCCAAGAAGAAATTTGAAATTGAAAAATTAACCTGTGGCTAAGTGAAGACTATTGCTATTAACTGATGCTGTGTCAATAAACACCCTGCATTTTGGATAATGTGATGGTTTGGTATTATATGAAAGATTACTTTAAATTTGGAATATGACATACGATCAGTATTGAGAGTTTATACTGTAAATGTGGCTCATGTAAGCTCATTGGATAGCAGTTGAATGGCTTAAGTAACTGTAAACGTAGTGATGTGTTTCTCACTTCATTAGATGTTTTAGTGCTCATTTATATTCATTAACCATGAGAAAAATATCAGATGCATTTGCTTCACTTCCAGAACCACTTTATGCTTCAAGAGTTGCTTTTTTTTAATTAAAGTAATGATCACATGTACCTGGCATCAGTAACAGTTTGTCTCCCCCTAAAACTAAAGTCAGAGTAGCTTGAAATAGTAGTAGCTGCTGAGACAGCTTTACATAGCTTTATTGTCTCTTCTTCTCTGAACTGCACTGCTAGTGCCCATGCACCCGCTGACATCTTGAAATTTTATTTTCAAAATTCAGAAAGATGTTTTTTTGTTAGATGTGTGGGTGTTTATTGATGTAGTGTAATATCTGATTATCCGTTTTTCCAATATATAACCTTGAGGTAAACAGCAGAGGTAATCAGATTTCTGTTTTGGAACTGAAGGCCTATTGAAAACTATTTCTGTGTGAACACATATATGGACAGACAAGGCAAGGTTATTGGGAAACATCTTATTTTTTAAGGACTGTGTATGTTTATGTGGCACTGGCATGCATGCAGCTGAGCTGGGAGTTACCTTTTTAAAGTTGCTGTGCTTGCTGGTCCCCTGTTCTGTGTTCTGATTGTGAATGATGTCTAGAGGAGTCTCCCTCTCTTTCAGCTTCAGACTTTCAATCTCCGTCTTCAGCTCATTCAGCTGTTCCTGCAGGTGCTTGCTCTTCTCCATGTACTCAACCCTATGCATGAACAAATTGCCAGTTGAGAAACAGCCATTATTTCCATGCTCATTAAGAATAAACACAGTGACATAAGGTCAAAGATAATAAATGTACATATTTAAGAGATATACATAATCCTTAGTGGGAGTCCTTCATCATACTGTACTATAATCAAGTTAATCAAAAATATTTAAAAGCAATTAAGTCCAGAATTACACCATATGATTTCATATCAAATAGGCCAAAGGATACATTTTGGCTTAAATGTATAAGTTTTGGCTTTAAAAGTGGTATAACACGATAATGTGACACCGCACAAAAAGATAGAATATGTGGATTCAAGTCCACTAAAGATAAAGACAGAATGTCCTTTTCTGTTTGAAAATGTACTGCCAGCAGTCTGTAGGAAGTAGCTAAAGCCTGCCACAGTGACATCTCGCGGTAATTAGCACATCCATCCATATCATTGTGTCAACTGTCCTTCTGTCCCTGCATATAACACCCAAGAAGGCTGTTTTCATCACATAATTTTCAGTTTCTGGCATCAGACAATAGAATGAGCATGAAACAGTGACTGATATGAGGCAAGTTAAGACTAGACTGTTAAGACACTTCCAAGCCATTTCCAAGCTGATGTTTTGATAAAATCCTTATTTTCCCACTGTGATGTAATCTGACAATATCACTACGTAGATAAGCTAAAGGCAATAGCTAACCTTTGATTTCAGCTATATTCGCATTTAAAAATTATTATATCTTCAGAGATCTAGTACATTTGCATTGGCAGCTCATTCTGCTGCCAAGTGATGAGCGAAAAAAAGAGTGTAACTCTTTTTTTTTTAAATTGTTGTTTAGGGCGTTAAAAATTGCTAATGGCACTTTGAAAAAAATCACTAAAAGAAGCTTATGCGCAAGTTCAATAAGGAAGATCTGTATTCCCACATTTGCCTGCATTTTTGGGTGTCTGTGCTGCTAGTCTATCCTGTCCATGACTTCCTCTTTCCCACACTTTCAAACTGAATTTTGTCATCATCGCTCATTTCCATCACCCATTTTCATTCTTCTTTCTTCCTGTCAGCCAATCAGCCTCTGTTGTGTGTGCTTTAAACCTCACTGCTCCTCTGTCATTCTAACTCTCCGACTCTCTTTCCTGCAACCCACGTCCTTCCCATCTCAGCTTCCACCTGCTTCATCTCTGCCACCATAAACATGTAGACTCCGGGGGGTCCTGTCCTACTTCCTACCATTGCCACACTCCGCTCTGCTATGTAGCTTCATTGGAGTCTAATAGTCAAACTCAAACTCTGTTCTTCAATAAATCATGTTCAGTCATTTTAAATGATCTCTTCTTATTGTAATAAAGTTGGCAACAATGTGAAGAAATTTTAATCAAGTGGAGCTGGGTATGCGTGTGAATGCAGAGGGGAAAAATGAGCTGGAAAAATGTAATAAATAATTTTTATCACTTGCTACTTTAGCACACTATAGTAATGGTGAAACTGCTGAAAACACACACATAAGGCACCACAAACCAGACTTACTAACAGTGTGTACCATTGTTAAAAAGCTACTGTCTCTACTTACTAAAGAAGTGTAGTGTCAGTTTTGTGACTGAGATGTGTGGAAAGGAGAATTTTTGTGCATATGTATTTACAAGAGTTTACTTCTCAGAATGCAACATTTGGAGAGCAACTTATTTAAATGAATAATGCATTACATGAATAAGATTTGCAACACATTGTTTCCTAGAAATTGTATATTTCTGTATTTCTGTTCCAATCAATAACACTGGTATTATAATCAAACAGAGCAGAACTGAACTGAACTTAACATGTAGTGTCAGAGGGAGGGGGGAGGATCCCCCGATACAAAAAGTATACATGCATGTGTGTTTACGGGTCGATACATTACCTTCTTCAGTGTTCAGTGTGTTTTAGACACATTTCTACACAGACACTGGTACACACACACAAAAAATCTCTGCATGGGTTTTGAAAAGTAGTTCACACACATCCTGACTTCATGTACGTTCTTATTTGTTCTCTTGTTCCTTCATTTTCTTTCTTTCTTTTTTTTTTTTACTTCTATCTGAGCAATTTAATACCATATTAAAATGTCTATCAAAACTCAGATATTAATGGGACCTGAGTTAGTGTGTAAGATTAAATTACTACGTACCCAGAGACTCACTATTCCTGCAGAAAAAATAAGAGCAGCACATGCATTTCTGCACGAGGGACACTAAAAGTATCTCCATTAATAAATCAATGACCTGTGATTTGACTGTAGCTAATTTTTTGTGCTCTACACATCGTACAGGTCAGCTATTACACATAGATTTCAGGTTTATACAGTGGACGAGTTCATACTAATGCAGTTCTCCTCTGGATAAATCAGCTGCCTCTCACTGACCTGAATTGCTATTTTAGAGAGAAACACATACATAAAAGCCTGAATTTACACTGTAATATTTTTTTTAGTACATTACTCTCACCCTCTCACTCCCTCATCGGATCTGCTCATTTTTGACCCACTAATTTGAGCTGCTCTTGGCAGGATGCTGGTCATTATTGAAATGAACCGATGCCCTTGTTTATAAATTACCGCACTGTTAATAGATCACCCGCAGCACTCTCAGCTCCCATCGGCACATTTCTGCGATTGCAGCATCACGCTAATTTGGTAAAACTGCTCCTTAGGCTGAATCTCCCCCAGAAGCAAAACACATTGACAAATACTTAATGTGTATATTGTTAGATGGGAAAAGGGCTGTGACCAATGGAGAGAGATGTCACAATGATGACGATCTAAAAAAGGGGTTACTTTTAAACTTACAGGTGGACTTAAACAGGAAAACTATGAGAGCTGTTTTTGTCAATATCAAGAACAAGATCAAATCACAATCCTTCTTTTTTTTTTTAGGTAGCTCTAATTTTCTTATTGCATTCTCTTTGTTGTTCAAATATTTCACTTTTACATGTATACAAGTGTTTTTTTAATTATTATTTTGTTGCTGTATTACTTTCCTACATTGATGGGGGTTTTTTAGCTACCAGAAATACTAAAATGAAAAACAACAAAAATCAATCAGCTATTTTACAGCATGTGTCTCTCAACTCCGCTGCAGTTTTCAGGTTTTGTGAAAAATTACCAGCTAGCTGCTGCCCTGCAGTCCTACTCCTTGAATTAAAAACAAAAAACCTAATTACCTAATTAGATGACAACTAAGACCCAGGTAATTTACCCAACTGTACAGTCAGGGTCACACTTGTCAAAATGTACCTTTTCCTGTCTGCAAACAGTGACCTACAAGAACTACTGAAATAAAATGGCCAAATGCGGGCAGCGGAACAACTGCAGTTAATGCTGAGGGTCAAATATTCGCCAGAGCCCTGAATTAAAATGTGCATATTTAAAATTATGGTGCTCCTGGACCAATTTAAATCTTTCTCAAGCATATTCTGAGGTTATTCAAAAGCACTTAAAATATGTATTTCTTTTCAACTGATTAATTCCTTCCAATGACAACTGCAAATAGGTGGAACCACACATTCAGAAAGTGAGAAGGTGCAGTTTAAAGTCAAAATAATAAGTAGGATCAGCACAGGAGAACTGGCTACTCACTTCTCCTTCTCGATCTCCATGGATAGACGTTTCATGTCAGTATCTTTAAAGTCAAAACTGAGGTTCTCTCTACTGAAACTGACATCTTGAGGCATGCTGTCAGGTGCCAGTCCTGGAGACTACGATGGAAAAAAAACCAATGAGGTAGAGGCTTATGAAGTGACAGTAATAAGACTGTAATCTTAAATAACAACTAGGGGGAAAAGGCATTACTTAGGGACATAAAAATGGTAGAAAGAGAAACAAAAGGGAGCAAGACAGAATAAAAATATGTGGTTATTGCAGAGTGTATGAGCAACGATGTGTGAAAATATGACACAGTGATAACAGACAAAGTGAAAAGGGGCACATGAGCTGATAGAAATATGCTTTTAGAGCTTGACCAAATTTTTTGAAATGCATTGGTCACAACCTAATACACTGAAATGTAAATATTATAATGTGTAAGTGCACCAGTATGTCTTTACATATTTCTTTAGCATCCTCATTCATATTATATCAATCACCAGTATCTCAATGTCTGTCTGTGTGTGTGTGTGTGTGTGTGTGTGTGTGTGTGTGTGTGTGTGTGTGTGTGTGTGTGTGTGTGTGTGTGCACAGGCTAATGAATGTGGAATGTGTGGGTTTTTAACATGTTGAAAGCCCTTGTGTAGGCTGCCTGATGTGGTGCCTGGTCTTATGCAAGTATCTCCTGTTCTGTTTGGCTTTGTATGAAAACAATTGCATGTGTCAGTGTGTGAACACGTGTGTTTTAAGGAGACCAGCAACACACAATTTTCCTGATGGGGATACATTATCATTCTGTGAAACTACACTGCATGTGCACCTGTGTGTGTTTCATTATACGGCTGTATGCATGTGTATTTTTTGATGGTGTTCCACAGAACACATTTTCTGTCTGTGTCACTTGTTATTTTGCTATTTTTTATGTATAATTGTTTTGGAAATTATACATAAAGTATATCCAAGAATAAAGTATATTCAGAAATATAAATAACAAAAAAGTATATCACATTTAGAGTGATGTTTATAAACACAGAGATGCAATGAATGGTGTATTAGTTATTTTTCAAGCAAACATTCCTTTTAATTGTCAATAATGTACGATTATGCTGCTTTTTTTGGTTTTGCATGCATGTAGGAAAAGTGTGTTGGAGTTGGTGACATCATTTTGTGCTTTAGGATGTTATGAAGGGCATTTCTTTTATGTTTTCTGATCCTCTGTACACAGATCAAAAGGTAAAATGGTATAACTGAGTCAGTAATATGAGAAAATATATGGTCATTTTACTTGATTATTGGCTTCCTGATGTATTTCTGAAAACAGATTGTGAATAGTTTCAGCCTCCCTGTTTGATCGTGAACACTCATATCTGACCTTTTCAGATGCTATGTACTGCACGAATTACGTTATCTACCTATGCGTTTGAAGAATATGTGAAGATCGAGCCTGTGTGTGTGCCTCGGGTCAGTTACCATATAGACAGCCTTGCTGGTAATCTCCAGCAGCTTGTTTTTTGCTCTGCGCTCAGATTCCCTGGCTTCCAGCAGGTCCTGTTTCAGCTGCTCAGCCTCCTTGGCCCTGAGGTATAAACAGACAGAGAGATTGATACTTTATTCTTTCGTTCACCTCCCAGTCCTTCCAAGGAAACAGAATTATCTAAACCAAATCCAAAAATTATCTTACATAATTGGTACATTGGTACTCAGTGAACCAGGAATGTCACTTTGTTATTACGTAGGTGATTGATGTATGACCCCAGAAGACAATCTTTCCCGACTCCATTATTTCACCATCGAGTATCCGCACAAAGATATAAAAGTGTTACATGCGAGAGATTACATTTCTTTTGATTGTGTTCCTGAACATTCAGCAGTTGTGGGGGAGCTATGTGCCTCGAGGGTTTGAGTGGACAGAGTCATTTACATGTTGAGTACCACAGGTTTAAATTTTCTCTGTTGCAGAAAAGTGCTCATCCAAAAATTCCAGTTACTGAGAAGTGGTTAATGGTATCCATTTGAAATGATTGCCTAATAAACTGTGAAGTAGAGGCTGTAAAGTGATATTCTTAGAATGTATATTGTTTTTGTATGGAAATGAATTGATTGGCATCTATTAAGCTTTACAAAACCACTCACTCAAGTCCCACTCTCTTTATATCCATCTGACTGCTACCGAAATAAGAAAAGTCAAGAGCGCACGGTGTACTTGACTGATTTTATCTACTTCAGGAAGTTTAAAAAAGAAAATGTCAAAATTGCTTTGCAAGGAACAGATAAACCCAGATCAAAAATACACATTTAGTACTGTAGAACTTACAAGTACTACAGTGTTATAAAAGAGACTCTTTGACAGGGACCACCACCATCACTTGGTATTGCTACTATCCGTTAACTAACACAAATACTAGTGCTTCTAGTTCAAATGACGTGCCTCAGACCAAAGGAGTGAAAGGAGTGCATAGTGACTCAAGCTGCAGTACAGAAACAAAGGTTTGAAATTAAAATTTTAAACAAGTTTTAAGTTCTTATTTTTTGACGTGCTCCTGGGCCACTCAGGACTTCACTGCCATTCCAACTAGAAATTAAAAATGACTGTGAATGCAAATTTGTGTACACACACACACAACCACAGATACAAGATTGCAAAGTGACAACTATACAATCCTTGCTGTTTCAGCTGGCAATAAGGAAAAACAACTCTTGGGAAGTTAGTGAGACGTGGGAATAAGTTATTTATATCTGAAAATTATGCATTGTGTGCATGTGAGTGCAAATGTCTGATGTGGATACAAAGAGAGAGGATTTGGGTGAAATGCTGCTTATTGAAATATTGCTTATTGCTCCCCACCTCCTTTCTGACTCCTCGGCCATCTTGAGGGCTACCATCTTTGCCTCCAGCATCTTCTGTTCCATGAGTCGCCGCTCTTCCTGGCCACGGATGGCAGTCACTTTGATACGCTGCATCTCTGTCTCAGCCTCGGCGGCTTTCTGGGCCAGCAGCTTGGCCTCCTCCTCTGCGATCTGGGCCTTTTCAGCCAGCAGGTCCGCCGTCTGCTCCGAACGCAGCTGGAGAGATGAAGGAAGCGCAGGAAGAAAGGGCAAACACATGCAGAAGACGAGGACAACACAAGTTAAAAACAGAGAGAAGATATGTCCAAGAAAAAGCTGTAATGGGAGGTACATGCATGCACACTCAGAGGGAATTTCCTGAAGATATTGTAGATGTTAAAAGAAAATGATTTTGTTTTAAATCTGGCATATACTGCATGTCTCACAGCCATCAACACAATTGGTTAATTCCAGAAGGATCCAATCAGCTCAATCTTACCAGTGCCTCATTGGCCATGTCAGCTTCATCCTGCAGCTGAATTAGTCTCCTCTCCAATTCATCCCTGGCTCTCTCCGCTTCCTCCCGCAGCTGTTTCTCCCTTTGCAGACGTTGTCTTTCTACCTGAATTGTATATACATTACAGTGTGGTAACAGGAAACATGTAAGAAGACAGATTAAAAACAAAGATCTGTTAACATAAAGGTGGAAAGGTAACTGAAGTGGAAAAGATGATGTACTGTTAAAAAGAAAAAGTGACAAAGTTTGACTGAAATACATCAAAGCAGCACAAACTATGTGATGACATCCATAAGCAAGAGAATCAATTCTCTTTAGTGAAATGTTCATGCATTGAAAATAAAGTAACATTTGTAGAAAATAAAAAGATCAGATCTGTGTCAGTTCAACAGGGGACCACACCATTTTTATTAGAGAGAAATCAGGTTCAAATTTGTGTTTGTATTTGAATAAAAATTTGGAAACAAGTTCAAGCCATTCTTCTGTTTCTGTGCTTTTCTATTACCAGTACCTGTTTTCTCGCCCTCTCTTCTCTGGCCTGAGCCTTCATCTGCTGTACTTCAAGTGAGTCCACCCGCCGCCGGCGCATAAACAGGTCGTGGTTCCCAATGCATAGCTGGAGGATCTACATAAGAGAAATGGTTTACAAAACTCTAGTTTCCCACTAACTACTAGTATTTGTCTTTATGTTCACAATGATAAACAAAATCAGTAATGTTTTTCAGACTGCTCAAGTGTATAATGAAAAGCAGTACTTACTAATCATGCTCAAAACAACTTGTATCTCAGCTCAACTCACCAGCTTGTTGACTCTTAGCCGTGAAGAGTTGAACTTGAAAACATTGGCTTTCTTGTCCAGAGGTTTGATTGTAAACTAAACATTGAAGAAACAAGAAGATGTATTATCAAACATCTAATAATAATTATGTATTATCAAATGACAAGATAAAAAGACACACCTGTTCTGTAAGACAGTTTCTTTGGAATCCATAGAAACACAACAGGGAATTTTATTTTTTTCCCATTTTAACTGATGTTTTTTATTGTAATTTAGCTGTAATTTAACTTAGATAACTCAAACTTAACATAATTAATAAAAACATTGAAAACTGACAATGAACAGTGGTAGCTCACACTCCTAAAAGTATCATACTAAATTACCGCATATACTCCTGTGACTTCAATTACCTTCTCCTTTGTCCAAACAATCTATATCAAGATGTTAAACTGCAGATTTTCCCACCTCTTTGTCGCTGTATGAGATATTGCGAATCTCATTCCAAGGAAAGGAGCACTTGGGTGTCAGCTTGTTGTCTGGCTCGTATATGTGCAGCCCCAGGGCATCTACTCCCAGAAGAAGATCTGTTCCCTTTTTATTCTGAAGCATATCAGCAGAATAAACAAAGCTTTTTTATTACCCAGCTGTTCAGGGACACTGGCAAGCAGCTGTGAAACCACCCTTCCGGCCACCATTCATTTGTACCTGCATTAAACAGAAGTGGCTTTGTGATGCTACTGCTTGCCAAAACTATTTGCTAGATTTGTGATAAACATCGCCAGTTGCAAGGTGTATATATGCAGTCTGTGTTTGTTAACCTGAAAAGGAATGCTTGAAAAGTATTTACTTAAGTCGGGTTTGACTTTTTGTTGATACTTCAAAATGTCTTGGCTTTTAGTGAACACACTGATAAAGGCCATAGGCGCCACCAGTGGATTACTTTTTGTTACAGGGTTGTTTTTGTGATGACTCACCTAGAAAATACAGAGCTAAATAGCACTGTATACCTATTTCTTAAAATATAACTAATAGAATCAAAAGGCAATCAGTTAAGTCAGGCTATTCCCACCACTTTAATTAATAGCAACATGGTGAAACTGACACACCTCCAAATCCCTTATATCACCTGCTTTTGCGATGATAGAGCGAAGCAGCATTGACTCACCCTGATTAAAAAGTAATTCACGCCATACATGTCCAGGTCCTGAGCTATTTTTAAATACTCCATCTCAGCTTCATCCCTAGTTCAAAGACAGAAAGAGAGAAAACGATTGAGAGGGATCCAGAGGAAAGAGAAGAGAAAGACAGAGGGTGGGAGGAGAGGAGGTGCAGAAGTAGAGCGAAACAGGAGATCAGACCTTGTTTCTTCTCCTTTTGTGTGTAGCATCTGTCGTGTTTGTGTGATCTATAAAAACTCTGCCACACAGCTCTTGCGAGGGTGAGAACATAAGCACAGTGCTGACACAAAACACAACTATAATTCCCTAACAGGCTTAAGAGGTCATGCTTGATGGCAAACAAGAGTTATTCTGATGCCTCCAAGACTCTAAATACTGCAGGAGAGAAAACAAATGCACAAAACTCTTCTCTTCGCCCTTTCTTTCTACGGTGCTGTTAGCAAGTCAGGGTCAACTCAGCAAAAAAGAAAAAGAAAAAAAGAACATTAGCATACTTTGATGGCTGAGCAAAAATTAGGACAGACGTGGCCCTAAACTTTTAATGGCGGGCTGCATGATATGGGTGGTTGGGAAATTGATGGTTTAAGCTTCATCAAAGTTTTAACAGGAGAGAGAGAATTATGCCAAGTAAACAAATTTTAACTAGGTTGGACACTGAGGATCTGAAAAAATAATATGGGAGAGCTTGATTTATGAAAAAACATGTAGAAGCACATAACATGTCAATTGCTTTGATGTGTTTATGCGCTAACTTCACGGCTGTGCTGCCACTGAGTTGGCAGAGAAACAGAAAGACATGCCAGATCAACCAAAGCAACTGCCTTTGTGGGAGTTCCTGCTATAGCAAGGGTCTCCAGGACGACATCGTGCTGGGTGAGGACCACCAGCTTCCCTCCCACTGATTGGGTTGAGAGGGTTATTGATCAGTACCAGTGACTCAGTTATTACTTTTCCAAGTGCTGAGGTTTATGGCTTTTAGAAATCACTGTCCAGCATTGAACTCACCACCCACAGAGTTGTAAGACACTCCACATCCCTCACACTTGCTCCCTAATCATTTTCAGCTTAGCTCAGTTTAGCAGTGGAGCAAAGTGCAATGGCACAAAAATAGATTTTCATTCTCCTGTCATTTTAGGTTCACTACAGCAATTAGGGCAATACAATATCTACAGTGCAGTATTTACTCTAAAATAGCTACATTAATTTTGGTTCTTATGAATGTAGAGGGTATTTAGTTACACTTAAATGATGTAAATTGATAAGTTAATGGACTTTGTTTTGGGGTCAGCAATACATTTTTTAACAGTTCATCTAGTAATGCTGCTTTTAAAAAAACCTCAGTTCAGAGACAACTGCTATGAAATCCTTTTTGCATTTCAATGTAAGCCGAGTCCAGTTTTACATAAAACATTTCTTGCAGTATCAAGTTTTAGGCACATCCTGTGTGAACTCAAAACTTAAATAGTGCTGATGACTGTGGAACTTCACAGCAGTCCAGTTCAGTGCGGCAGCTTTTACCTAGTCCTACCCCTGTGCTCTGCATAACATGCTGTGATCCTTTCCTCCCACATTTCTGGAGTCATCTGGTACAAGTTAATCACCTGAAATGGAGAGGAACAGCTTTAAATACAGAGGATATAATACATATTGAAATGGCCATGTGACCTGACCTCGGATAACCAGAAAAAGATGGATGGATGGATGGATGGATGGATGGAAAATGCTAATAATGCAATAATATAGCAAATATGTCAATCGAGAGTAAACTATCACACCAGATACTTCAGTTCACTTATCTCTAAATTGGCCTTCATTTTGAGATCAACTACTCACCTGTAAAGCTTTAAATTACTGTAATTCTTGTAATCCTACTGAGTTAACAACATCTATTTATAGAAACATACATTGCTACATCAAGTGTCTCCAGGACCACATTTTGCCATGATCACACACGCACACTGCCTCACGAGGTGAAAACAATATCAGCTATGCTTTTGTGAATGGTTACAATTAGAAATGGACCGATCCGATATTACGTATCGGTATCGGTCCGATACTGACGTAAATTACTGGATCAGATATCGGAGGGAAATAAAAAATGTAATCTGATCCATTAAATATCAAAAAAGCACTTCACAAAACTTGCGACATGGCGTAACTCGGCTCATAACCGTAGCACGTTGCAGCAGTATGCGTCACGTGATAGAGCGGCTGTGTGTATTTGTAGCCTCGCTACCAAACCAGCATTTCATCTCCGAGGAAGTTATCCCAGAGAGAAGTAAAGCAAGTGTGTAAGTTCATCTCTGAATGTTTGTAACGCATTCCCACGTTAAACTTAACAACCGATATATGGAGCGACTGCCTCTCTCTCTCTCCCTCTCCTGCTGCTACTTCAATCATGAAACTGATCAATGATCAGCTGATCGGCTTTTCTGTCGCGAGTCCTTCTCTCTTGTTTGTTTTTGGCCCACTTTGCACCAGAAAGATGAAACCAGCGGCTGAACAACAGCAGCACGTTTAAGGTTGATAAGCTGTTGTTAGAATTTAGTTAATATGACTTTCTACACCAGGATCCTTTTCTACGTAGATGACGGCTGGTAACTGTGCAGGGGCGGGTCTAGCAAAGTTTAGCCAGGGGGCCGATAGGGCATGAACAGGGAAAAGGGGGCACAAAGACATACTTTTCTTTCTTATTCTCATTTAAAATGTCTAGCATTTAATAAATAATTATCCGAATCTTACACCCAAAGTTTTAATCTGATGTAAAATGTATAGAAGTCCATTACTGTATATAGTAACTGTTAAGTCTAATATACCCTAGTAAGCTATAGTACTTTTTCCTTTGGGAAGGTACCATCTGTGCAGTCTGCAATTCTGTTGAAGAAAGATGTTGAATCTATTTAATTATTCTTGAAAAATAATTGATTTCTATCCATTTTTTTTCACACTGCATCAAATTAAAGTTGATTACGTCGATTAAGCATCATGAGGTGGAGGGTGGGGGGTGGTTCCCTATTTTTTTTTTTTTTTTTTTGCTGGGAGTTTTCAACCCTATTAGTTACGTTGCTTACTCTTTAAAATACCAGAATAGGGAGGATGGAGTAGGTTTAAGTTTATTAGATTGATCAGTATTGCTGAACTATGAAATATTTTGGGTGCAGTGTATTTTTGGCATACAAGTATAACAGAATAGCTTTAGTGTTTTGTGTTTTTTTTAACTTGAGTATGAACTTATACAAAAAGCAGCAAGATATTAAAAAACAGTTTTATTGATTAAAAAACACACTATATCGGATTCATATCGGTATCGGCAGATATCCAAATTTGATATCGGTATCGGACATAAAAAAGTGGTATCGTGCCATCTCTAGTTACAATATCAGCCTCTCTGTCACAGCCGGTAAATGGCCATCACTCACCCTCTTTGGCAGCAGTTCCTCCTCAGCCAAGAAGCCAGGCTTGTGAACAGCAGGGTCATAATCTCCGTACTGTAAAATAGAGCAAAAGTGCCCCAATTGTTAAAATCACTATCCACCTTTCATCCAATAACAGCGAAGACAATATCTCTCCTGGGAGCTGTTCATAAGTTAGAACTAGAGCACCTTTAAGAAAATGGTTTCCTGGACAATGAATGTCATTCATATGCACTGCACATATCAGAGCCCAGCTGTTGGAAGACGGTTTAAATGATGTTATTAGAAATATCTCTGGGACAACTGAGATCACTTATCAGCATAGATCTAGGGTGCAAATTATGTTATGCATGTTTAAATAGAGATATAGATGGATTAGGCATCACCAACTGAGGAGTTGTGGGAATTTGCTCTGGGCTACAGTAAAACAGGTAGAAGGATATGAATTATACATGCGGCTATAGTCTGAAAAGTGGAGATTTTTTAGAGTTAATATGAACACAGACTTTCTTTATGCACAGCAGTACATTGCTATATGCACCATGCACTTTGTGGTTGATGTAAGATGAGTTTGGTAATGAGTACAACAATTTTTAATCCTATAGTTTATATTTTTGGGAATTACACCAAGCAACAAACAGTTCTTTACTGTCCCAAAAAGTTGATTCTGTTCATCTGGACGTAGCGTTTTCAATGGGAGAAACATTTCATCACTCCTCCAAGTGACTTCACAAATCAACTTTCTGAGATTTCCTTACCTGGATGATTGAGCATGCATCGAGACAGTTCTTTATTGTGTGACTACCAACTCAATTTTTAATATGAAAATCTAACTCTATTTAAAAGTTGCCCTTCAACAGTTTTCTGAATCTGTAATCCATCATGCTAACTCACTGATGAGCTGCATCTGTTGTGGTAAACCGTTTTGGAAAATTACTTTTAAGGGCATCTTAAAGTGCATAAACTGAAGAGGGAAACCATCAAAGTCACCTATGCAGTTCCTGAACCTTGGTGAACACTACACTGAAGACGTTCTGGGAAACAGAAAACAAAAAAACCCTTAGTTGTAACTCACTGCTCTGCAGAAATCAAAAATTGAATTTGTCCCATTTCTTCTAATTTTCCATAATTGATGTATGTTTACATTTCGACTGTTATCATTGTAAATATAAGTCAGAAAGGTCTGTGTTTTTTATTTATGACACTGTATTGGGGTTTTCCACTTGAGACTGACTGTGAAACTCCAAGCCTTTGAAACCCTGTTTAACCAAATACCCAGTGACAAGTGCACACCCGGTCTAGCTTGATTATAATTGTTTGCTGCATGGCTTTGTCTACTTTGATGCTGATGAAGGCAAAGTGTAAAAACATTTCCATCACACAATTAAAGGTTTTAAATTAATCAGTGTGTTCCAGTCCCCTGTTTTCTTCTCTGGAAGTTTTCCGTTTCTTGAGTTGAATAGTGTCTGATCCAACTGAAAGATGACTGGACAACTCTGTTTTAAGTATTGTGTCTGTATATCTCTTCACATAGATTTCAACCATTACGACTAGTGAACCTTTTGGTTACACCTTGGTGAAAAACAGGTGCTGTACAAAACTAATTTATTTCCTTACTCTGATTCTGAAATCTTATTCTATCTAAAGTTTCAGGCTGCTAAAAACCGTTTACTGCTATTACTGGTACTGTACTGAAAATGTAATTGAGTCACCTTTAGTTGAAAAGTAAAGAAGAAAAATACACACAACAAAGAAAGTGAGAAATGCGGAACCACAAACATGTACTTTGATGTTGCATTCAATAGAAAATACATCCATAAACAATGACATGAGCTTTGAAATGCAATTGGCAACGCAATGATCTTTTGCACTATAAGTGTCTATCTTTAGACCATGTGTCTGCCTATAACAAAGTAAAATTAACAAATACTTTGTTTGGTTGTGATTAAAGCTTTAATATTGGTATTTTTTATATTATTTTTGTGCACAACAGCGTGAAAACCGTATTTAACAGACCTGAATGTAATATGCCTGCAAAGCCTGAACACCACTGCAGTGACTAACAGACTGGTGAAGCCAATGGCCATTTAATTAGATCCCTTTATTTCAGTTTCCCATCCTTCCCACTTCTGCTCCCGAGGTTCAACACCTGCTTGTTTGTAATTGCTTCATAATTGATGATATATAGACTTATTAAGGTTTTGTGGCTCCACTGGGCCTCAGCTCAGTGACAGACACGGTGATATTTTGCCAGTGACAATGCTCTCAGATACGTTTTGATTACTTACCTTCCAGTTATTTCAAAACAACCCCAAACTACCTGTGGTAATCGACTGTCCAAGATAGCTTTTTGTCAATATCTTTAACTGATGACCGGCAACAGCAGCTCCGCAGTCTGCAACGGCTAATTAATGGACATTATATTCAATAAACCCCAAATACAACAGAAGAAGGGAATTTATCACACTATTCCATGTAAAGAAAACCAATAAAAATGAAAAATACAGATCTTCTCACACCAGCACAGCAAATGTTCTGTGGATTCAACAATTCTCAGATGCTTGCACAAAGAGATGGAGAAAATCTTAAACATTGCGTTTACTTTAATTACCATGTCATCAAATTGGAACAGTAAGTAGGCCTCAGTATTTAGCTCAAATTACTCATTTACCTAAGTCCAGGCAGTCATTATGATCATATCTTTTTGTCACCCAGCAATTATCTTGGCAACAAAATAAGATTACATATCGACCACGCAAGTGCAATATTTCATGACATCAACACGCTTGTGTCAGAGAGCTTCAAACTCCTCTTACATTAGTAAATTAGCTTGATGTTTCCTGGTATAACTGTTTACACTCACTGTGTAAAACCCTAACAAACACATGGAGCACAGCCGAGTAGAGAAGAAGAGTGTTACCCAAATTAGAGACAACTTGTTACATTACTACAAGTGCAATAAAAGCTTTACAAAATGGGTTTATCTGGCTAAAACAACAAGGGTTGAATCTCACTCTGTCTGGCAAAAGCAAGAAGCCAACAGGGAAAGGCTTTGTTCATTTAAGTTATCATATTTAAACATGCTTCAGCTTAACCCATGTGCACTACAGTTGGAATAACATAAGTAACAACAATGACAAATAAATAAAAAATACTTTCTGGATTCATAGCTAAGCTTTTCCAGTTACTTGTTGCTACAGTGAACGACTGCGAAAGGGGATTAACCTGATGTGTTTCACCAGCTTGTTGTCTATATCATTTTTTCCACAGTTCCCTGCCTCAGTGTCACAAATGTTAATGCTAGATGACCTAACTGTGGTAGGATTACCCATTATGACACTTTGGACAGGTAGAATTTTAATACTCTCAAGGCAAAGCTGACAACTTCCAATGAATACTGAATAACATGATTGAAACAAAAAAAAGTGACATATTTGAAATCATTCTATCTGTCCCATATAATATGAGGTGAAAAGTACAAAAAAAACAGACTGGGATACAACTACAAAGTAAGTAGATTATGGCTCAGGATTTTCAGAAAATATATATTAGTACATCTTTTGTGAAAGCCACCTGTAAAACAGAGCTATTCCCACCTGTGTCTTTCATGCCTTTTAGCTTGTCACATCCCTCCCCACTCAGCACGACATGTATTACAAATGGCTGAGTGATTCAGCCTCATTCCCTACATACCCTCTGTGCCAAAATGACTGCCTGCACAATTTTCCAGGGTGGCTTCTTGTTGAAATTCCATGTCAACACTTCCTTCTAGCACTGCGCTTGCTTAGAATATAAAAAAGGACACAGTGAAACTTCTACAGACCTACAAAGGCTGGAAAAGTAAGACTATCCTATGGACACTGCTGGCTTTACTGAAAGTTTTGGAAAGGCATCGCATCAGATACAGAACCAAAATATAGAGGCTATTTACATGAACGCAACCACATAGAAAATGAAATTTTCCAGGAATCTCCCAATAAAAGGTTAGGTTACTTTATTTGTACCCATAGGTAGGTCTGGTTTGCAGTTGTAAATCATCGATCCTCACATGCACACTCTCAATACAGACACAACAGACAGCAGATAAGCTTAGTACAAAATACTAAAAACTGAAAACTAATAATAATTTTGAGCATCATGTAATCCACAAAGTAACAAAGCTATAATTTATTAATCTGTGTGATGGCTGCTGAACAAAGCTGTTCTTAAACCTTGTTGTTCAACATTTTGGGACCAAAACCTTCATCCAGAAGGAAGAAACTGAAACTGACTGTGCAAAGGGTGCAAGTCACCATGAAAACTCAAACCAGGCAACCGCTGTTAAATATGAATACTTTTAATATCTGTGGAGAGATTTAATACATAAGCTAGGATTGTTCCCTTCAGCAGGAATCATTTTTAAAGTCGTTTTTGAATAATTGCCCACTGTTTCTGACAACAGCTTTGGATATGTGGTCTCACGTTATCTTTAAGTATGTTCTGATTTGATGCAAAATTCACAGCTGAATCAATGACTGCAAGCTGCCCAGTTCCTGAGGCAGTGACTCAACCCCAAACCACTTTCATCACAAAAGGCTTTTTTCCTGGCATGCCTCCCATGCAGGTCAAATTTCTGCAATCTCTTTCTGGCTGTATACACATGCACTTTCAAACCAGCCAGCAGCTGTGAGAATTACCTGCAGATATTGAGGAAATTTTGGTGATCTTACAGACATTAAACAGTGTACTTTTGGGCTGAATACACTGGGGCAACGAATCCAAGACAAGTCTTTTAGATGACTTTCATTCCAGACTCACAAGATTCCACAATCATAGAGTTCTTTAGATGCTGGCATGAAAACATACCACACTTCAATGGCAAAAAGTTGTCACTGGCATCTAGTCTGAAATCTCTGAGTTTATTTTAATGGATCCAAAAACTGTAGAGGTGTACTTACTTTTTCGTGCAACTTATCTGTTTTCTTTTCCCAAATGAAATTCTGAAAATGACCACAAAATCTCCAGGGCTATTTTTATTTTATCAGTTATTATCTAAAAGATAATTATCATGGTCTTGGTCCATGGTCCATTATCAGATGGTCAAAAAATGCCCACCAAGGTCATGTCTTCAATAGTTAAAGACTTCTGATATTTCCCACAATCGTAGACTTGCATCTTTAACTTAGATGTAAAATATGTGGAATATATTTTTTTTTTAGAATTTTTCCCTTTCAGCTCATCATGCCATTACTCAGGCCTGTGTTCCCTTATAAGAAGTTTAGAAAATGGATACAAGAAAGAACATATAGAACAGACAAAGTCCAATGTGTACAACTGTGTACAGTTGGAACCAACAGTAGATATCCCCAAAGTTCAAAGAGGAATGTTGTCTTTATCATTAAAAAAAAGTTTATTAGAGACTAATTTATGCTTATTTTCTTATGGAATTTCAAGAACATAGTTTTGTTAGCTAAAGCTAAAGGTTTATATATTTATAAGATTTAACATTTACTCTCAGTTAACAAAGTGAGCTTTCCTTTGATATCAAGTTCACCGTTTAATGACGATACTCCACCAACAAATTATATTATGAATCAACCTCTTGAATGCATATTGCATTTCTCTATTTCTCTACTTCTGTGATATTTCAGAACTAATTTTTTGAAATGTTATATTATTTCTTTTGAAATATCATTCACTGAGTTGAAAACATCAGACAATGACATAAAAGACTGAAAACCTTGACAGGTTAATATGTGCAACTTAAGAGATGATCAAAGTTTAACTTCTATAAAAAAGAACAATTTCCATGGAGTGTACTGAATCACACTGTAAAACCCACACACACATAAGCACAGGGCAGCAGGTATAGATCTCAAATCCAGTAACTAATAATTATTTTATACATGTTCACATTTTTCTGATCTGTATGCGAGTGTAAGGTGGAAACTTCTAGAAACCATTATATGTATTCTACATCTAAGTGCAAGTCATGACTGTGAAACAATCTGAAGTCTCTGACATAAGACTTCACCTTGGCCTTGAGAAAATTGCAGTGGGCATTTTATTGACCATCGGCAAGACCATGATGAATGTTACTGTCAGATTAATCACTGATGAAAATAGTACTGGTTATGCCTTTGAGTATTTTATTATTTTATATTCTTTGAATTCACTGTATGAATATTACTCTGTGACAATGCACAGGTGAAACAGTTGCAAAAGAATCAGGAGTCTCTGTCTACACACAAATTTCTCCACCCTCTATTTTCTGCTCTATTTGCGCATTCTTTACAACTCATGCATGGTAATGTTAGCTTTTCTAGCTTCCCACTGCGTTCACTGTGAGTTATACAGCACTTTCTACTAACCTTTAAAACTGATTACACAGACGAATTCTGTGTGACCTGAACAGAGCTATGATCCACATTATAAAGAAATTCTCTTTTAAACATTAAAGCGGTCTTGAATAAGCCTTTACTCTCCTCCTATTGCTGTCTTCAGAGTGGCATAATCATGATTAAAGATGAGCCAGAGCACCAAAGTAGATCCCACTGTGTGATATACTCTACTCCACTGTCTGCACAGTGGTTATGGACAAAAACAGCTCATGATGAGAGAAGGAGAAGGGAAACGTCTGCCAAAACCCTCTCAGCAGCTGCACTACTAAACAAGTACCTGCCTCCCTTCTACAATGCCATTTTATTCAAACTGACACTAATCAAAGTGGACTGCTGATTAAATAAAAAACAGATTGTGGACCAGTATGTTGTGTTGTTGCTGATACCGGAGAGCACAGGGATTGTGCTGATTTGCTGACTTTTCTTGATCCACACAGTCTCTTTTAACCTAGCCATGTTAAATTGGCATGGAAAGGCAAGTCTCTGAGGCCTCTTGGGCAAATGTTTGAGGTAGCAAGCAAAAGCTGCACCTCAGTTTCCCCCATCAGAGACGGGATCCTTCAACCAAAACGACTAAGATCGCTTGACATTTATTAAGTGCGCTCTTTTCTATGGAATGATTTCCATAGACTACAGGTAACATGTGTGATTCTTGACCAATAGATCAAAGACATATAAAAACAGAGCACATTTCATACAGGGCAATGCACTTTATAGTGATAATATGCCTAATTTCATGTAAAGTACTGAAAAAATAAACAGTGAAAAGATATTGACTAGCATACACATATCACCAGCTAACAGAAATCAAAGTAATTTTAATAATATTAAGTTAAAAAAAACAAAATTAAACCCTAAACCCAACCCTTGGCAAAAGCCACTCTGAAAAGGTCAGTTTGAGCTGGAATGAACAATCCACCAGTTCAATTAGTTGCATTTTCTTCCATTTTGGGAATCTTCAATGATTCACATTGATTACATTCTAATTTCTCAGGCTTTAATTTGTTCAAATCAACATTTATGCAAGCCTAACAATCTGAATGACTTTTCAGCCAATTCCATAACCGGCTCCTAGACAAATGGCTCTACTACAAGCTTCTTCCATATTAGTTAACAACATTTGTATTTTTATGTATATTATTAGTATATTGGTCTAAATATGTATATTTAGACCAAAAAGGCTAGGCAGCGCCTGTATTACCTCTGAGGAAGTTCAGGGTCTCACCAGAGATCCTCAGCACTTTCTATGCAGGTGCTGTCAAGAGCATCCTCACACAGAACATCACATCCTGGTTTGGGAACAGCCGTGTTAAGGACCAAAAAGCTCTTCAGAGAGTGATCCGTACAGAAGAACGCTGCTGCAGGATTGCTCTCCCCCCGCTTCAGGACACCTACACCAGGAGATGCCGGACTAGAGCAGCGCAGATACTGAAGGACCTGTCCCATCCTGGCAACAAACTGTTCTAACTTCTGAAATCTGGCAGAAGGTTCCGCATCATCCGGGCAAGGACAGAGAGACTCAAGAGGAGCTTCTATCCCCAAGCCAGCCAGGCCCTAAACCACCCACACACGCCCTCTCACAGCATCCATAAGAGACTGAGACAGGAATCTCTTCTAGACACTCTAAACTCACCGGCACAATGTACATTTCAATTTCTTTTTTTTTTAAATTTTAAATATGTTCATATTTTCTATTTTGTAAAAATGTTCATATTATCTATTCTTATTTAATTCACTTAATGTACAGAATTCACCTGCTTGCTGCAATGCTACTACTGCACATTTACCTAATGTATATAATATATAATGTTCTTCTTCTCTCCCCCTTTTGCACAAGTCAAGGACTGTGTCAGGTTACATTTCACTGTGTGTTATACTTGTATAACTATGCATGTGACGAATAAAGAATCTTGAATCTTGAATCATGAATCTAGTTAGAACTAGAGTGTATAATAATTATTATCTATTCTATTCTATTCTATTCTATTCTAATTATAGGATCGGAAACTTATCTGGCCTATAAATTTGCTATTTGCCAATATATATCAATTTCTGCATTTATAATGACCAATAAATAAACAATTGAATTTGAGTAAGAGACAGAAGAAACACCCTTCAACCATGTTATGTATATGGTGTTACATAGTTTGTCCACCAGAGGTCAGTCTGCAAATTCCTTGTTGGCAAGTTGTTTGGAATGTCATAAACACAACTACCAACCAATACAAGCAGAATCAGTCAGAGAATAACCGCGTAATCCATCAATCACCCTATCGATCTCATGCATCATCATACTCTTGCCTTTGAAGAAGACATCAATATACCCAACCTCCTTCACTTTTGTAACTTAGACAGCAGCAAAATGGATCAATTAAGGGTGATTTATGACTTCTCTGTCGGGAAACCATTTGCTGCCAACTGCAGGATTTTTCCACAACAGTATTGCATTCTTCAAGGTGATAACCCCTATTACTACAAAGTTCCTTGTTCTTGTTACAGCTTGTACACCTTACTTAAAAGAGCAAAATGCTAAAGCCATGAAACTGAACACTGGACTATTCTTTCACACCTGTTTAGTAACGAATGTCATGCTACTGTTTAATGAAAATGGATTGCGCCATTTTATTTAGCTGAGATTTCCTGCTGCCTCCACACCTGCTGGGTGGCTGCGACACCCAGCTGGTGCTTTAGGAGTGTGGCTAATTCTATATTTTAGAACACTTATTTAAAAAAAATAAGCTTGTAGCTAGGTTCTTGGTTTGTATATTTCATCTGAGGTTGTGTAGCACCTCATGAAAAAGGCAGAGTTCTAATATCCTACCACTATCCTAAAGATAGTGATCTCTCAAGGAGACTTTTTTTTTACCAATTTTCTTCCTATTCATAAAATTTCACCTCTTAGTTTTGTAAAAACAGCCAAAAAACACTGGAACTATCAAGGGAAAATGAAATATGCTCTTCTGGTCCTTATCAAGAACTGAACAGCAGCAATCTGGATCCACATTGGATGATTTATGGCTTCTCTAGGCGAAGCCAAATATGAAAAGATTATAGAAGTCAAACCCACAGTTCATAAGAGTAAACGGTACATGCAGTACTAAATTCAGGTACTGAACAGAGAAAATGTCATTTCTTCTGAAAACCCATAAAATAAATCCATGCTGTTTACAAGTTCATTCAGATCTTTAGAAAGTTTTTATTAAGCTGCATCCACATAAACTTAATTCTGTAAGGTAGAGTCCCTTTATTGATTCAAAAATATATAATGTGTTAAATATAAAACTTCTTTCAGTGTAACCCTGACCCAAGCATCCAGAACTGTAGTGTTTACACTGAGAACATGCATCGCCTGATGAGTCTAATTGTTTTAATTTAATTCAGTGTTGTTTATATAGTGCCAAATCACAACAACAGTTGTCTCAAGGCACATTATATAGTATAGTTAACCACTACCATAATGCAGAGAAAACTTCAACAATCACACAACCTACTATGAGACAGCACTTGCAACAGTGAGAAGTAAAAACTCCCTTTTAACAGGAAGAAACGTCCAGCAGAACCAGACACAGGGAGGGGCACGACCGGATGGGCATGAGGGGAGGAAGACAAGTTGGATGAACAAACATCAAAGCATAGACAAGATTATTAGATGCAATGTGTTTGAGAATTACAAAATAAAATTTAGAGTCCCAAAATGAGTACCTACCTCAGCGTGGACAGCATAGGAGGCCAACAGCACAGACGCCTCAGGGGGACAATGAATCTCTTCCTCAAGGATCTTCTTTTTCACCTGAGGAGTACCGAAATATAACCAGCTTTACTTTTTCCTCTGAAGGCCAAAGAAAGCTCTTGAGATCTTGGTACATACAAAAGAGGGCCTGACCCTGGCTATGTCAGGGTTTTTAATCAGACAGTTTCCATTTTTAACTTCAGAAAAAAATTTCCATTCATTGGTACTAAACCTGGAACCACAGATTCTAACTTTATAAATATGAAGCTGTCATAAATGAAGGTGTGAGCTTGTAAGACATTTTCTGTTTAGAGCAGATTTTTCCATTTGATAAGGTCTCAGTGACCCAGCAGCTCAAAGCCTCAGAGAACAGTCTCTATTCATCTCTTCCTGAGAGCCATCTTTCTTACCTAATTTTGTGGAGAGAGGCATGGACCTTGCTTAAATAACACTTGAAATGTGTAGAACAAATGAGTATAAATATACCCTGACAGAAATAGCTTTCACAATTGGGTAGCAGTACATCATGCCAACACATGCGACCATCTTTGCTCTCCTTGTTCTTCTGAGTCTCTTCCTGCATGATTCAACCTGATTTCACGAGATTCCCACAATCATACTTAGCAAATTCTTGTGACTCATCTGTTTTATTTCAATTATGACAAAATGTCAATTTTATGTGTCTTTGAGCATATTACCATTATAAAGGCAGTGCTTCAAAGCAGATTAAGTGTTTGCTTGATCAAAGATGGTTAAAAACAACAGTGCCAAGGGATGTGTTTATTTCCTTACATAAATGTGTAGTCTTCAAACCAGGTAACTTAACTTTAAACTTTCACTGCTACAGAGTTTGGTATTTGATCACTTTCGAGAGATGTCTGGAAGCAGGATGAAGTGTGCCAAATAAATATCGTAAGACTTAAACATCATAGTCACATAGGGACCTATTAGACAGAGCCAGGAACTATGTACATAAAACAACACCATTTCATAACATCATTAAGATGCCCTAGGAATACCAGCTTTCTAGTCAGAAGAGCCTAATGACAAGTCCTAAAAAAGCACCAAATGATAACTAAAGGAGAACCACCCGTTTTTACAATATGTGTTATTTCTGCATCTCCAGGATTCTGTCTATGAATTCACTCTTGTCAGTGTCAAGAGTGGTAAAGAGTTTGTAGCTTACAGGAAGACCGGTGCATGTTTAGTGTTGACTTAACTGTCAAGGATCACAATATTAATATGATTTTTTTTAATGGGCATGAATCCCCTATAACAAGGTCCCTCCTGATATAAGTTCTGCTTCTCACTAGGTGTCACTACCTGAATAGCATCACCGATCAAACTAACTGAGTTTCATGCTTGCATAACTGCATACTGAGTACAAAGTCTAATGGTAAGGTTAGATGGTGCAAACATACTTCAGCTGTACTTATATAAGACAATTTTATGCTTTTAACCTTATCAATTTGCAAAGCCAGTCATGCTGTCTTCTCTTGTTTTTGAACTAACAAAGGTGTGGAGCCAGAGGTGACAGCCCCTAATCATGGCATGCACTCAGAGGTTGACGCTGGAATCTGGTTTACAAATGAGACTAAGTTGTTGCTAAGATTACAGGCTGAGGTGACAAAGATGTGCGTGTGTCTGTTTGTGCGAGTGGTCTAAGGTATGCGTGTGTGTGTGTGTGTGTGTGTGTGTGTGTTTCTATACGGGTGGGTGACCATTTCTGATAAGGACTAATCCACCTGACATGCCTGTGACACTAAACAGAGAGCACCTCTTGACATTATAGGAATTAATGAGAGTAAAGTAATAGGAAGACAAGCGACGCAATTCACTACACATTTGTATTTATTTCCCCTTGTAGCTCTGCACTTCTTGTGCACTGCTGTTTTTTCTTTGCTCTATCGTTTTTTTAAGCAAGGTCTTCCCTTTGGAATAAATAAATTACTCCAACTACCTTTATACGGATTAAGGACACAGAGAGACACTTTATATGCCTTAAGTAGATAAGTGCTCTACCCAAACGCTGGAATGCACTGCATTTTAAAGTCACGTTAAACTAGCACATTTGGCTAGATATGATGGGAGTGTTAAGGGAGATAAACATTGCATAGAGGATATGTTATTAATTGGGCCAATAACTGAGCCTTTAAAATCTAACTATTAATTGATAAATGTGGCCGGTGGCACTGGACGATAAGAGCACAGTTACAAATCCTATCTCGTGCGAGGGGAATGGTGTGTCAGGCTCTGCGGGAAATCCTAGAAGAGTATTAAAGGGATAGAAAGGATAGCGGTAATATGTTGTGCATTGATTCCAAGTGGCTGCATACAATCAGACCTAGAGAACAGAAAAAGTATATTACAGAGCCTTCTGCTCAAGAACCTAGGGGAAAAAGTATAGATTCAGAGCCCCTGTTGGCACTGGATTAAAAGAGTAAGAAAGTCACAGATAAAGCACATTAGCCAAATGCATGGTGTGCAAGGGTGCAATGGATAATCTCTGTGTTGCAAAGTATTTCCAAAGCTTTAGGTGCTTCCATTAAATTGTTGTGCTATCACACACTTAAATGTTGAGGCATCCACACACCTGCACTGAAAAAATGTAGAAAAAAAACCCACTCATCCCTATTACCCAAGTAATAATCCAAAATCTAAGGTTCTTTCAAGACAAGCATGTTGTGTAGCTAATATCCTGCAGTAATTTTGACTTATAAAGCAGCTGGGATAACATAATGTCAGAGACAAGCAAAGTCTCCATGGTAAACCCAGAGGCCAAAGAAAAATCTGTTCAAATCAAATATTTCAGTGTGCACTACATATGTCCTGACTTACACTGAAAATGAGAGAACAAATGTCTAAATGTACAAAATGATGTATTTTACATAAACAGCGTATAGTTACTTGTAGAAAGAAGAGATGTTGTGTGATATCCTGCACTAGCTCCTCCTCTGCATTTTCAGGGTAAAACTTGGCCAGGAAGTGAAAGGTGATGGGTTCTTCTTTTGGCACTTCCTGATCTAGAACCTGCAACAACAAATAAACAACTTTTTTTTATTGTCATGACTCCTATATCTATATTAACAGCATTTACATAGCACATCGTTTTTTTTAACAATTTAAGTGCAGCAGTCACCTTTTTGTCCATTTTAAGCCACGCAACTGTGTCCTTGATGTTATACCGGAGGCCAAAGAACCATGTCTCTCTCAGTCCAAGAGTTCGGCACACCAAGTCAAAAAGGTCTTTTCCTTTCCACTTGACCTGTAACACAGAAAAAAGATAGGAGGAAATTTTGCATTCATAATATCCTGCATCTTCGTTATCTAGTCATACTGGCATTTCTATTACAACACTGGGTTCCAAGCAGAGAATCATACATGTTCTCCTCATCCTGCTGAGAGCTAAGAGGGAGGCATATCAGGCACACATATCCAATTTAGATTGGCTTTCATCTCTAGCCTCTGAGTTAACTTGGGTTGCAAGCTACTGTCAAGTGCTTCCAAGGCTGGCATGAAAAAAATGCTCTAAGACCCGCAAAAGAACAGGATAAAAAACTCTCCATGCACAAGGAATGGCAACCTTGACCATGCAATACTTCTGTTCAATGCTGAAAGAACACTGTCTATTTGACCAATACTTATTATGTGCTCTCTCTTCAACCCATAATTGATACAATCATCATCCTAGCACAGAAAATAGAAACCTGCAACTCGGATGACGCTGTTATGTGTAATTACTATCTCTAAACTTTAGTGGGGTTCCTCCCTTGTAAAAAAAAAAAAACGCATGGTGTTTGCAAGTTATTTTGATGCCTTTCAATTCTCACATATCCCCAGTCATTTGATA
Organism: Oreochromis aureus; assembly: GCF_013358895.1. Taxonomy (NCBI): domain Eukaryota; kingdom Metazoa; phylum Chordata; class Actinopteri; order Cichliformes; family Cichlidae; genus Oreochromis; species Oreochromis aureus. The sequence continues at coordinate 8,371,409 of NC_052953.1, read as the reverse complement.
AACCCAAAACACCACATAAAGGCCAAAATTACATTTTAAAAAGCAGCATAAATCTCTGTTGTATACTCCAAACTGCTAGCAGATAAACTTCAGCAAACCTTATAATGCACTGACTTTTGCCACCAACTATTTCCCTGATCACATTGGTGCAGACGTACATATAACATATAACAGATGATTATCTTCTGTAGAACATCACCATAATATCAGCTACAGCTGTTCAGTTCATGGGTCACAGTTGACTGCTGCCATCTAGTGTCGAAAAGTGCTAATTGTTTATCTTAAAAAGGAATGGACACCTGTACCCATTCAGTTGCTGTATCCATTAGATTGTTATCAAGCATTAAGTGCAGTTGCAGAAGCATTACAATGCATAGTAATTGCTAACTAGTCGTTATTAGCTGTACCTGGTGTTGTGGCCACAGTCACTACAATTGTCGAAAAGTCTTGGCTCAAGCTGAATGGATTTAAGATTAGTCTCACCTCGCAGCTGAACTCCAGGTCTGACTCCATTGTTGAGATCCTGACGTTGAAGGTCTTCGCTTGTTTTCTCATCAGCGAGTTAAATCCCATTTTTGCTGCTAAGGCACTTGCCATGGCGAACAGTTCAAAAAACTAACAATTCTATTGTTCAGAGTCGCTCCTACACTTACCTACAAACTGAGTGCACGGTCAAGCCATTTTGTTTAACTTCTTTAACTCTCTGGTGGAAATAGAAGACGAGTCATCCGGCATAGTTGAAAGATAAGCACAGCTGTGCATGTGACTTTCCAGACTTAGTATTAATTGTTCATCTATCGCTGGATGCTCAAACGAGAGTTACATGAGTTTTTAAGACTTTAACTGGCATGTTATTGCTCTATTGTTGTCCCGCAATTACGTATTTATGTTATTTTTTCCCTTTAACTCCTAAAAAGAAAATCATCAATACATTCATCCCAAGCAGATAAATACAGCGTAGTGTCTTAGGCTTGCTACTAGTTAGCTAACTAAGGTTACATATAATATGAACCCTTAAGTGGCAACAACTTTACATAGATCCGTAAGAAATACGATAATATTCAGATTTATGCTTCTCATCCAAATCATTCCGCCTGGAGACGTCAAAACACTTAACTTGTTACACATGAACTACGCTAAAAAGGAAGCGAAACACCAGCTAACCGCTGCTAACCACTTGTTAGCCATCTCATCCAATGATGCATTCGGGTACCGCCCAAAATGTTGTAATGACAACGTAGTACATAATAATGGCATTGACATAAAATGCCATTTTATTTAATGGTAGCATCCTATTTATGGCTTAGCCATTATAAAATAATGCTTGAATGCACTTCGCTTTCTTACTCTAAGACAAGCTCAAGGGGTTCACTTTGTGGTGATTAAATCCACAACTATTTTGGCGATCAATAAAAAGTTTGTTGTATCTTTTTCATACAAAAATGGCAGACCTAATTGTGTAGTGTCTCAGTTATAAGAAGTAGCTGCTTTGGTCTGTGAAATGGAATCATAATCTGAATATATTTAATTTTAAAGTGCTGGGCAGTAAAATTAATTTACATTTAAATTAAAGAAAAGTAATATGAGCTAATCTTGGGCATTTGAGCAGTGGATTGTTGAAGAACAAATGCAGCTGTTCTAAATACTGGGCAGGGTCTCTGTCCTGTGTGCCCTCTGAAATCAAAACCAGTGACCTTTGGCCTTATGTATCCTAAATAAGATGGGACTTTTACACTTTCTGACACAAACAAAAGTAAGAAAAAATAAACAAACAATTTTTTTTTTTTAAAAATCAGTACAATTTCTGTCATTTTTTACTAGACAGGAATAGTCAACTTTCTCCAACAGATGGATTTAGCTCTACTGACATGTGGACAGACACAGGAAATCCTTTATACCTCATTCGATAACTATCTACCATTTAACTCATTGAATATTATTAGTAGTAGTAGTTGTAGTAGTAGTAGTAGTAGTAGTAGAAGTAGTAGTGGAAGAGAGCATGGAGATGTGGGGAGATGGTACTACAAGATGACCTGTTATGATGGATGGGTTGGAGACAGTGGACCAACAAATAGCCAGGAGGCTGAGTTAGAGGTGACAGAGTTCACAATAGTAAGATTTGCAATAGGAATGACCAAAATGGCCTGCATTAGAAATGACTACACCAAATGGCTACGCTAAAGGTGAACAGTTTCGAGAATTTAGAGATGCTTGGTTTGGAGTGGTTTGGACTTGTGCTGAGGAGGGACAATGGATGTTATTATTATTATTATTATTATTGTTATTATTTACATTTGTAACAAAATAATTTCTCAAAGGGTAAAATGCTGTAGAATAAATAAGTGAGGCCTGTTAATTACATCTGAGATTACTTGCCTATTAAACAAGAGTTGTACTTTCAAAAAAAGAAAGAAAGTTTCCTTTTCGTATTTTTGACTTGCCTGTAGTTTGTTTTGCAAAAAATAAAAATAAAACATAAATAAATAATATAAAATATGTGCAGAATTTCCGATGGTCATGAAGGCAGCACCGGTTTTTGTTTCCTCTTGAGTGAACGTGGCTCCGCCCTCGGCCCGGCCCCCTGCGCCATAAAGGGGCGGCGAAAAGGCAATGAGGTAATCGGGGTAAACAGTAAAGATGGCGACGCCTGTGGATGGAGAGGGACAGCCAAGTCTAAATGGGACTATTCCCGACCCCCAAACAAAAAAACTGACAGACCTGCCGACCGAGTTGCTCGAACACATCCTGTGCTTCCCTGTCCTCAAACATGTCGACATTTGTAACGTCTCCTGTTGCTGCAAGCGGCTACACGACGTTTGTCATGGAAGGGGGAAGGTCTGGGGACACCAGTATAAACTCAGGTGCTGTTTTTTGTGGTATTCTATACTGGCTTTTGGTGGCTTTTATGCTGTCTATAGAAAGGAATCTGACTCTTTTGTTATTTATGCGTAGTTTAGAGCCATTAATCTCTAAATGTCTGCTTTAAGGTGGGTTCGTTTACTGCGAACTCACAGGCAGCTGTCAGCCGTTGACATTCTGCTGATGCACCAAATTCATCATCACGCCATGCCGGTGGCTTCCCCCCTGCAACAACAATGAGGCTTATAAATGTTTACAGCTTTTGCAAGTAGCAATTTATTCTCCATTACACCAAATGAATTCATCCACAATGAATTTGTATGACCTTGAATGTTTGCCTCTGATCTGTAGAAGAGTGAAGCTCTTGGCAAAAGCTAGTTACTGTAAGCCCTCCTCCTGAGTGCCTTGGCTGACAGCTTTGCTCTTCTTTTTTTTAAGCAGAGCAAAAGACACCTCTTCAGCAAGATGATAAACAGTTCTAGAGACTAACATCTAACGCTTGAGGCTGTTAAATCATTCAGAATTTTTATTTGTTTTCCTGTAATAAAAAAATTACACTGCCTTCATTAACAGATGGCCAAGACTGCAGAGGTTTTATCGTCAGAATGAGTCCTGTGACTGGCTCAGAGAATACAAAACACGCCATAGAGTTGGGATACAAATACGAAGGACCGTGGAATCGATCTCAAAGAGATTCTTCACAGAAGTTGTGAGTAATCAGTTTCATCAGTGTTGTTTTTTTTCGTTATCTGTTTTACAGTGTTACATTTGACTTTAATAACTTGTGATAGACTGGTAACACGTGGATCGGTAGCAGTTATACATATTTCACTTAAGATACAACAATTAGGGTGATCAACTTAAGTGCATGTTTGTGAGAGATTACGTGGGACATGTCTGAAATTTTTTATATTTCTAAACACATGCAAACTTTACAGGTTACAAGTCTATTATTTAGCATGGAAAACACAGATATAATGGTGTTTGTTTGGTTTTTCATGCGCACATATTTATGCAAGAAAATCTGGGCTTTCAATGTTCCAAACTAATCTTGAGGTCTGTAACGCAGCCTTGCGTTGGTCAGGTGCTGGGAGACAGCTTTGCAGAAATTGAGTCACTTGGAATGCCTGAGCACTTCTGTGAAGACGAGCTGCTCTTCATACTCAACTCTGACAAGAGGTGAGAGCAGCACTGTGTTTATACTAAAATCTCAGTACTTGAAATTCTTGCTCTGTAGCTCTACACCCACTGACCTCTGTATTAGGTACACATGTTTAGTTGCGCATTAATGCAAGTGTCTAACAAGCCAGTTACAGAAAATCGATGTATTTAGGCATGTAGACATGGTAATGATGACCTAATGAAGTTCATTAGCATCACAACGGGGAAGAACAGTAATTTAAGTGATTTTGAATGGTGCTGGTGTTAGTTAGCAGTTCAGAAAATGCTGAACACCCAGCATCTCAACATGAAACTGGGATCCATCCTGCCTTGTATCAGCAGGTAAGGCTGATGGTTGTCGTGTATTAGTGTGGCTGATATTTTCTTGCACACTTTTAGCCCTTTGAACATGACTGTGAGTTCACAGCACTCAAACGGCTTTCACAGTCACCAGATTTCAGTCTGATAGAGCACCTTTGGGATGTAGTGGAACAGGAGATTCGCATCATGGACGTTCAGCCAATAAATCTGTGTGACGTTACCCTTTCCGAATGGTCCAAAATCAGAGGAATATGTTCAGCACCTTCTTGAATCTATGCCAGGAATCATAAAGGGAGGTCTGAAGGCAATCGGGCGTCCAACCTGTACTAGCAAGGTGTACCTAACAAAGTGGCTGGTGAGTGTACAGTTTGCAGTCACAAATGGGTTTGGGTGTTGATCATGTTAATCCTCTCTAAGACCTCTGTGATTATGATAGCTTTTGTTTTGTTGCATGTGCTCTCCTTTGATCTACCATCTCTCCATTCTTGACTCATTAGGAAAAGCCTGACCCTGAAGTACTATGCAAAGAAAATCCTTTACTTCCTGAGACAGCAAAACATCCTGAAGAGTCTGAAGAATTTCCTGGAGAAGCCCACAGAGCAGCAGTCAGCTCTAGGAGGTGAGGCATCTGTCCCGATAATACAAAGTTATTATACATTTACGTAGACTTATAAATCTCTATTATTACAATGTGTTAATACTTTATAGCTGCTAATTTTGCTACTAATTATTACAGTATACTGTGCTTAACAAATTATTAGTCATAAAAACAACAACAACAACAAAAAACAGAAATATTTTAGAAATCTTTCAAAAACCTTTTTTAAAACGAAAAATTTCTACCCAAATTTCAGCCGGCAAACTTCTGAGTTCTGAGAAGTCAGACATTGATCAAGGATAACATTCAACTAGTGCTGGGCGATATGACGATATATATCGTGTGGACGATAGAAAAGTGTCTATCGTGCCATTTGTCTTCTATCGTTTCTATCATTTCTAACCCTAATTTTATAAATTATTACATAAAATATATCATTAACCCTTTACAACCGGTCGGAGCAGGCACACTCCGTTTTGCCTAACTATTTTTAAATCCCTGTAGAACTGGAACCACGTAAGGTAGCGCAATAATTTTGTTTGCATATGAAACCGTAGGAGTTGTACTTACATCTTATTCCATTAGCTTGCCCTAGGTCATGGTTTCCTTCCACATATAGCTTTGCAAAAATTGCATAAAAAGCACTTCCAGCAACAAAAACATAATATTCCAGAAACACGCTTTGCCGATCCGATCAGCTGTTCATAACACTTCCTACGTTGGAATATAAGACTTCCTACGTTGGAATATAAGTCAGCGTGATCTATCGCATGTCCACCATTACCTGTCTGAAACCGGAAGTTACGTCATTTTTGCGGAAAATGTAGGGGGGGGTTTTTTACCTTCAAAGCCTATGTTGGTGTTTTTAAAAGTCATGTTTGACTTTATGCTTTTCTGTATCGTTTCTGGGATGCTTAGAAGTCAAATTACACTGTTGGAAATAGTTTATTTTGATGCGCATGCTGTTTTTTGGCAAATTTGCATTATAATATTTATTTTCATTTTTCCTGTAGTATATAAAAATTTGTGTATCTCAAATATAAAACTATGAAGACACTCAAAATAAATTTCTCGTGGTTGGAAACTATTTTGTGCAACTTTTTTCTATTTACAGTTTTGAGGGATAAGCCTCTTAAATTTCTCTAACTAGAAATATATGTAAAAAACAAAACAAAAACGATTTTCAATTTTTTTTCTAGTTTATTGCACTTTTTTGCAATTTATGTAGTTACTATGGACTTAATGCATACATATTATTCAAATTTGGGCTATAACGGTTATATTGATGTATAGCAACTTGTAATGCTCCCACAAATGGCACTACAGCATGTAAAATGTAAAGATAAACTCTGGCTGACTTGGTTCTATGGTAGGTTTTAAAGGGTTAAATAGCCTGTGGCAAATATATTAGTGTTGTCTTCTGACTATACATACTGTATTTTCTCTTGCATAAAGTTAAAAGTATAAAAAAATGATATTTTTTGCAAAGAAACTCCGTCTTGTGGTTTTGCGACATGGTGCTGCTTTACGTGCACCCGGATTTGCAACATGCTTTACGGTAACTCAAAACAAAGACTGCACCCTCTCCACTCGCTGTTTACAGACTGCATACTTTCCAGATGACCACAAGTCAGGTGGTATATCGTGATATATATCGTTATCGTGATATAAAATAATTCATATCGTGATAAATATTTATATCGCCCAGCACTACATTCAACCATTAAAATGTATTTTTCTGTTCAGAAATGCAAGTAAATGCCTGTAATTTGGCATCTTGATTAAAAAAATAATGTGAGTTACTCTTTTTCTCCCACCTTTTTTTTTTTTTTTTTTTTTTTTTTTTTTTTTTTTTTAATAATAGTAACTTTAAAAATTCATAGATAGCAATCATTTTATTTGGCATAAAAAGATACAATTTCGATTGACGAGCTTGTGCAAACTGGTGAATTACCCATTACAGAAACCTAGAAAAAACGAGTTTAGGCCACTGTGGCCTAAACCTTACATTGGGTGGTGGTCTAATAAATTTGTTATGCACAATATGTTGAAACAAAAACAGTGCATTTAAACTTTCCGCCTTTTCCTTATATAATTCCTGCGGTTCCTTTTTTTTCCTCCTTAGGTGCTGTACTTGTTGATCAGTATTGTAACCCACTGGCGGATGTTACACTGGACAGCATATCAGCCCAGCTGGATGAAATCACAGAGAAAGTCAAGAAGATGCTGAGAATCAAGAACCCATCTCACCCCAGCCTGCGTATTGCCCAAGGTCAGCTTTCCCCTTTATTATGTTTCTCCAAAGATTTATCATTAGTTGATGCCTAAAGCCTGAAGGCTTGGGCTTCCATTTCTAGTGCATTCTGAAAAAGTCAATATGAGTAAATCTGTTTGGCAAAGGTGGCACAGCTGCACAAAATCCATAACCTTCACTTAAATGCAAAGTTTGGTTGATGTTTTATTTCTTGTGTGTATTGCAGGTAACTGTTCTGTTGTAGAGGACTTTGAGCTCCAGAGACAGGTCATTTGTGCCCTTAACTCTGTCCTGTATGAGCAGCTTCAATACAAAGGCAATGAGTGTGACTACTACAACCCCCTCAACTCTTATATCCACCAGGTAGACTTTCCAGAAAATCCTGTGTCTTCACGGTCTCAAGCTTTTGAATATTTTCAAATTATTCTTCTTTGTGGAATAGTTTCACTTATCTTCTTGGTAATTGTGCAGGTGCTACTACGCCGTACAGGCATTCCCATAAGCCTCTCCGTTCTCTACATGACATTGGCCCAGAGGCTGGGTATTCAGCTGGAACCCGTCAACTTTCCCAATCACTTCCTGCTGCGCTGGTGCCAGAAACCGAGAGGGTACAGCTTTCATTTAAAATAATTCTGATCCAATTACTGATTGCAATTTAAGCTGTCATTCATGTAGTTTATGGAAGGGAAAGCATGGAGGAGAGGAATAAGTAATCAAGATCAAAGCTTTTTACTTTGTTTCCCTTGAGTCGCATCCATTTTCAGGATTTATGCACACATAAATCAGTAAATCAACCATCATCAGCGTTCATCAGCATCCACTTTAGGAAGTGGGAGTTTACAGTTTTGTTTTTGTTTTGTTTTTTGGGGGTTGTGTGTGTGTGTGTGTGTGTGTGTGTGTGTGTGTGTGTGTGGTGTGGTGGGGGGGCGGGGGTCTTATTAATGCGTAAAAATTCCAGTCCTTCTCAGATTACTGCAATTTGTTCTGTTCATTTCTGCAAGATAAGGACAAAGATAAGGACAAGCCAAATTTTATTTTGTATTTTAACTTTTTTAAAAGTCCTAAACTAATTATCATTTATGTTTTCTAAAGTATACAAAGCTAAACCTGGTGGCAAAGTGTGTTTAATGTGTATTTCTATGAGATTAATGGAACTTCTTTTTCCTGCAGGAGCGAGGATATCTATGACTTTGTCTACATTGATGCCTTTGGAAAAGGCAAGCAGCTGACAGCAAAGGAGTGTGAGTACCTCATCGGCCACCAGGTTACAGCAGATTACTACAGTGCCATAAGCACCACAGAGGTGCTGCTTAGGATGGTGGGAAACCTGCTTAACATCGGCAAGAGAGGGTAAGGGAAATTGAACACCTGACTCTACAATCACCACAATCAGTTTCTCTTGGCGACGTAGGATCAGTGGATGGTAAACAATGGTAAACAAAGGGGCTAATCAAGAATGCTGCTCTAAATTCCTGCTTAATTTTATCTTTTTGTCTTATGATCTGACAAAATAATTATGGCATTAAACAGTCTCAAAGCAAAATAAAAGATTAAAATGGATTTGATGGCTGTCAGAAATAATGAATAAATTAATAGCATCTTCTCTTTACTATTTTATTTCTGTTTTTTTTCTTCTTTTTTTCCCCCATTGTCAGTGAGGGCAATGAAAAGTCCTACCAGCTCCTCCGAGACTCTCTGGACCTCTACCTCACAATCAACCCAGATAATGTGCAGTATTTGCTGCTGCAGGCACGCCTCTACTTCCACCTGGGAATCTGGCCAGAAAAGGTCAGAATAGCCAACTGTCTGTTTTTAAAAAAAGTCTGATTTGTAGCCTACTGGACGTAGTTTTTGTAGTGTTACTATACTGGTACTGTTTTCCTCATTCTCTACCTGAATGAAGTGTTAAATATTATAAAATATAAAACAATTAATATTGTACTGCTCTTGCACAATAGTTTAATATGTAACATAATGTGCAGCTGCATAGGACAGCTATTCTCAGAGGTCATATAACTGACATAAACACATTGTACAGTGACGTTCATCCTTGTTCTTAGGTGCTTGACATCCTACAGCACATTCAGGCACTGGATCCCTCCCAGCACGGAGCGGTGGGTTACTTGGTGCAACATACGCTGGAGCACATCCAGCACAAGAAACACCCTGTGACACCTGAGGTGAAGAGGCGTAGTGCTCCAGAACACCTGGAAGTCCAGTATTCAGTCGGCCTTATTATGAAACACAAGCGGTAGGTCACACTGTAATGTGATTCGCCGTGCATCATACATGACAAAACCTAAAATCCTTTCTGATCTTTCTCTCTGATCATACCCTGTATATTTGATCACCTGAGCATTTTGGCTCTTTTCCACCTGTTTTATCAGGTCTGGGTATAACTGTGTGATCTATGGGTGGGACCCTAAATGTACAATGAGTCCAGAGTGGATCTCCACCATGAGGGTCCATCAGCTGTCCAATGGGGCTAATCAGCCTTTCTACAATGTACTCGTGCAGGATGGGACTTGCCGCTATGCTGCACAAGGTATGAATCCTATACAATAGTGTGGTGATGGTAACCATTAACATCCCCTTTGTACAGGTTGTGTGATTGAAAACAAAAATGTGTAAATAATGTATATAGTTGGTAAATTCCTTTACCTTCAAGGGGGCATATAGCTGTTTGTTTGGTTTTGTTGGCACTTATAATACACATTAATGGACAGAGTCTGATCAGTGCTCCGCGTATGGCTTATTTACTGAGTGAAAAACACACAACAGTGGCAGTACAGATTGAAAGTTTGTAGTTTTACTAACTTAGGGTATGTGGGTCTGCTCTGACTTTGAGTGGGAATTCCAAGTTAAAGGGGCATTCCACAAAAACAATTAGACTGGGAACTCTGAATTTCCAACTTTAGACTTGTTTAGGAAAGCAGCATTAGCCAGTCTCTGTGTACTGCTCTGGTGCTTATTCCACTTTCCAGAAATGAACAGGACTTTAAGCTGTGATGTGAAAATAAATTAAATTTGAAATTATTTTGATGAACTTAATTTTTCATTACACAATTTTGACATATTATTTTGTAATTGTCCTCTGTGCAGCGCCACAGTGGATTTTAAAATCAATCAATCAGATGTGATTCATGTCACCCTTTCAGCTTCAATCTAAGAGGTTTAATAAAAGTATTGCATTATGAAATACCCATTTTTTTTTTTGTACATAGCTGCCCATTTTCAGAGGCTCAAAAGTTATTACTCCGTTTACTAAGATTCGGTTTCATGGCCAGATAAGGTCAGTTCCCCCATGATTGCATAAGAAATTCAGCAGATAAAGGATTTGGAGCTAATTTTAAGTGTTAACCTTGCATTTGTTAGCTGTTCACTGGCACTCTTAAGAGGCCAGTAAGGATGTAGAGGCCATCATTGGGCTAAAAGAACAGATTACACCGTAACAGAGAACCTCTAAAGCAGCCTGCAAAGTTCGGGGAAAAAATGGATACAATGTTGATGACATTCTTTGGACAGATGAAACCAAGATGAATTTATACCAGAATGATGGGAAGGGAAAAGCATGGAGAGGGGAAAGGAACAGCTCATGATCCAAAGCATACCACATCAGTTGTCAAACATGTATGGCTGCCAGTAAAAATGGGTCACTAGTATTTATTGAATACTGACAGCTGTGGTTTAGAGGTAAAATTACAAAAACATAAGTCCTTGTGCAAATACTTATGGACATGTCACATATACTCAGTCCCACCTGAAGTATGTTTTTCCTTTGTTTCCCAGAGAACCTGGAGCCTCACTCAGCCCCCCTGGAGATTGGCCACCCAGAGGTGGGTCGCTACTTCTCCGAGTTTGCTGACACCTACTATGTTGCCAATGAAGAACTGCAGACACGATACCCAGAGGACATGGATGAAACCCTGTGTACAGTCCGGGAGTTCTATCACAGACTGACACCCAGTGCTGGGAACCAAGAAGAAGCTCCTACCACAGACCAAAACAACCAACAAGCCATGTCTATGTAGCAAGTAGCGCTGTCTAGCACTCTGCCAACCCAGGCTAACCGCTTACAGGTCACAATTAACTTAGCTGGTGCTTTGTTGTCAAAACCAGAGGGGTATACTACGAAGGAAATTCAAGAAAGCCAGACTTTTGTTGCCTTAGCTGGCATAACAGACCCTAAAATCCCAGTTAGAGATGATCGATACCATGACGGTAGTTGTCAGCGTTCTCTGTTAAGCTTTCTGCTTCAACCTCTGTGTGTGCTCGCATAAAAGAGGGGAGTTTCACATGACATGCAACTCTTCTTTCATATAAAATGATCCATATGAGTGCTACCCTATGAGTGATGATTATAAAAGGTGATTAAAATCTATAAGGAAATTTGAAAAATGCAACAGTAAAATGCAATACTGTTTACTCACCAGATCAAAGTGAAATCAATTTGACTGAATAGGTATTCTTGGTGTGTCGTCTTGTATCTGCCCTTGCAGCAGTAAAAGAAACTTTGCAACAGAAACTTTGCAAAGTATAAAAGAAATTATACATTTTCAGTATCACCAAATTAATACATTCACCTTCCTGTGACAATGCAAAAAACCTTTATTCAGTCACTTTAGCAATGTGTGAAAACCTGGCACTTCCAGTTGATTTTCAAACTAAAAACCAGAATATAACCAGCTCCTGACCAGGTTACGAGAACACTACAAGTGGTGATTTAGCCAGTTAAGACGACCACATTCATGACACAGAATACTTTATACTGGAAGTAGCTTGCTAAGCCATTGAAATTACTTCGTAGTAGACCCCTCTAGCCATGTGGAACAGAGAGTTTTTGCTTTGATACATCTGTCCTAATACCCGTGTATTTGTTGTAAAATCAAGGTTCAAATTGTCAGACGATGATGTATGATACTCATTTAGCAGGGATGTATTTTTCACAACCCAAATACCTTCAGAGCCAAGTTGGAAAATTAATCAAAATCAGAATAATTTAACTTTAGAAACCACTAGATTCTAAGTAAACAGTTAAGCGGACAAGTAAATATCAGAATGAGTGTCCACGTGCTGCAAATCCCCATTGTCTAAAACCAAGGAATGCTCTTTTACCCACACCTCCATGCATCCAGCACCAGTCTTCAAACCATTTACCCTAAATCCCCAGTACATTGACACGCAGAAGACTAACTTTGTAAATTGACTTTTGCTTTTATTTCTCCGTATTTTAATGGTGACACTCACTTATAAAAGTCTAACTTTCACATTTCTAGTATTTTTTTCTGTATATTTACAAGTGAAATAAGTAGGATGCCATGGCTCATCAGTCTTTAATGAAAAAAACAAAAACAAGTGGAACCAATAAGGACACCAACTACTTGAAGCAGAAATGACTGAGTTATGAGGAGACAAAAAGAATAAAGCGTTCCAGGTTGTAATACTTCCTTTCTGACTTATTTCTCTCGCTAAGTGTATTCATTGTTTTCTTGTTCACAACACATCACTAACTACATCTGCGCTAATGAGAAACATGAAGCAGCAGGTGGTTTATCCGCACACTGTGTGGATTTAGGACCTTGAGGACGCCAAACGTTCCCAGGACGCCAGAAGCAAACTACACTTCGCGTCTTGCAGAGGGAAGCGGGTTAATATTGCAACACCACAGAAAAGTTCAAACAAAGTATGCGCTCTGACGGAGCGGTGAAGCGGCAAGGATGGGAGCTTCGCAGACGCGCCTCGAGCACAACTACGACGATCTGACTGAAAAAAGTGGATGTAAGTAGGAAGATTCTCGTTTGATGCCGTGCACCGTGTTGTTTGAGTTAAGTGGTTCACTTGCATCGTGGAATAACTGGTAGCTGTGATACGCGTCGTCGAGGAAACGAAGGGAGACTAGTGATTAACATTTAGTTGATAGCCGTACCGACCTGTTTTTCTAGTGTGTTGGCTGACATTAAGACCGCTTAATGGTGATGAGGTCAATAAAAAGGAAATGCAACTGTGTGAAAACTACTGGAATTAAATGGAACCATGTTGCGCTGCTTATTACGCACGTAATCGGGGCTACAAGTTGCCCAAAGTAATTTCCCCTACTGATTAATTCTGAGTTAATATCTTAAAGAGGTCTAAATGGTACATGGCAAAAGTAGGTCAAATTCGGTTTAAGGGGGAAAGAGGAATAACCGCGTTTTGTTCCAATTTTTTTCAAAAGGCTGTTTTTAGATTAAAAACCTAATTTCAACAGGAAGACAAGAGTGGTTGATTGCTTACACCGAGTAGCTGTCAAAGAAATGAGACTGTCCCATAACTTTGTGTAAATGGGCTCGACATGTGACACATGTGTGACAGGAATAATATTTACGTACTTAATATGCATAAGAGGATCTTTTAAAACGATCTAATAGCGATAGTTATGACTAACAGACGCAAGTTTAAAATCAGGTCTACTGTTCAGTGCGATTGTATACACTGTTGATACATTGAGGCACTCAACACTATACCGTCTGTATGTGGAAGAGTGAAATAAACAAGTTAAAAGAAGACACTACGGAAGTAAGTAGAGTGTTTTGTTTTTTCGTCTTCTTTTTAAAGGGCGAGTCTACATGTAGCGGCAGGCCAGTCTGATAAATGGGGATTAGATTTGAATCACCTTTATGGATCTTGTATGTTTGAGACTTTGAACTATTTTATTGCCTTCATTTCTTCAACGTGCGTCTCTCTCTGGGCTAAGCTGGAGAGCTTTGTGGACTTGAGTTCTGCGCGGTTTAATGAATTGATATGTTTCGTTGCACCCACAAGTGTGTGCTTGTTGTTGAGCACAATACCATAGATTCTTCTGTTGTTGTTGTTGCCCCCCCGCCCCCTTTGGCTTTGGCTAATTGGTCCATGAAGTTGAGTGTTGGTTGCACCACCTATAATGACTAACAAACTGATTTCTGTAAGAGGCTTCTTGTTGTTTCTAAAAGCATTAATTTACATGCTCTTGGGAAACCGGGGAAAGGTCACAATGAACAGGGGTGTTGTCCACAATGATTAGAAATTCCAAACCAGTATGATAAGGTACCAGGTAGAACCAGATAATCATGCTTAAGGCTTCTGGTATGTGTTTGTAGACCTAGAAAATGAGTACTGATTTAAGTAACCATGTGAAATTGCATAAAGGTGTTCAGTTTGTTTGCACTGCCATTAGACTGATAGCAGAGTTGCACCTGTACAATTTGATTTAAAAAAAAAAAAAAAAAAAGTTAAGTGAACGTATAATTATAGGTGAGTATTACTGTAAAAATCTTCAAAAATACATTCACATTGTTGATGTGTGCTTCTTTACAGTTTCACATGAGCAGATCAAAAACCTTTACCAGAGATTCCAGCAGCTGAGTGGAAATAATGAAAAAATAAGGTAACATGTCTTGTTACATGGGGGTCAGCTCGCATGTGGTTTTAATGGAAACACCTGGGCTTTCTTTGCCTGATATAGTAGTATGGCAGTTGCAGACTGGCAGTTCAGACTCACAATGGAGACTCTGCAGTTGCTGCTAAAAGATGAAATGCTGTATGGTCAGGCTGATGAACTGTGAGGATTTCTGGCTTTTCCAGCACAGACAAAAACAAGTAATGTAATGGTGACACAGACTCGCACCAAAAGAGAGACATTAGGCAAATATAACATGCAGATAATGATGCATTAGTAATACAGAGCAAACACTTACTGTGCAAACACACCACTTCATATATAGAAATGCAACATGATCACAGTGGCAGGGTTTTGGTTCCTTATTTTGAAAAAGAAAGGGGGAACAAATGTTTGTCCTGGTAGGTTGGACAGATAACACTATTCACACTCATTACCACCCTCTAATGTTATTTAAATTTGTCCAAAAAAAATAAAATAATAATCTGACAGTGTAGTAGAATGGAGTATAGTGAACAACAGGTGCCTTGAGGCGAAAGGTTGCAATTTGGCACTACATGAATAAAACTGAATTAAACCATATCCTGTCCCACTGCAGCCGAGATGACCTGGAGCGCATACCGGCCCTGAACAACAACCCAATCAGAAAGCAAATTATTACTGCATTCTTCGATAAAAGGTGAGTACAATCAAATTACATCATATTCTCTCTGTTACCCGTATGGTTAATGTCAAGGTCACTGAAGGCTTTAATCAGAATCTGTTGTTTACTGTCGACTTCTGTGTGTTTTGGGTGATGAAAACAATAGGCTGAAGAGAACCTAATGTGTGGAAGTAACTGTTATTGTTGGGTTCAGCCTTCAGCTAAAAGGACATCCATATACTTTGTGAACACACATTATCCACCTGTTCACATGAAGCAGCAGCTTAATAATTGAGGGTTTTGTTGCTATTACAAGACAGTTGTTGGCATTTTTAATCACTGTGTCATGCTTTGGAGGGTGGAAAGCAGCAGAACAAACCACAATGAACTGCATAATAAACAAGCTGTCTGTGAATGCATGTGGCTTCTGCTCACAAGCAGACAACTCTTGTGACAAACTAAATTAAAAATGCTGTATTTTCCTACAATATGGAGATATTTTGATACAATGGCTGAAAATAAATATTTTAGGATTATTATTATTTTATTTTTAACCAGCAAAGGCAAGAAAATGCAGAAATTGCATTGGTTAAAACAGGCATAAGCACAATTGTATGTTCCAGACTTTTAAAAAGTAACATTGGCTAAGGTTAACTTGATGATACCTATACATTGGTTTGTTTTGATTGTGATACAGGAACCAGCATCAGAATGATGTTGGCTCCCTTGACGAGATTGGCTTTGAGCAGTTCCTCATGGTCATGTCCCACTTCCGCCCTGTGAATTCAAAAGCGACAGAGGAAGAGAAGGCGACTGTAAGAAAACAAAAGCTTCGCTGTAAGTATCAGGTTTTTTTCTACTGCTGTCTTCACTCCTCTTTGTGTGTATCTCAAGTTTAAATTTAAAAAAAAAAAAAAAGTGTGCCATGCTTCTGGATAAGACTGTGTGGTGATGCTTAGCTACATAAATGACAACTGAATTCTTCACTGCTTGTCCAGTACTATATTGAGAGCCACAAAGGTATTTATGACCAGACTGGGAATGTGGCCCAGGAAAGCCATACAATGTCAAATGTCACATGTCACAAATAGAAAGGTATGATTTGTCCTATTATAGAAGAGTGAGACACATGACATTCAAATAAATGTTGAACTGAAATCTGCGGGAGAGCCTTGGACCCAAAACATGGTTGAAGTACAGTTTAAAGGGAAAGAAGGCTTTTTAAAATCTGTTTGTTTTTTTGGTTTTTGAATCTTTTTAAGCAGTTGTTGTCAGATTTGACTAATGAGTCTACACATGTAGTCATGCCCCTGTAACTGCTCAAATTAATTGTAAAATATATATATATATGTAAAGAATTTCAAATAAGTATTGAAATAAATGTGACTTCTGGAAGGAATTTGTAGCTGCAAAGTTGAGACTCATAAATTTTTACAACCTTTGGGATAAATATAGCATCTTATCTCTATAGGTATAGATAATAATTAGTCAGAGTGTTCCAGTAGGCACTACAGTACTATAGTCTACATTTGTGATTTGTCTTTATTGTGGACTCACTTTCTTTTAAGCTACTTGTTGTATAGTGGGACAAATGCATATAACACAATGTTAGATGGTAAGGAATATTTAACATTTGCAGGTGACAGCAAATTGTGGGTTAGCTGAGTAATTTGTGAGCACAAGTGTGTCTGTAAGTAAATTGAGTCATTCCTCAACCTGCAAAACTATCTTTAGCAGTACCGGATTCTAGTGCTTGGTTCTTGGTTTTGCATGGGGGCAAGGAAGCATGACACAGTATGATACCAGAAGAGCTCAGAATGACAGATGCATGATAGGATCCAGTTAGTTAGCCTTCTTGTTTGTTTCCATGGGTCAAAACCTGAAGCTACAGTAGCAGATGTGACTCATAGTTCATACAGGCAATTATTAATTTCTTTTAACTGCCCTAATTTGGTGTGGTCCTGGCATATTCTTCCTGTGTTTACTCAACTGACGAATGAATGTTTACAGTGTATATTGTGTAAGACTTCTTTGAAGTCTTACAAAAATATGCCCATAAAACTTGACCTTAAAGCTAATTTGTCTCTTTGCTAAATGTCTAATTTAATAAAACATGAACAAATGTAATTTGAAAGGTTTTTTCCTATACTTGGCAGTTTGAGTCCTCTTTAAATTCTAAAGCGAAAAAATGGCATACCACAAACATTTTTAATGTTAACACAACCATGACGAGCAGGAAGGGAGGGATGAATAGAAAGGTAATAGAAGTTTCAGACTCTTAACCTTAAACCTTAAACTATGGAGGCGTGCAAGTGAGCAAGTGACTAATGTGACCTCTTGTGTACTCTTGGAACTCCTTTTAAGAATAAATGACATTTAGAATAACAAGAAGAAGGAAAAACAGTTTGCTCTCCAAGGTATTCAACAGTCAGTTACTTAACGTAAAAAGAAAGGAACGCTTTCTGTGTTGTCACCTGTTGTATCAGAATATTTACTTCCCATGTTTTATTTATTTAAACTTTGGGCAACTGTAAGTTAGCATAGCCTTCCTACTGTCACAGTGATACATTTGTAAAACGGAGACAATGCGACATTAAATCTCAGATCAGCAAAATAGTCAAAATGTCTGGTTATTAGCAGAGAATAGTTTATGGCTGTTACTAGTAAATTTGTTATGGGGCTACAGTAAATAGTTATAGTACTGTTATTTCAGTATCTTCTTAAGCATACGTCTAATTGCTTCTTCCTCAACTTTATCTGTGAAATCCTGTGACTTGATGATAATCTGATAAACCTTTTTGCTTTGTTTGTTTGTTTTATAGTCCTGTTCAACATGCACGACACAGACAATGATGGCATTATTACTCTGGATGAGTACAGGACGGTAAGAGAAATTAACCATGCCCACAATAGCATACACAATAGAAATGCTGATAAGAAGCCTTAAGTAAAAATCCCAACACAGGAACATTTAAACTGAGGACATAACATAACAAACTGAATTATTGTAAACCTTAAAGTCACTTTAATTACTTTATAAATAATTTGAGCTATATTAGAGCATTTTAAAAAATGACATTAATCACAGGAGAAAACAATGTTACACAGACCTTTTTTTTTTTTTTTTACAGTGGTGTAATGTTCAAAGTTCACCTGTGGGTTCAAAATATGGCAGGTTAAGAATAATACTCTATTTAATCAACAATTACATTATCTGTCCTGTCAGTTATGTTGACTGATTTTGTGAACAGTCGACTATTGTGTCACTTTGAATTGTGGGACGGTGTTATCTATTTTCCTATTATAAAGGACGGAGTAATCAAGGGAGATCGTAAATGAAGCACTGAAGCAGCTTTCTTAATAGTTAATTAATTTAACTAGTGCTTACTATGTAAGAAAATCTGAAGGTCTGGCTTTCACCAGAACTTACAAATGCATTTTTCCTCAGCAGTCCTGATATAGTACGTAAGTACACTTGAGCCAGGAACTTTTGTTAATTACTTGTGTTGACTTTTTTTTTTCAGGGATTAAGATAACCAGACCTAGGTCATATACTTTACTGAAACCCAGCTGGCCCTTGTTTTAAACACTAGGCAGGATTATAAAACAATGTCACATGCACATAACATTTATGTACTTTAAGTATTTTGTATTAAAAGGCTGGACTGTGGAAATGTGATGACTAAATGTACATCTCAGGTTTAAAAGCAGAAATCTCCTTGAAATTATATTTAAGACGACTCATCAGCTAATGTTGCGAAATATTTAAAATGCCTTGCACTGAAAGACTGACTGAACCAGTCTGTACACACCCACACGGTCCTCAAGCAGCATTATCAGCCAAAACACATGAACACATATAACATACAGTACTCTTCAGCGTTAATTTTTGTGTGAAAATAACATGGTAGGCACATGCTGTGACACATATGCGATTAACTGTAAACCAACTGCAGAACAAGTTAGTTTAATAGCTCAAAAGCCTGTTCATAATTGCAAAGAATTAACCCAGATGTTAAGTTGGGTTAAAACAAGATTTACAGATAACGTTTTATCACAAAGACTGTTAATATAAATCCATGTGCATTTTTGGGGTCTTCATCGAAATGAGCTGATTGCCTGAGTTTCTTACCTCTCACTGTATTTGGAAGTCATCGTGTGGAGTCAACTTTTAATGTTCTGTTCGCATCCAAGGTGGTAGAGGAGCTGCTGTCTCAAAGCGGAGCCATTGAGACCGAGGTTGCCAGGGCGATAGCAGATGCTGCCATGCTGGAGGTGGCAAGCACAAATGTGCCCCACATGGTAAGAGAACTCACTAAAGCTGAACTGTTACAAGAAATTTGCACATGTGCAGCAAAGTAACACAGTCACTGGTCTCATTCCAGGCCCCGGATGATTTCTATGAAGGAATCACATTTGAGCATTTTGAACAGGTTTGCACTTACCTTATATATGCATATATGTAGATATGCATGATCTGATATCGTCGTGTTGGTGTTGTTCCCAGATCATCATGAAAATGTTGTTCCAGGATCAACATTGCAAGTGACCAATCAGAATGCTGTGACGTCATAGTTTTGCGACTTCGGGAAAAACCGCCGTAAAACAAAAAACTGTACTTAAGCTGCGAGAAACCGCCTCTGTCCGCCGATCAACGGACCCTGACCCTAATCCTAACCCTAACCCTTTAATAAATGGTAAGCAGAATTGATATTGTCCTTGCAACATTTGAATTTCATAAATGCACGAATGGCTTGGCGCGCAAAAGAGTAACGTCACAACATTCTGATTGGTCACTTGCAATGTTGATCCTGGAACAACATTTTCATGATGATCCAACACGACGATATCAGATCATCCATGTAGATATATCTATATATTAGATATAGATGGATAAATATATTTTCAATGTTTTCTGCCCACAGATTTTAAAAGGCATTGAAATGGAGTCCAGGATGCACATTCGCTTTTTGGACAAGAACGCCGCAACAATGCGTTGTGGGAAATTAAGCTCTTGATTGGGTTGTTGTTGTAAGGAAATGTTTATGTTGCTGCTGTTTTAGCACAGTGTCACCAGTCCTAAAACGCAATGAAGCCAGCCACTTCTGATATAAATAAATATATAAAGACAAACAAATATATTTTTGAACAGGACAAAATGCTAAATAAATGTAACACTGCTGTAAGTTCATTTTCATGCCAGTTTTAAAGATTGCATGTCACTTGTGCCTTTCTAGAGTTCTTTAATTAAGCTTTAAGAATTCAGTTTTTATGTTTTATTATCTGAAAAATAGCTAGTATGAGCGAATGCAGTGAGGTTTATATTTAGTCTTTGGTCGCAAGACACAGCAGTCTCTTAGCACTACCAACTATTCTACAAGCTCCACTGCAGTCAGCAGGTAATGTGAGGGCTTCTTTATACTAGAGAGAATCTTCACATTAGCTTAAGTCAGTCAACTGTTATGGCATCCAAAGTGAGACGCTGCAGGCACACACCATTTCCTCTGTAGCTCCAGAATAGCTCTTTTTGCTGTGTTCCTCTGAGGCTCTGTGTAACCAACCACTACTGATGTACTGTAGAAAAATGCACTATTTTTGATTACTGGTCTAAGGTGAAATCTCACCGCCCTCTCAATTAATTCTATTAATAAACAAAATAAATGTGAAGGAAAAATGCTTGTGTCTAATTTTTTTAATAGGAAAAAGTATTAAAATGATTTGCATATAGTAAATGAGGTAAAAACGACTTTATTCCTGTGATGTTGCACAGTTGGACTACATCAACCCCAGTGTTTCATCGGGGAGCTAGATTCAACAATAACATAGAAATACCTATGCAACAGTTATATACAATACACGACACTGAACTACTACATTTTAATAGCCTTGATTTGATCAGGATGATGAAAGAGGACCTGTTAAATAAAAGGACAGAGTTTAAAGGTTCAAACTGATAAATGTTACTGTCTTTTCAATTACAGTCAATTAAGTCCATTTGCAGTCTGGAAAACTGCGTGTCATTGGGACGGATGGGAACCAGACAGCCTGTCGTAAGGCACTGCTAGGTTGATGTTGTAGTTGTAGCCATAAGACTCTATGTAGTCAGACCTGCAGATGGGCAGGATGTGATCCTGTGACAGGGCGTCCTCAGAGAAGTCATAGTGGCAGATGACTCCTCTGTGTCTGAAGTTTAAAAAACAAAACAAAACACTGACATCAGTAACAGAAACTGTGTCTTCTAGACTTTGCTTTAGAAGACTGCGAGAAAACTGCAGTCATGCAGTTTAGCTCATTTATCCCCTAAATGCATCAACTCCAGGAAATCATAAATTACTGTTTTTAAATGAGGATATGGAATAACAATCACTTAATGATTGTTTGTGTGTGTTCAGGGCAGACTGTAGCTTTCTGAAGAAATGCTTATCCAAGCAAAATGAATGAGTGACTGAAGGAAGCCAAAGACGTTACAAAAACATGTCTAGCATCTCTTTGATTGTGATTAAACATTATAAAACTGATTGTCCAGTTGTCATTTTTTTCCATACCCATTCAAAAGGCCCGTACAAATTAGATTTATGTTAGAGTTTGGGACTACATTAACGCAAATCTCCTCACAAAAATAGCCCAATAAATGTGCTTGTCTGAGCGACGCAGCCACACAGCAGTCACCTTTGGGGAGATGTTGGTAACGCGTTTTAGCTCAGATGTGAAAAATGCTCATCCAAACAAAGATACAGGGTGTTTTTGTGTGTGTGTGTGTGTGTTCCTGTCTAGCTATCTTTGTGAGGACCGAAATCTGCATTCTACTATACTTGGTGAGAACCAACAGTCACTTGTGAGGACACACTCACCGGTCCTCACAAGTTTGAAGGCCTTTTTGAGACTCAAAATGTGGTTTTAGTGTCAGGGTTACAATTAGGTTATGGTTAGGTTTAGGGTAAGGGTTAGGCATTCATTTTTAATGGTTAGGGTAAGGGGCTAGGGAAACCATTATGTCAATGAAGGTCCTCACTAAGATAGTTGAACAGGTGTGTGTGTGTGTGTGTGTGTGTGTGTGTCCACCAATAGACCTACCAAGAACAGACAGAAGGATGGGCAGACAGATTTCTCAAATTACTGGTAAGGTGATGAGTAAGGTCTTACTACAAGAAGGTACTGTTCTGTACAAAAACATGATCTCACCTGAGGATTTTTGCTACCTGTGGTTAGAGTGAGACTACCTTCTTGCTAATGTTTTTCAACAGAGTTGCTGAGGACTCAGAAATGACAGCTGCATCGCTTTTCTCACAAGAAATCAACCATCACTCCATCCATTCTTTTCTGCTTGTCCTTATCAGGGTTGTCCCCACCCCCCCCCCCGGACAGGTCGCCAAGTTGATGCAGGTTTCAAATCAAGCTCAGGGAGGACAGACAGAAACCTCCCATAGAGCAAAGTGTCAATAGCTTTTTAACAAACAAAAAAAAGAACAAGTATTTCAGTGTTTCTTTTGTACAAGACAAAAGAAACACTGAAGAAGAATAGAAGAGGTAGAAGAATAGAAGAGATCCAGGCAAAAAAAAAAAAAGTGTAGGAGGGAGATCACGACCTGCGATGAGCTGTTAGGTCATCATCTGTGATGCAGGCCCCCCGCGGCGACTTGTCATCAGGGATGTTGGCTGTTACCAGAGTGCTGGTGTTGAAGCGTACATGCCTTACAGGATGCCTGCAGCAAAGATGGATAACACCTTGAATATTAAATATATAAATCGGATTCTTGCCAGCATGTGTTTCGCTGATGGACGTATCCACTACTGTAGCATCTACAAAAGATGCCAGTTAAGATGCTGAATGTTTTCTACGCAGTGAACGCTCCACAAAAATGAAAGTTACTGTTTGGAGATGTGAGTGTGGTACTAAACTGACTCCACAACATAGTCTTAAGCAATTTAATTTACATGAAATAAAAACATTTATGTGAGACGATTATGTTAACTGTGGCACAAGAAACTGAAATGAGAAGACACAGAGTAATCACAATCACTGGTTAAATGTGTTCGACTGAGTAACTACATTTACTACAATGTTAAAGGGAAATACCACACTGATAATGTGATACAGCAGAAATAACATGTTTAAAAAACAATTATATCTTCTTGACGACTGACAGTTTGTACTGAAAATTCTCTTGCTTGCTAGGAGAGAAAAAGTCCTACCTGTTGTGCATCTCCCATAGCTTCGCTCCCATCCTCATCTCCCAGACACACACCAATCCCTCGCCTCCACCGCTCACAATCTTCCAGTCATCCGCTTGCACAGAGGTGACGCCCAAGTGGTGGGCGTACAGAGATGCGACAGAAGAGCCGGCTCTTAGGTCGAACACCCTCACCCTGAGACACAGTAAGGAAAAAAAACAAACAAAACTAATATTAAGTTATTGAGAGAGAGGTGCTTACTTCTGTCATAAAACTACAGTTAGTTAAGTCAGACATCCTTCACAGGCCACTTTATTGTTGGTACCTTTGATAAAACTCCACTGACGATCCAGCGTAAGAGCCATAGAAAAATAAGTGAGTACAATAGCACTCTAGTAAAGCTAATTTTGGATTTCTTTTAACAGAAGTGGACGTCTAATACCAAGGGAGAGCCACAGTTTATCAAAGAGTGCATTCATTTGCAGACAAAAGGACTCTATTCTCACTTCTTGAAGGAAACCTTTCAACACAGATGGCCCACTCCAAACTTTAGTCCCAGCTTTATTTGTTCTCGCATCTGGACAACTATTTCATAATTTGATTCAACAAACCAAGATTATAGTAGTAAACATGACTACCAACTAATACATAACTGGAATACTGACAGAAATCCAAAACCAACTAAACAAAGATCTAAACAATATTCAAGAACAAAGCAGAAAAGAAAAAAACAAAGGGTGAGCAAAACACCCACATACACAAATCTGGAATGAAAAGATTGCTGTTGTGCAGATACTGTAGAAATAAGAAGGAATTCAAAGTGTAAAAATATATTTGATTGCACATATAGGGAGTGTATATTGCACACTGTAAATAAACAGTTCATATGTCGAACGTGACAGAATGAACATGACAAAGGATACTTTCTCTGATCCATTTTCAAACACTTATCTTTGCCACTATGACCTCATCTTTTTAATAAAGTGTAGCAAGTTTTACTTCATTTGTTGTATTTTTGTTCACTTTTGTATTTAACGTTACCATCTTCCTCTTTTCCTTTTAAAGTTTGACAAGGATTTTCTTTTAATCTTTTCTATGTTTCTCTGATCATTTCTGTGTTAAAATAAGCTTTTATGATGATATGATAATTATTATTAATTTACTGGTATATCTGAGGGATATAAAAGCAATAAGAGCAGGCTTTTTACTTTCCAGGTTTTATCAGCAACATGAGCCCAGGGGACCCTCAGCTCCATCTGTTGTCATTGTGGGTTTATTGCAGCTGAAAGCATCCAGGACATGACTCTATCCAGGCCCAACCTTCTTCCAAAACCTCATTACCATAATCAAATTCACTTTGGGGACTCAGACAGATTTCATTTTCCCTTCCAAACTTTTTAAAAGAATCAGCCTTAAATAGCTAAATGGGCACTGAGGACTTGTTGTCTGCAGTTAGTTCTGCCTGTTTAGTGGCATTACGTGATGGAAGCACACGTTTAAACAATGAGGACTGACCATTACTGCCAGACCTCGGGGAACCATAAATCTAAAGCAGAAGGCGGCTCTGTCTTCAGTTAACTGTCACTGGCTAGGCTCTTCTTCATTAATCAAGAGGAGCTCTCCCTAATACGAGATGTGTGGGAGAAGTGCAGTTAACCCCTGAAAAGCTATTTACCTAACGCTGGAAGAAGACATCAATCATTGTGTCCTGAGAGAGACAACCAATTCAATGGTGTGATTGGATAATTGCACCGGTCTTGTAGTTTTAGCTAAGCTTGATATTCCATAAAAATGGATGTCTCAAAAACTGGGAATAACTAATTTTGGCTCCTAAAGTTGAGTAACAGTGTTTAAATAATTTGTTAAGTGTATTTGGTTTTTTTTTCATTCAAAATTATGGGTTAAGTATTAAATGATCAACAATAAGACAGAGATTTAAGTGGAATAAACCAAATTCCACCACAGGTGAAAAAGAAATTGATCGATTTTGGAGTAATGCAATGTGCACAACTGTGGATGCTCCCCTTAACGTAGAATAAACTGCTAGTTTGTGTTAGTGTGTGCCAGATATAACCGTGCCATGCATAGCCTTTGCACCGAAAATGTTGTAGCAAAAATATTCATTTGCATATGCAGTGGGCAACATGGTCTCCAACTAAACCCATAGTTTTCTTGTGCGCTTCTCGAGCAATTTTTTATCCAACTGAAAGGCTGCTATTTTTGGATTGAAATATGCATCTGTGGATTGTGAAAAAAGCATGCCAGAAAGCAAAAATCACTTAGGTTTTCATATCTGATGTAAAGTGCTGTTGTTGATGTCCATTAGTCTTTGATTATGGAAAACACAGGGACATTCATTTTTTCAGAAAGATTGATGGAAAAAAGGCAAAATAAGTGATTGCATTCTGTTACAGAGGCGAGCCCAGACATGACGTAAGGACATCAAATTTCTTTCTTTTGTTTCGAGACTAAGCATGCTAGCATTTTCTAATTAGCACAAAGTATAGCTGAGAGTGATGGTAATCCTATTAGGATTTATTTATTTATTTATTCTTGTGGAAAACAAATGGCTGTTTGAAATTTAATGCCAAATGAAAAATATTTAATTGAAAACCACAAATATCAACCGCATTATTTCTCTAGAAGAAAAGTTCAAGTTTACAAGCACTCATCATGGTCATGAATATTGTGGTAATTTGGAGCTTTTAGTGTATTGTGCATAGTGTTGGATGCACAAGTTTAAATTTATTTTAGATTTTCTGTAATCCACATAGTGTCTAAAGTATACTTGCTCAAGTAAATGTCCTGTAGCAAGTTGCATCTTGACCAGGTGATTTTGGTAGCGATCAACAAGCTCCTTCATTCATAATTCAGGCTGGATCTTTCACCACTCTTGGTAGAATTGGAAGAAGTTATTTAAATTGGTTGGTTTCCTAGCATATACTCGGCTTTTAAGCACAGTCCAGAAATATCAGTAGGGTTGAGGTCAGAGCTTTGGGAGGGTCATTCCATTAGCCTGTTTAG
This sequence comes from Oreochromis aureus, assembly GCF_013358895.1. Classification (NCBI taxonomy): domain Eukaryota; kingdom Metazoa; phylum Chordata; class Actinopteri; order Cichliformes; family Cichlidae; genus Oreochromis; species Oreochromis aureus. Next base: position 8,344,963 of record NC_052953.1, on the reverse strand, counting down.
TCTATTCCAAAACCTTCCTAACTTGTATATCTACAGTTCTCCTTCTTAGACATTCCTTGGACTTTACCTTTGTCCTCAGTATTTATCAATCCAGTGACTGCAAATAATTTTTAGGTTAGGAAGGAGAAACTATTAGTTGTAGTCAAGGGTCAAGACTCTTTTATTTGTATTATACAATATACAACGTATTTTCTTTCAATATTACTTTAAAAAAAATGCTTCTCCCCAGAAATAAAAAATATACAGATGTTAGTGGTCAATCATGATCACTAAGACGAGGTTAAAAGGACTTGGCCATGTCAAGTTAAAAGACACTGTGGAACCTTCAGAGTCATTTAAAAGATTTAAGTGAATATATGTATTTAAGTTCATGGATAATTTTGACCCTGTGTGGAAAAGAGAAAATCCAAAATATTCAAAATTCAAGCTTATACACCCAATTCTTAATTTTTTTTAAAGATTAGTAAATCATTCTACCCTGGAAAATCAACAGTTTAATGAAATCATTACAAGCGAATGTAAACTTCTGGTCACAACAGTGTCTGTGAAATATTTTGGTCCAAACCATTCAATAAAACTTTAACTGTTTCACTGTATGTCAGAGATGTTCCTGGTTAGAATGGACCTCTGTAGGTAAGCATGATAAGCCCATGTAGAAATCTATCAAACTTCAAACTGGCATAGCTGTTCATGAAGTCGTGCCACAAAACATTTGATTGAAGGATAGGTTTGCCATTAAAACAGTCTCAAAGCTGAACACAATATGTGCAGTCCTTCTTAATGGTAACAGTACTCATTATTTCTTCAATTTCTAAATATATGTAATATTTCCCTTTGTTACATTGTTCCTGTTTACACAAATATGGCAAGGTTTTTCCAGACAGCCATCATTTGGACTCCTCGTTTGCTCCTTGGATCTCGCAAAAAACAAAGGGACAAAACTCATTTGGACAAAAAGAAGGGATGCATTAGGCTCTGGCCTTAAGCCACCCTGTTGAAGGGCCAACATTTCAGACTGTCCCTCAGTTTCCCCAATTTCCATTTGTCCTCGGCTGTGCGCTGCATCAGCTGGGGCCAAAGTGGAAGAGCCAACCTGGTGTGTGTACCTCTCTGGACAAAATCTGATCAGAAAGTCCAAGAGTAAATCACTGAATTATTCATTCAAAGGGTGCTGTTGAATATTACTATGACAATCATAATTCTGTGACACTTGACAAAACATCTTTAGTGGAGCATTTCCTGCTTTTGTATGGATGTCAGGAGTCATAACTAGTAAGACGAGGGGAAAAAAATAGAACCTAAAGAATACGATGTGGTCTGTCTTTCGCTGTCAGCCAACTACTTAACAGCCAGATGGATTTGGTGCTGAATAGAAACAGCGGGGGCAGCTTTGGACAAAGACACGCCAGGGATTTTTTTCTTTCCTGCCAGCTCATGCACCGCAGCACCACTAACAAGTAGAGAATGGCTCTTTTATGTGTCTTTTTCTCAACTGGAGAGCCAGGTTAGCAATGTGGCAAGTGTGTCTACATGAATGAAGAGAATCAAGATGGCCAAATTTTTCTCTTCTATAGCATCCCAGGTACTGGAGGAGAAAGACAATGAAAAGCGAGATATTTGTCTATTTAAGACAAAGAACAGAACATCACTCTTCTAAAAAATTTTAATGAATTAATTTTCAGCTCAAAAAGCTTTTCAAAACCTTGTTTTTGAGCATAAAAGGTTGTACTCTAAAAATTCACAAATTTAATCAAGCCTCGTCTTTTCACACATTTTCAAAACATCTGTTCTCTACTTCAAATAACCTTAGCTTTCCAGGCTTCATCATCAGGTGTCGCTTTGAGAAAACAATTTCACAGGCACACTCCTTTGAGCTTGCATTCTTGGCTCAGGTTTCTGATATTATGCACGATTTTTGTATATTTACACCTGTATGTGTGTTTTTGTCTCCTACCTCCTGTCTTTGTTCCCACACACCAGCAGATGAGGAGAGCTGTCTCTCAGGTTGATGCAAGTGAAATCTCCCGGTGAGTTGCCGACAGAAACTGTCGGTTTGCGCGTCTCCAGGGTGTAGATGTGGATCTGAAATTTGAGAACGCACATTATTCTTTTCATATATGACAGTTAGTCAACTTCCACGACTGTAACCACATGAATAAACCGTGCAGCTCTCAATATAAGACACTACAGTGGAAATGTGAAACCAAATCAACCGAAATAACAGCATCCTACTGAAAAAATAGAAATACAACAAAAATCTCCTAAAACCAGCAAGCATGCCCAGCTGAGTGTCACCAGGGAATATATAAAAACTGCATAAGGGTGCATTGTCAGTGGGTTGTACCCTTACAGAGACAGTTAAAAAGAATCTATTGTATATAACAACTTTAACTGTTTTTATCAGTGTTAATCATCATCATCTAGTTACATATGCTAATAAAATTTTGTGTGAAATTCATAGATAAAATACAATTCATAGATTATCTGATGTGCACACGCACAGTCAAAGCTAAAAACATTTTCCTGTTACCTAACAATGGCTGCTTCATTTTGCATCTAATTTGAGTGCAGCAATGAAAGCACAGGTGAATAATTATTGTAATAGTTTAAGTCCTGGGATTTTCAAGAAATATTCAAACACACATTACTATGTTTATCTCCATTAAAATATTGTTTTTAAACTTTAATCACAAATCTCCTACAAGGTGAAATGTACCAGGAGATTGACCAAAAATCAGCAAGTTCAAATAGCTAAAGCCTAAATCACAATGAATGATGCTTAGATCATTCTGATCCACTTTGTTTTCCTCAAATAAATTATACACACACACATACATATGTAACCACACCTCAAAGTAAAACTTATGATACTGGATAGACCGTAATGCTGCACTAACTTACTGTACAATTGACAATTACAGGTAACTGCAAACACCCTTGGCCAATTATGTGAATGCATGAAGATGAACTGAGGGGGGAAAAAAAGACCTGAAGGAAAACTTCAATTACAGCCTTTCCTGCTTTTGGCTTGATGACGGCAATAAACTTTCCTCATACAAGTTACAATGATGTCATCTGGAGCTGGCCTAATTGGTCAATTAGCGGCTGGTGTTTTCTCATCCAAACGAGACAGAACAAACAGGATAACCGCCAGGCAAAATTGTCTTTGAATAATTAAAACGACAAAGAAAGCAAGAAGGGAGGGAGAGAACGAAAGAGGGCCAAGAGGAAAGGAGGGATAGAAAAGGACAGACAGAGAGGAGAGAGAGAGAAGGAGAGAGGGGAGGTGGAGAGACAGCAGGAAACATAAAAGAAGTTTCAAAAAAGGAAAAAGATGATGTAAGCCTTGAGGAGGTGCCAGCAGTTTTTGTGTGTCCCTTATTTGGGCCAAGCAGAGCTTTAATTGTGCACCACCCCGGGGCAAAACCCAAATCACACCGGACTTTGAAATGACAGCTTGATAGGATTTGGACAGCAGAAAAGAGGGGGTACCATGAATTGAGAAAGGAGGGGGGGGCACAAAGCATGCTGTTCACAATGAATCACTGCAGATTCTGGAAGATACTTCTATTAAATATCTGCCTACCTCGCCCACTAAAATAATCGCTGAGGGAGGCAAAGGAGCTGTTTAGTGATAATATTACAGGCAGTTAAAAGAAAGCAGCAGAGAAAGGATAATCGCATGGCGACAGAGAAGCTGTTAGGTTAATGCATTAGATGAATCTCCAGTGAGGCTTCCACACAAAAGCAGCTCTAATAGTTGCTTGTATTGGGATGTTTATGTAATTACTCTGTATGCTTTTAAAAAGATGAAAAGCTTAGTAATTACTACTACACCTCAAAGAAAATCTTTTATGCTTTGATAATCTGTACAAAAGTACAGAAACTGGCTTGGTGTGTCATATCATAGACCAGCAATGGGAAATCAACCTGTGACATGGAAGCTCAACCTTCTGTTGGTTTTCGTTCCAACAAAAGAATCCATCAAAAAAAACCTACAGACTGCTGCCTTTTTTACTGGACCACACCCTTTTGTTTGGATTCAGCTCTATATTTGCTTTAAACACCATGCGGACAGACACATGTGAGCGCATTGGATCAAACACATATTGTTAGGTTTGTTCCAACCAACACTTTCTAAGACTTGTACTTCACATTTCACTTTGTGAACACTTACAGTGTCGTACAGAGGGTTGGGATTGAGGCTGAATTTTCTATGGACAAACAAAAACCAGCAAAGCAACAAGAAAAATGAACCTCAAATCACAAAAAAAGCAGTTTAGTTATTCTTCTTGGCTCATTAGTGGTTTATGGTTAAGAGACTGCTGGCCAACTTAAAAAGGCACGTTTCATCTACTGAGATAATGCAGATATTTTCCCATTGTTTAAGACTGCAATGGGGTACAGAGCAGGAAGAGTCACACAGTAACAGAAGAGTTGCACAGTGTTTGGTTCCCAACTCTAGTCTCAAGTCTCAGTTGAGGATGGGCAGTTGAGTTTTTATTGTCATTCCTCAATCTCCGCTGTGTAGGGCTTTGTGTATGCATGTAGTGTGTGACCATGTCAGAGCCTGGACACTACAATAAACTTCTGTAGACACTCACATTACAGACTTTGCTCAGAGCTGAAATGCTTTTTTTTCTCTCTAATAAAAGCTGTGAAATCTACTTTGCAGGAAATGCCGGCATTTTCCTTGTCCAGACATTGCAGTCCAAAAACAGTTTACTGTAAATCACTGTAATTAAAACCCAGCAAATCTTCAATGATCTGACTGATCTTCCACTCAACATCCCCTAGGCTTGGAATTTACATTTATACGTCAGATGTCACGCCATGCTGCTCTTTTTAGATTTGCATACTTACAGAATATTTACTTAATCGTGCACAGGTGGCTGAAAATTGCTATTGGGCTCTTTTAAAGACTTTATCATCATCATTATTATTATTATTATTATTATTATTTTTTACCTGGGAAGGAACCCATTTCAGGTTTTATTGAGCAAATGATCCTTAATGATCCAATTTCTGTCCTGACCGATTAGTAGTTCTCTATATAAATATAGAAAACCCACATTTGTACATGCTGTACAAACACAGCCCATCTAACCAGCCCTCTGAACTTTGGGCAACAAGCAGATGACAGGTTTTCAGACAGCACTTGAGCTCAGCGGTAGATCCACTGCAGAGGATTGATAGTTTGCCAGTGAAGAAGCCAGCCTGTGCTGAATGCAGTGCCACAAGCCGGGCAGATGCCAGGGTGCCCCTAGTCCAATGGCAAGGGGAAGACGAGTAGTAATGAGGACCTGGAGAGTAGCTTCAACCACACACGCAGAGACACACACACACAAACGGGGGAGGGGAGATTTACAAAAAAAGAGAGAAAGAAAAAGGTGCAAGCTAAAAGCTGTTGCAAGCCAACGTGTGAGAGATAATCTCTGATGTGATCAACACAAAACAAACTTTGATTTTCCAACAAAACTTCAATAAAGTCACACAACGTGTTTTAGTCAGCTCAACAGAAACGTGTCAGCACGGTTAGTTTTATATGGGTAAATGCTGTAAATTGAAATACTTCACTCTTCTGTCTAGAAAAAAAAGGTGTTACATGACTTCCTCGGTTGCCACCTCCATGTATCTTAACAGATTTTAATGAACCATATGTTTTCTTACTAAAGGCATAACTAATGGTTGCAGCCAAATTGTGCTTTGTCTTTTTCACAGTATGAAAATTGCTGATAGAAGCGTGACAGGAGTGACAGACAAGTTAATTACATTTGTAAGATATTTTAATTAGTCAACGAGGTATGCCAATCATGAAATGACATAATTGAGATCGGATACCAAAGACCACATGTATCTGATCTGCGAGTGAAATTAATCAGATCTAAAAGGAAGTGCATACTGGGAGAGGAACCTTTGATTTTCATTTTTAACCAGCTTTAAAATTTTTAACCAATTTTAAAGCTGAAGATAAAAAATATGATCTCAGTTGGACTGTCTGAGACTAGCTGTGTTTACTGAATAATGTTAAAGCTGGTTAAAACTGATAGTAATCAATTAAAAATGAAGCAAAAAGAGACAAAAACAGATAATTTTCACTCTGGAAAAGCAAGAAGCAAAGAGTGCTTTCAGTTATAAAACCAATTTCCTCTTTTATCAAGCTACAAATATTTTTTCTACAAATCATTTCAGCTTAAAATTAAATACAGAAACATCAAAACCAGCACGTTTGAGACTGCATCCATGGATCCATCCGTATTAGCTTGTGATATTTTCTTGAGAACATCAAGAGCATGTTTCCCAGTTTTTCTTGTTTCAGTTAAAGAGTTTTGTGAAGATACGAAAGGAAATTTCTAATTTTGCCTCAGCTTCAATGCTTCCAAAATTCCAATTAAAAAAAAAAAAAAAAGTTAACCACTTTCCAGTTGGATTGAGCTCTACCCCAGGAAAGATTTTTCACCCAACTCTGGCTATAATTTTTGAAAGATTCTGTTAACAATCAGACAAACAAACAGAAATATATTAATTGAATCAATCAGATAACCTTCTTGGTTGGTGGATTTAATTAAGTGATACAAAAGTGACACCCTTAAAATAACAAATGCTTAACTAAATGTCAGTCTCTATACTATTTGAGAGCATCATCATATACTAAGGTTTCGCTGCTAGTCTCTCTTTGGTCCACTATGTGGTGCTTTAGTGCTGTCGCTGAAAAAGTGCTACAGCATTCCAGCTGTGACTTCTAACAGGAATGATGTCAGTGTAGCATCTTTGCCAAAAAGCAATAAGTCACCAACAAACTGGTGTGTGCACTCACACACACAGTGGGTATTTACAGCTCTACAGCTACCGCTCCACCACCACATTTAATTGAGACTGGCTTCTTTGGATAGTACTGTGTTGATAAGCAGTTTACTTGAATCTTTATCATGATTTAGATGAAGTGAAACTAAACACATAATAACTGCTCACTAGTTGTCCCCAGATCCCAAAAGATGAGTTTGTCTCATGGCTATTTGTAGTCTCTAAGTAATGGCTTAAGAGTCAATTAGGTACACGGAGTCCTTAGAAACACAGTATTATTAGAAGCAAACAGATACAGATCAAAGAACAACACTCCACAAAAGGTGCTCCTAAAGCTCTAGTAATTAAGAGCAGAGGTCCAGAGAGGGTTTGCATTATTTAGGCTAGCTATTTATGCTATAAACTAATCCCCTACAGGCACATGACATTATTTCTAAAGGGACCCAGGGGGTCTAAAGGGACATCAAGTAATAGTGATCACACGCACAAGAAAGTTTACACACAGAGCAGAGCACCTAAAAACCAGAAGCAGTTCCAAGTATAGACCAGATTTAAAAAGGGAAAATGAATCTATTCCCCAAAATGTTGTTCTTTTTTTTTTCTAAGAGAAGATTGGTATTCCAGCTACAAGCCAGTGATTAAAACTGACACTGGCTTAAAGCCAAAACTTTTGTCCTCACTGCTTTTCACTCAGTAAATTATATTTGTGCAACAAAACATGCATCATTCCATTTAAACAAACCAAATTATTTACCCCGTACAACTTCCCATTTTTTCATTATGCACCTGCTGTGAGCACAGCTGACCTTGTTAACTCTGATGGAAACCTTCCATTTCAATTAGCGAGGTCAAGGTAGCTTTTTATACATTTAAAATCCAGCTGCAGAGTCCAGAGGCCTTCCATCTAGTTGGTCGACATTCAAGGTTTTGTTTAGGTTTATTTGTGTTTCGCAGTATTTTCAATTCCACCCACCACAAAACCTTGATACAGCTCCATCAATTCCATTAACATACAAACACTAGATTACAATACCACATACATACATACATACTAGAGTGCCCTTCATAATGGCTTAAATAATCATCAACACAGCATGTAAATTAATGGCCAAAAAAAAAAAAAAAAACTGTGGATAATCACTTTATTCTCTCCAAAAAAAAAAAAATTGCATATGTCAAGTGAAGAGTTGCAGATGTATCATTATAACAATGTGCTTTATGTTGACTTTTATAGCTTTTACTGAGAGCTGAAATAAAATCACTACATGATTATTTATTTATGATCAATAGAATATAAAATTTGAATAGCAATAAAAGTAATTATTCCATAAAAATTTGGTTTTTGGGCACATGAAATAAAACTTATAACAAAAGTGTGTGTGTGTGTGTTTTTACTGTCTTGGTGGGGACCAAAATCTGAAATTTACTATAATGACTATAAAGGTGGGGACCACCAGCCCTCGTGGGGACCAAAATCCAGGTGTCTATGGGGTTGAAGGCATTTTTCACACTCAAAATGTGGTTTTAGTGTCAGGGTTACAATTGGGTTATGGTTAGGTTTAGGGTTAGGCATTCATTTTTGATGGTTAGGGTTAGGATAAGCAGCTAGGGAAAGCATTATGTCTATGAGATGTCCCCACTAACTAGCAACACCTGATATGTGTGCATGTGTGTGAGCATGCATAAAGCTTTACAAAACCAAAATGTTACATGTGTTTTTATTTTTAAATGTCATAATCATTGTTAATGCTGGTATATCGCAAAACCCCTAGTTTTAATAAAATAATTCACTCTCCCAGTAAAAAAATCTATTTATTATTGAGTAAATGGATTTTACACTGGACTAGAAAATGGTTCATTTGCCACTATTAGCAGAATAATAATTCCCTGTTCACACTACATCAGCATAGTCAGAAACTGGACAATCATGGGCAGCTGTACTGTTTACTGTACTGTTTATTACTGACTTCATCCAAGAGCAGACTGGCAGCATACGACCTTCTGAAGCTTTGCAATGCTTTATAAACATTAAGGCCTACTCAACTTTGATTTTTCATGTGCCACATACATCACATAGCAAAAAAGCACCAGGGTTCAGTTTGTGGTTTTCTGAAGAAACGGTGTAATTAGACTGATTAAAATTAAGGTACATTTAAAAGATATGTGTTAATTTTCTATGGGAACTGTACAGAGAAGTTGAACCCACCTTGTTCCCTCCGTCATGCATGGCCCAGCCTGTGCGCTTCACCCCAAATGCAACATGGGATTCTGAGGCATCCAAGCAGGTAACAGGATGACCATAGACTGAGTGGAGCATCAATGGCTCCTCCTCCCGTGGGTCCAACAGGTACATGGACTCCCCTGCTGCCAGAGCTGCCAACGGGCTTTGCTGGTCCCTACCTGGGACTAAAGTCATGCTCTCTACCTGTGAGATTAGACAGGATGGATGCACAATTTGTTTTACATATACATCAGTATAGAGAGCGACTTTATTAAGTATATAACTGCATTTTAGTACATTACTTGTACACTTACGTACAAGAAGTCATTTAACCACTGCACTTTTTAATTCTTTGATCATGTCACCTTGGTCTTTTTTGTCCTTCCCTACCTGCCACATAAATGCCACAGCCCTACTACTATGCCTGTGAACTCAAACTACCAGGATACTAAATAAATAACCAGTACTTTAAGTGATTTCCTCCACAGTCCAAACCCCAACGAAAGCCAATTTCCAACTTGATATTCAGAGAAAAGCTAAAAGCAACAGTCTATTAATTAACATAATTACACATTAAAATGTGTCATCTGATAAAAATGAAGAACCCTGACTCACAGTCTTGGGTAGCTGAGTCTGGCATACTGTCCTCCAGTAGCCACAGTCTTTTGCGCAGTCAAGCCGAACATCTGATCCAGTGGCGGAGATCAGGACAGGACTGTCAGGGCTTAAGGCCAGAACCTGGATCCTCCCTGGAGTCTGGTAGTGGTAGATGGGTTCCCCACCTGTCTCTGTGCTCCACAGGTCTACACAGCCTATCCCAAAAACAGTCCCCAAGTCTTTTACTAACTGTATTCATTTATCACATAAGGAAAAATGATAAACAAAGGGCATCATGTACAGAAATTACAAGTGCATCTATCCGTAGGTTTCTAGGCTTGATAAAGAAAAGTTTATTGAAAAGACTAATGATTGCCTAGCTTTTGATTTGAAGTTATACATAGTGTGTATTTTGCAATGCTTTGCCCAAGAGGTACCACTGCACTACACACACAAACACTGACCATCTTCATACGCAGCAGCAGCCAGCGTGCCGTTGACCTGGACGTGACTAACATGTGGTCTCGGCTCAGTGTTAGCAGACAGACTATTGGCCTTCAGGTACGAAGCTGTTGAGTCCCAGTGGAGGGTATCCCACAGCCTCACATCACCAGACGTGTACCTTAAATCCAAACACGCAGAAAGTTCGTCAGTGTAAGGAAAGTTTTGTTGACCATTTCTTTCACAGCATGTTGAAAAGTTTCCACCTTCGAGAACACCTGACGTCACCCTCTCGCGCCTGAATCATTTCCCCTTTCACACCCTCCTCCTTTGCTCACTCTGACTTATTTTGTTTTCATCCTTTGTTACATGATCTTTCAAGAATTACGATGGTGTTGTTTGGGCGACACAATAACAAACGTTCCGCCCCATTTTTCCAGGACAGCTTGCGCACCACCAGTTTTCAGTTCCTTTTTTAGTGTTTTATACATCATAGCTCTAAAACTTCTGTCTTACTACAAATGAAGTAATATTTGATCATTTATTTAAAAGTATACTTTCACTGAGACTGGGATCGCTCTATCTAAACAGACCTGCATACAAAAAAACAATACGGTTCAAGGAAATGCACACATACACAGTGATACACACACTGGACCTTGTTTTTACTTTGGGTTTAAATATTGATTTTATTTGTTCTGGTGACATTTTTATTTCTAATCATCACTGTATTCGCCAGACGATTATTTCTCGAATCATAAATTCCTTGACAGCGGGGACTTTCTCAGATGCTTTTAATTTAAATCTATCCCCTCAAAACGATTTCTTAACAGATCTATTAAATAAGCATTGTCTTTCCATTCAGTATGAAATCTGTCCGGTTAAAATGAGACCAGCTTCTGTTTCTAAGTCCTCACCTTGGCTAAATGACAATATTCGCTGCTTAAAACGTGATGGTCGCAAAGCTGAGCGCTTGTGGAAGAAAACTCATTTAAATGTTCATGTCCTTTACTTAAAGGATCTGTTAGTTTCTTTTAACAATGCAATTAGAGATGCGAGGGCTGCAAATTTCTCTTATCTGGTTGCAAAGGGCAGAGGTAATCCTAAGGTGTTATTTGACACGATTACTGACATTATTACTCCTGCTCCACCTGCTGCCCCCATTTATTCAAATGAAGACTGTGAAATTTTCCTTTCTTTCTTTCTAGAAACAATTAGTAATATAAGAAATCATTTTTCCCCATCAGCTTATGCACTGTCAGCTCCTACTCGCCAGCTCGGCCTGTTATTTTAGAACATTTTCTACCCATTTCACAACCTGAGCTGGTAAAAATAGTTAACTCACTGAAAGCATCATCCTGTTCACTCGACTGTTTCCCTGCATCGTTATTCAAAAGTGTTTTCCATTCTATTGGTTCCTGTGTGCTCACCATAATTAACACCTCTCTGACATCTGGTAAAGTCCCTGTTTATTTTAGAAATGCTGGTATACACCCCCCTTTAAAAAAAACCTAAGTTAAACCCTTCTCTTACCAGCAGTTACAGGCCAATTTCAAAACTACTGCTAACTGCTAAGATTTTAAAAAAAGGTTGTGGCTAAGCAGCTTACAGCAGTTTTAGACAAACATAATATTCTTAACAAATTTCAGTCTGGCTTTCGTAGAACCCATTCTACTGAAACAGCCCCTCTTAGGGTCTCCAGCGACATTTTGATCCAAAACGATGCAGGAAAATGTTCTGTTCTGGTGATGTTGGATCTCACGTGGGCGTTTGACACTGTTGACCATCACATCCTACTTGAAAGGCTGAAATACTGGGTCGGTGTATCTGGATCTGCCTGGATCTGTATGAACGTTACTTTTTGTGGCAGTTTCTAAATACAGGTCATCTTCCACGTCCCTGTCCTATGGTGTGCCACAAGGCTCTGTGCTGGGGCCTTTATTGTTCTTAATATATCCACTTCCCCTCCAGCATGTTTTGAGCCCCTCTGAGGACATCTGCTACCACTGCTACGCAGACGATATCCAGTTATACACTTCTTTTAAGCCCTAAGATGTTTCTAAGCTACAGATTTTGAATGAGTGCAAACAGTGCTTGATAATTGATTGGTATGCAATTTACAAATTTACAAAAATTAGAGAAATTCTCACATTTAAAAACTTTTAATTTGGTAAATTGTCTGACAAATTACTTTACCAGTTTTTCTTCAAAAGTTTTAATGAAATACATTTTTATCTATCAACAAACTAATTAATAACCCAAGACCAGATGCTAAAATTAAGCTTAAATTAGATTTCGGTGATTTTTTTTTTCCACTTTTAGTCTTTCAAGGAAAAAATAAAGCAAATGAAGTTTTTCTTTCATTTTCTTTTATACATTTGATGCTGTCTGCCTAACTCAGGGCCAAACCAATCTAACTTATTGGGAATCCAATCAATGGGTCACACCAATGTAGACCTCAGGGATTAAGTTAACATTAGTTACACAAAAGTAAATTTATTTGTAAGAATGATTAATTGATCATAAAATACCTCATGCAGCTCACTCAAAAATAACATTTCTAGTAGCACAATTTCTTCAACAGACTGGAACATGACCTTTTGTTCATGTCATTTCACCAAACTCCAAGTTAGTGGAAAAGCCCTGACTATATCCCATCACACCTAAAACTCTCAAACCCTCCTCTTTCCTGTTTTTTTTTCTTTTTTCGCCAAAGCCAATGAGCTCTCTCTACAGCAGACAGCACACTGCCAAAGTTACCACCTCTGCGGATACAATCATGTCTGAACAAGTGTGCAGTCGCAGTGTGTCACGCAGTCACAGCAAGTTTGACACAGGGTGTTCATGCGAGCACCCGTGATGTGCATGGATGACTGTCTTAGCGGGATTTGGCAGGAAGTAAGCAACTGGGACACACACTTTGACTTAATTGGTACATCAGCACAATGCCAGCTATCAACAGGAGGAAGATGATGTTGAATCACATCCAAGGAACTCATCAAAAACTTTGTACAGGAAAAGTTGTGCACTGATTACTGCAATCTTCACGCAAGCCTCAGGAGATCCGGCCTCTATGTTACTGTGTGACTTTAAGAGCTGTTGGGTTAACGAGACAGCGTCTTATGTTGCTTTTTAAGTGCCAAATCTCATTTCACTGGTTTTCTAATAAGATTTAGTGGAGACAATTGAATCACTTTTGATTACTCTTAACGGCCATTGATTCCTTTCTAGATAAACAAATTCAAGTAGTTGAATTACCTTAGTTGAATTAACTTTTAATATAATGGGAAAAGTATTGATGTTGTTAATTTGTTAATAGCACTAGTAAAGAAAGAATGATTTAAAAGCATGTTAACATTGTGCAAGGTGCCTTATTTCATAAATGCAATTTTTTTTGTCTTATGTGTCTTACATGTGCTTTTTTTCCCCAGTGGGACACAGCAGGACTGAGGGGACTCTAATCGCATCACTCTAAAGAGATGCTCCAAATTTCTGAGGCCTTATCGGGTCCCTTTGGCCACTCACAATCAATCACTGTCTCAGCCAACTAGTTCAAGGCAGTTTTAGTTTATTTAAACTGCAATTTATTTAACCCTTCCCTCACCATAAAGACACTCGTTTTGATTGAATCACACCAGTGACTAAATTCCCCGAGTCCTCAGTACATTATCATGGCTCTTTTAACTTGGCCTTTATTTTTATCTTAACCACATTCATGTGTAGTTTGGTGACTGTATCTTGATGTGATGGTTTCCTAACAGCAAAATCTGTTAACAGACAAAGTACATAAAACCACCTGCACCTGTGGGTTTCTCTAGAAAGACATTCAACAGTGTCAAAATGTGACAACAGACATGAGTCACTTTGCAAGTTTTCAAAGGAAAAGCGTGTTTCTTTTCTTTAACTATAACATTCAATTGTTTCATTAATGAAATCAATAAATTATTTTACAATAATTAATGTAATATTCACATAGGTTAACAGACTAAAAACCTGTTAACCTATGCTTAACTGGAATTGGGAGATGGCACATAGAACGTCCACTAACAGTTTAGCCCCCCTGGCAACTAAACCTATGGGAGGCTTTAAGGCTTTTTTGTAAATGTCAGTGCTGTGAGCTATACGAATGGTAATCGTGGACATCACACTCATGTGGGCCAATGGCATGCGACTGAATGTGGCAATACATATGGATACTTAAGGCATCCGTCTGTGCACATTCTTTAGTCTCAAAATCTTTTGCACCACTTCAACTCCACCCTCTTCCTCTGAAGCTTCTCAAAATTTGGGGTGGTGGTGGTGGTGAAAATAATAATAATAATACTAATAAATAATAAGTGAAAAACTGATCTCAACTGTAAAAATGAAACAATAAACATCAGATAAGTACTGACTTACGTGTTAATTTTTGGTAACAATGTTAGAAAATAATTTATTTACACTGTTAACTATCACATGTTCCAAATCTTTGACCAGAAAATTATTACCAGCTTATAGTCTTAAAATCATCGCCTGTCTCATCCCATGAAATTGACGTCACTTAAGTGTTAATGCAAGCACATTTCTACCTGCTTCACTTGATTCTTCAGTTGACTTTAAATGAATTATCCCTCTAAGAAGGGAAAACCAAATGTGTTGGACTGTCAGTAACTACTGCAATAAGACATATAGTCATACATGTTTAATTAAACACCTAGTAAAGAATCAGAAAGGTTATGATCAAGATTAATTTACACCAAGACATGTGACAAGATAAAGAGACAGAAGCACAAGGCAGAAGAATTGAGTATATGAGGAGTCAACGTTACAGTTAACATCGTTATTAATCGGCTGTCAGAAGCGTCCTACATGCATCCTTGATACTTACCCAGCTAAGACGAAGTTGTCATAGGAGCTGACGTCACACAGCACCTTCCCCAACTCGAACTGCAGCTGGCTGATGGATCCCACTCGATTCTAGGTGAAAATTATAGGCTGGCTGAAAACTGATATATTTTATTAGATGAGAGACGCGCAGCTCGTCTACTGTCAGTTCTGCACTATTATCAGTCTGAGAAATACAGTAACAATTAGTATTTCCCAATGAAGTGAAGCAGTGATGCTTTACAAAAGAAAGCTTGTAAAGGCCTTGCTGTATAGTGTCCATGTTCTTCTGCTTGTGCAGGTTTTTCTCTGGCTACCTCACACAGTCCAAAGACAGGCATGGTGATCATATTTTGAATGTAGGTGCAAGTGTGAGTGCATGTCTGTCTGTTAGTTTTAACGATACAAGTAGGGTAAGTCGATGTCCCAGTTTATGTATGACAGCAAAGGATTTTCATCCTCTGTCCCAGTATCACATATTGACATAATGTCCCACATTTTAATGGGCCCCAGTTTTCAACAGTAAGTGCTTCAGGAGACACTTTCCCAAAGTCTGCCTTTTTTCTGAGAAAGCAGGAAAGGCAGTTATCTAGGTCACCTTGTCACCGGCTTTTCCAGTTGTGCAAAGTCCGCTGATGAAATGCAGTAAAAATGAAATCTTTGTGAATCTGTAGGTCATTCAAAGACTGTCTTTTGACTTATTCTTCAATTTTGCACAGTGAAGAATATGTCCTTAAGAAATACAGTGCTTTATAAGTAATCTGTGACCCAAAAAGAGATGTTAACGATAAATGAAAAAAAAGTTAATAAAAGGTTTTAAGGAAAAAAAAGAAAAGGAAAACTCAAACCTTGATAGCTACCTCAACTTCCTTTCATGCTTTTTGCACATAGTGAAGGAGTTGGAGGTTTGTGAACATCCTCTTTCACAAACTGAGAACCTGTCCAGAGTCTATGCCAGCTACAGTTGGCGCTCTCCCTCCCATAAGTGGGACCCTCTACTTCTACGAGATAAAGTGGATGTAGCTGCTGGATGGAAGCATCTGTTTCGCCACAGTAAAGTAGTTCAAGCTCACCTTCCAGTTGAAGCGCACCGTTTTAGAAGAGTTCCTGCAGTCTCGCAGCATACTCTTCCAGCAGGGCGAGTCAGACATGCTGGCATTCTGATGGTAACCCTCCCTCACGCACAACTTGAACCACAGAACAGAGTCCTCTGCAAGGACTCTCCATGCCCTGCTCACCTGAGAGAAGATTAAACTGTGTTACTGTGGATTGAGTCAGCATACATTAAGAGCTTGCATCACTTATTTCTATTTAACAAGCTCGGCTGACTGCCAAATGGACTCGTCACATGCTGCGGGTCTGGCACACAAAATGTAATTTATTAATCTGTACCAAATTAAGTCGTGAAAGGCAAATAAAGCTGCCCTAAGCAATTCAGTATCTGTTGCTACAAATGAAGAACTTAACTTTTTAAATCACAACACATCACTATTGTATAGCTAGGGTGCGGTTTTGGCCATTTGAAGATTTCTGGTCCCTGTGCAACAAAATAATTTGTTTTAGCCTCAGAGTTGTTTTAATCTGAATCCCTGCCAGATTGTAACGCTTGTCAGTGTGCAACTGTTCATCTGAAGTAGAGGTTCAAAAACCCTTTTTAGAATGTGAAACATAGATACTTGCAATAACCCCTTGATATCATCCACTCGTTTTATTTATTTATTTCACACTTATTTGAACTTGTTTGAACTGTTGTACCAAGTGTGAAATAAATAAATAAATGAAATAAATAAATGAAATGAAATGAAATGAAATATCATCCACTCGTTCACTTAAGCAAGACTTAAGTCAGCGAGCAGTTCAATAAAATAATGATTTATTTCTCTGTGGCTCATTTAAACACATTTTAGAGCTCTATTTTCACAGGAAAATAGCAAAGAACACTCAAAAGTAACCAGATAAGCATATGTCCATTCCTGTCCCATTAATTGGACAATTTACTTTATTTTGAAGTGTGTGAATGTCCTATTTATGCAAACACTTTTTTAATCAAATGAATCCCTTCTGTTGGCTGAAAACTACAGTACCAGGGTTTTCCAGTGAATACAAGGCCTTACAACGTCGTCTTGTGAAAAACCTGATTAACCTCTAAGATTCATTCTGGAGCTGGTGAATGAAAACACTGACCTGCACCCCTGAGGTGACTTTTGTCCAGTCTCTTACTTAGACTGCTTACCTGGGCACATCGGCCTAGTTCTGCACAGTTGAGATATTGGAATATCTTCAAAGCTATCTCATACGGCAACTCAATATCAAAGAAGGGAATGTCATTGACTTCATTCTGCAAAACAGATCATTAAACACACATTATATACCCAGCTGACTGTGGTCAAGTACCATCTGACGATGTGCATTATCGCTCTCATACCAGATCCTGAATGAGTTGGTCTACCAGCTCTTCTTCTTTCTTGACCTTTCCCTGAGGCTGCTGCTGCAAGGATGCGCTGCAGACATTAGTCATGTTATGATATTGCCTCTTTCTCCTGCTCCTCTCCTCCTGAATTCTGTCCAACAGAGGGCTGGTCCTTCCATCCAGCAAACTTCTTGCAATGGACACATACTGAGGCTGATCCTCTGTCTCTGCGGCAGCAGCAACACCAGCAGGTTTACCCCCTACACGAACACCTCTTTCATGCTCAGCGCAACCACCTTCTTCTGGCTTTGAATGACTATCGGCTTTGTTAAGATTTTTTAAGTCTCTCTGGCCTAACTGATCATCAATATCCCGGGAAGAGGAAGGCGCACAAACCAGTCGTTGCTCCCCCTTTTTACTCGATAACTCTCGTTTCCAACGCTCCCTGAACGCAGCAAGATCGTTCTCTGCCATATTCTTCTGTCATCGCTGAAAATCTAACTTTTTTTCAACATTATAAAGTAATATTTTGTAGTTTTACAGACGAGTTAGGAAAAAAAACAGAACGACACCGACACAAAACAAGCACGTCCTTCTGTATAAACAGTCCGAAGAGGGAAAGCGAGCAAATGTGCAATAGTTCCGCCAACTTTTAATTCCGCATTTTTATTATAGACGCGTCGATTGCAGGGGGAGATATATTGTATTTGTGGGCAACGTTTTGGCAATTTGTTTTTATACAAAATTTATTATTTCGTATTACATAGTTATATGTACAGGATGATCACATTTTAGAAAAATTTTGCAATTTTTATTAGAACTTTAAAAGAATTTAATTGTGCTAATGCAGAAAACTCCCCAAGATAAAACCAAACAGGAGAGATCCAAGAGTTAATCATTGCATCGCTCTTTTGGGAAAAGATGATGTAAACCCCACACCATGTGACACTGTAATGAATAATACAGTAGTGAGAGAGGTGGGGGAGACGGGGGGACGCAAACACTGTAAAGGTTTGCTGAGAAAAAGAGAAGGAGGGTCCTGTATCCTCAAGACTTAAACTGAGTAGACCGTGCGTTTTGCCGCGAAGACGAGATGTGCTGGCTGCCGATAGACCATCCTCTGCTGCTTCCAGGTGACTCAACCTGCAGCTCCCGTCGACCCTCGCCGTGCTCCGTGGCTCAATTGCTCGCGTCGCGCCTGCGGAGGATCGGGGACCAGCTGGAGAAAAGCTGGGCGGCCGAGCGGGCGGACGTCGGCTACAGCTGCGGGGACAGAGGGACTGTGGTGGTAAGCGGACGGGGTCACCTGAAGGAGGGCTTCCTGTGCGTTGCGCTGCACTTCACCGTGCTCGTGCTGTTCGTCGCGAGGCGACACCTGTAGGGCGCGAGGCTGCCTCACCAGCAACAGGTGAGTAAACAGAGTCACGTCACCTGTTCGAGCGCGAAACCGCTAAGCCCATCTCAGATTTGGATGCAAATTAATTTAGGCATATCTGTCAAATCGAAACACACACACCCACACACAACCACTAAATAAATACATAAATGATAATAATTGTGTAGCTGAAAATAACCCTATTGAATTAAGAGTACCCCAAAAATGCTCTTTTTGGCGCAGATTAGAAGAGCATTTTCTCTACTGCTTCCATCAACTTTTCTTGGCCTTTCCGAAATTAAATAATTAATTTTAAGACATAAAAATACATTTAGCCTCTCCATATTTGCACAACAACTTTCATTGTTCGCGATAAATATATTTAGCGATAAAAGTGTTTTTTAAGTATTAGGTAATTATTAAGACACGCACTTCTACAGAAAATGAGATGCACTAAATATTTGGATAGAACTGATGCCTTTCTTTACATTTCATTTTCAGACGGTGCTAAATAGAAATGATAGATCTGCTGTAGGCTTCACGTTTCTTATAATGCGTCTCAATAAAGTGCGTGTATCTCTATCTCATCATAGACGGTGCCTTTAGGATTATGCATGAGGGAAAGCAACGGGCTCTCATCATTTGCACTTAAAGCAAAGGATGGAGGAGAGTCGGAGGATGCGGTGCAGGAAGAAGTGTGCACAGCGGGTGGAAAAGCGACAAACGAGGAAGCGGGTTAAATTTGTGTTTCAGGAACGGAACTGCGTTTCTGACTATTCTGCATGTGGCATGAAGACTAACTCAGGTCGGATATGGATGCACTATACCAAGCTGAGACGACACCAGCAGCCCTGCAGTCAGTCAGCGGCTATATCTACCCCTACGTAACTCTCCGATTCTGTCATCCCATCTACAAGCCGGTGATGTAATCCTCCCCTGGTAGAGTGGAGGGAAAAGCTTACTAATAGTACGCCTTTAAAATTTTCACCTCCCACAATGCGAGTGCATCAGTGAAAACTGGGGTTAAACTCATTAGACCTTCTGTATCTAGGCTACAATTAGTGCAGCAATCCTTAATAATGCACTGAAATGTTTCCAAGCTTCATAATGCACTGTACTTTTTCTTTTTTAAACATAAGCTAAGCTATAAGTGTAAGCATGTAAATAATGAGAGTGGTTTTTACAGGTGTTTTCTACAGTGTTTAGATGACGTTTACACATCACTCTGTTTTTTGTTTTTTTAATCTGTTGGGGGGAGTGTTACGTGGCTTTTTATTATAAAGAAAATGCATAGGAAGCTATGCTGTTATGCTGTCTGTGATTTCTGCAAAAAAGAAAAAAAGCTTTTTTTCCCCCTAGTATATTTAATGTAATGTGGGTAAAATTCCTGAAACTGTCTTTTATAAAGTGTATGGTCTTTATACTTTTAAAACATTTCATATGAATTTTTAGCAATCCTGATAATAAAAACATGTTTACTGAGATATATTCTTTGTGTCATTGCATTCAGACAAGAAATACACCTGATATTTGAGCTAAAGTGCTTTATTTCAAAACCAATGATCTCAGTGCTGCACTGCACATTTTCCATAAAGTCCTAGAGTCTATTAAGCAACCCGAGGGAAATTATTCTAAATAAAATACACAGTAACAACATAAATGAGGAATACAAATGGAAGACAATTTACAGTGTGGACGATTATCAGATATGTGCCTCTGATGTCCATGACAATGTATGATTATGGTGCCTGCCTGTACTACATATCAACACTTTTACAATGTACCGTTTATGGTCAGGCTACTTAAACGGCACACACCACCTTGTTCCTTATTCAGTATCTAAACATGCTTATGTTTTACCGACCACAACGTCTTCTACCTAAAGAGTACAAACTGATTTTCCATTAAGAATCATTCTGAGACATTTCATTTTCAAATAAAGTCCATTTGTAGAACTAAATCAATACATGTGATGAAATTGTAAAGACAACTCGGAGTGTATATTCTGTCACGTTTTACATTATAACCGCACTTAAAACAAACTCTTATATTAAAAAAAGTCAAATAAAAAGTTACCCATAGATTACAACAGTAGCAAACCATTGAAATTGAGCTCAAGTTTATGTTCCTTTACCACACTGATAATTTCTTTAAACATGTGGCCTCAATCACAGGCTGTATAGGAAATGATTGTTTTTAAATATATTCGATTATGGCCTTCTCAAATGCCTATAAATTTAACGTCCCCAATATATCATGTATTACCCCAATTATTCCTGGTCTGATTAGACATTTACAGAAACATCACTGTTTACCTTGCTTCAAAGTACAATTACATATCTCTGGATGCTCATGATATATTGTTAGAACTTAGTAAATTTGGAAGTGAGCTGAGGTGGTGCCATCCTTCCAGCATCTCAGGGTCTCAATGACAGTAGACCGACACAGTGGACACGTTCTCTCACGATCGAACCACAAACACAGGCATTCCTCGCAGAACACGTGCTGCAGAAAAACAAAATCTTCATTTATGTGATGGCACAAGTGTGACACATACACAGCTATGATATCTTGCTAAAAATACCAGTAAATAAGTAAATTTGTCACTTAAGCTACTCTTGTGAAAACTGCATCTAAAAAAAATGGACATAGTCACCATGAAGTCATCACGGGCCTTGTTGAGAAACATTGAGCATATTTGACAATCTATATAAGCACTTCCGAAACCAGATGTCACAACTGCAGGGAACATCTGACTGTGAAACCATGTGACATAACCACGGAAACAACAACAGCAATAATCACATGGTAGGCTTGTCCTGCATTATTGTTCTTTTGGATAAAGGGGACTGTAATTTCAAAAATTAACATCAGTCACTGAACCTAGTGACTGAGCCCTTAAGTATTTATTAGAGGATCAAGGAATCTAAAAGCTGTTTGTGACCACAGAGTCACCCTCTGCTGGCCAATAGAAAGAATGCAGGTTTGGTTTCAGACCCAGAAACTATGTCCATCTTTTATAAAAATCTATGACATAATTGTTATTTACAGATGATAACAGAGCAATAAAAGTAGGTCATATTAACTTTTAACCACACCCAAATAACAGTCACTGTATAGTGACATTCAATGACAACAATTTTGACTTTAAATGAGCCAAATAATTTGCAAAATTTACCAAATTTTTACCATTTTGTTACCAGTTAATGAACCCTTACCTGACAGAGAAGTGCAATGGGGTCTCTAAAATCAGCCTGACAAATAGCACAGACATCACCTGCCTCGCTGCACTGTTGACTGCCAGCTCTCACTCCATAACTCTGGATGACATATGCACAATCACACAAAGGAGTGAAATCTTCTGGATACTCATTTAAAATTTTTAGAAATTCTTTAAAGAAAAAAAAAAGACTGACCTGGGAGCTGCAGAGCATGACCAAGGCCTTGCGTATTGCAGATATACGTCCGCAGATGTCAAAGGACTGCAAATCAATCAAGATCAAGACAAAGCACGATTGTTTAAAAAATAAAATAAAAATGGAATTACAGCATCCCACAAGATTCCCCATTTCATCCAAAATGAAAAGGACTTAGTTTACAGACATGCGAACAGATTTACAAGTCCATATTTGGGCACACTGCTGCTTTGAAATGACAACAAAGAAACAAAAATCTATTTTATATAACTGTTCATTTCAACTCTAAAACAACAAAAATGGATTTCTTTTAGGGGCGCACCTTACTAACGTATTTCTTATCTCATTGTCTTTATATGAAATAAAGCCATTACAAATTGATCAAAAGTCCATGCTGCAAATTGTTTCAGTTACACACAAACTAGACCTTTGATAACTTCCTCCACCTACAGCCTTCTGGTTTAAGCTTGTTTCTTTGAAGTTCATTCAACTGTTGCCCAGTCATTCAACACCGTTATGACGACAATGACTCAAAGAAGCATTCATATCAGCATGCTGTTATACTAAAGTTTTGCCTGATTCTGGAAAACACCAGTGTGCTGCAACTTGTACATGGAGTACGCACATCCAGGAGATTACCTACTCAGTTGTACACCCCCATATTTAAGAAGTACAACATTTGAATCACTGTTATATTTAAAGAAAGCAAGTCAATAATTGTACCCACACATTGTAGAATGTAATGGTCTCAGAGTGTAAATCTTTGCATCATCCATAGACTCGCTCATTCAAGTTCCATATTTTCACTATTTCTGTTCTGTCACAGAATGTCGTGTCCAACTTTAAGTGAGTCACTGCTCAAGAAGTCTATTTTCAGTCTTTTTAAAGGCTGACCTTCCTGTGACCATTGACTGAGTTTTCTGCCTTCTTTCTTCCCCTGTCATGGGTCCATGAGCTGAGGTGCATTCTTACTCTGAAACTAGTGTTGCTTAAAAACACGTCAAAAGTGACAATGCTGGGGTTTTTTTGTCTTCCACCAGTTTTACACAAATTTGCAGAGGCATTACCTTTCCATACTGAGAACAGCAGACTAAATGGGCAACTACTTGTACTAATGACTTACAATTATTGGGGAGAAAAGAATGGTTGAGGAAAAGTCTGATAATTTTTAATGACCCCTCATCTGGATTCCCCCTCAAGCCAAAATTTCCATAATACCAATACATGACTGAAAATAATGACTGCATTTTGATGATTCTTTGCATAGGAGCACCACTAAAATTCTACAAGAAGTCTAAAAGTAAGTCTTTAGTGGAAACTTTCCATGCAAAACTTAAAAATAAAGGACAAAAACAATTTTGCCCTCAGGTGCTGAAACCTTGCAGAGGCTGTAGATGATGATGAGTGTGGCTCCCAGGAAGTAACTGTTTGAGGGGTCTTCTCCCATGATGTACTTGTACCACAACTGGATGGGAACAAGAGCTCGAAACAGCTGGCTCAGCTCCTCGATCAGCAGGTAGAACTTACCCTGCACAAACACACATGATATTAAAAACTACAGCAACAGCTGAGACTTCAATTATTCAGTGTCAGTGACTAAATGTGGCCATGTAAACTGAATGGCAGCACATCTGAAAAAGACACAAAAAAGACACATAACCCAAGTTTCAAATATAAGGAAAAAATATATATACCCAGTGGAGACAATATGTATTCTTTGTCTGATCCACTCACTAACTGTCCAAAAAAGCAAAGAGGACTCAGTAGCTCCAGGGCACTCTTCTATCTAGTCGAGAGCAGTGTGGTATTAAAAGCTTAAAACAGCATGCCTCCAGCCCAAACGTGGCCGCTGTCCAGATCTCAGCAGTTTCACAGCAGTACAAGCAATTTCCTCACACTGCAAGGGAAACTGGCAGCGGCTCTTTCCACCTGCTACCCAGTGCCCACATTAAGCTCAGCCCTATGGGGGCTCGCTAGCTATCTTTAAAGGGCCTCCCTTCCGTAATCACAGAGTAGAAATGTACTTCTGTCCCCACTGCCACAAAGTGTGTTAAGTGAATTGGGGACGGTTAAAAGCGGAGGCGAACAAAACGAAGGCAAACTTGATTCCCCGATTGCCCCGGCTTGCATAATGACTTCCTGGATGATAGCTGACAAAGATTGATGACGGTGGGTAAAGAGGCACAAGCAGCTGGGTAGGTAGGGGAAGAAGACCTCTACTAGCTACTAATTCATCTTCCTTATTGTCCCCTCAGTCTGGCATCCCACAGTGCCCATCACGCCCACGCAAAAACTGTCAAATTTAAAGTTTGGAGATGAGCCAGCCAGTGTGAGTAGCAGACACTGCTTGAGTAGTCCTTAGCTTAGCCATTACTGTACATTTTTATCTACAAGAGTGGAATTTACATTACTCAGAAAGGATTCGGCAAACAAAACGTGTAGTTGGTACTGTCATAGCTTATTCTTACTTCCTCTGACTGGCACACTGTGGGTCATTCTTTTAGGGCTGTCGCAATATCCAATGTTATTTTGGACCTCAAAACAAAAAAGGATGCACTAATATTATCACAATATGAATAAAATAACAGCAATAATAGCGTCACTCAAATTTAGCTATATATAAAATACGAGTGTATGGAGTCGGTAAGAAAGTTACACAAGAAGAACAATTACAGTGACAGTTACACAGAAACTGCAAGCTGGACAAATCTTATCACTAAAATGTAAAAATTGTGTGCTTCATCTTTTAGCCACACAGTTATTCAATTCACCCAAAACATGAATTTACTTTGTTTTACACTGCTTTACATGTAATACAATTTGACTTTGTATGACTCTTCAAACTAAAGAAGAACTTTAACAATGAGATTTAGTTACTGGAACTTGCTGGACGCTCCTGTTTGAGTCATTTTTTCCACAGCTACCGAAAGTCTAAAACGGAAATCTTTCTGGCGTAGGCAGAACAAACATTTAAAATAATTTTTGTGCATTCTTTACCTTCTTTAGTTTAATATTTTTATCTTATTTGTCCTGCCATATAGTATTTTATTTTACAGAGCTGCATTTCTGTGCAAAGGTCTTGCGCAAATGCTCACTTCTTTATATTGTTCTTCCAAGGAACCAGCCTTTCTTGTCATTTTTAAAAAAAAAAAGTGGTCTTCAGCAAAAGTTTTCCAGGTTTTCTGAAGGTCTTTTAAAGGTTTTCTTTGGGCATTGGCAGCTTTGTCATGCAGTCCAGTCTTTGTACTCGACCATTTTCAGTTGAACGCTTGTCTTGTTTTTTTTAAACACTAAACACTGACCTATCGATCCTCCACGCATTTAAAAAAGAGACACCTAATTCAATGGATGAACCAGTGTTGGGATCAAGGAATCAATTGTAAATTGTATCTTCAGGCACTTTGTCACTAGCAGAGTATTAAAAAAAATCTAGAGTTGAATAAATGGGAAATTCACCAACAAGGTGATTCCCAAAGACCTTAGCCAAATAGCTATTGCCATATCTCAGCATGGTCTGCAGTGTGTGTCCTTAAAAGAAAAAAAATGAGGAAACTAGACAAGAGAAGGACTAAAGAAGAAGTCAAGGCCCTAAAAATGATCTACAGTAGATTACAGTACCTGAAAGTCATGTTCTTAAGAAATAGAGGAAAAAAAAAAAAATCCAAAGACTCTGTGTCAGGTCTTTGATATGCATACCTGCGATATGCATTTATTTTATAGTAATTTCTCTACTTTTGGGATATATTAGGTATATCTTATGTATTTAAAATATATGCATTTAAAACTCCATATTAGCACGACTGAAATTAGGGACAACTTGATAACACTGAAAATACATGTTTAGTAATTACCCATTAAATAAGATTCAAGCAAAAGCAGTTTTATGAGTATATGCCTTTAAAACATAACCGTCATGGAACTTGTGATTGCATGCCCGCTATTGCTTGTGCAAACTCGTGCTGACTGCAGTGATTATGTGGAATCATTAGTGTATCCACAGCTGGACACAGTAATGAATCCAAAAGGCAGATTATATGACTTCATGGGGTTCAGAACAGACAGCACTGTCTGGCTTCAATGAGAAAAAAAGCTGAGAATTGATGATACAATTGGGGATTACCAAAAACTTAACGCGTCCCATCAGAACTGTGAAGCTTCAATCCGTGTGTGTATATTTGTGCGTTTGTGAGCGGAGGATACAGGTAATGGTCCAGCTCCAGGGAGGGATGACCTCACCTCTGCAATCCCCTCGAGGGCAAATGAGCTCAGTTGCTGGCTGGTGTGGTTCTGATAGGCCTCTAGGTTTGTTTATCAGTGGAAAATTTAATCCTAACACTCTGTAACTCCCCCCTCCTCTACCTCCCATTTAACGCACAAGCACACAACGGGAATACGAGCTGCACCTGTATGGAAATCAAAGAGTGTGTGTGTGTGTGTGTGTGTGTGTGTGTGTGTGTGTGTGTGTGTGTGTGTGTGTGTGTGTGTGTGTGTGTGTGTGTGTGTGTGTGTGTGTGTGTGTGTGTGTGTGTGTGTGTGTGTGCGCGCATTTGCAGTCATACTTTGTCGCCTCAGGCCAGAAAAAAAACCACACAAGCAGACACCCGAACTCACAAGGCTCACCTAAGGAGTACCGTTTAAAACCTAATGAATACAAAACAGTTTCACACTGTGACCCTTTAGCACTTTGTTCACTCAGTGGAGTATTTCATCATAGTTTAGCAAATTTTCTTTTTTCACCTCATGAACCGAGCTTAACAACTTTACGAGTGAGCACTCTGTAACCTGACATGTTGTGAACAAGCATGAATACTGCCTTTTGACAGAAACTTGGCTTAGATGTCTTTCAAGTTTGCTATACAATCTTACAACATATACAACCTGGTCTTTCATTAATGAGTTAAAGAGAAAGAAAGGTTTTTGATCAAGTTGTTCTAAATTTTATAATTTGCAGTGTGATAATCAAAGAAGAAAAGAATGACATGATCTGGAAAGTAAAGATGCTCAGTTTTGGCAAAAGCCTAATCACAATTAATCAGTTGTATGGCCAATAATTCTAATCTCAATTATTTGATATTTTATGATTTTTCATGAACTTAAACATTTGCATTTGATTCACTTCTTTTTCAAATAAAGGATTTGCTTGGTTTTAATTAGAAATCGCATGAAAAGCAAACGTGAACGTGGCCAAAGACATAGGTCATCTGGTTGTGAGTATATGACCCTTCCTGCAAAGTCACCTGGCAGTCGCTCCTTGCCTGCAGCCTCCACTGCAGGAGGCCTACAGATGAAGGCAACAAGATGACCGGGCTGAATGTGCTTGCAAGACCAGCATGGTAGCCATGGGGAGAGAGACTGAGAACATAAAGCCAACAAACAACTGATCGCCAAAAGGGCACACTGTGAGAAATCCCCCGAGACCTTGCAACCATTAAATTGCCTTCCACAAGTTTACCTACCGAAATCTTTTATGTCTATTACTGCTTGTTAACGAAAGACTCTTTTTCCATCATCTTGGTCTTAAATGAGCTAAATAATGAGTAAAATTGAACTTTTAGGGAGGAGCAAAAGAGGACTGCTGTCAAGGAAAGGAGTGCGCTTGATTTTCAACACAGACAAAATGATTGCTTTATGGTGAAAGTCAGTGCAAAGAAGAATTCATTTTATCCCAACTACCTTGTTTTGATAAGCACTGAAAACCAGTTAGTTACAATTCACATCTGATTCACTACACAGTACTAATAATAGAAGAAAACTGCAAGAGTTTCAGCAAATTCAACTACAGATTCACCATAAGCAGCAGACAGACCGTAAGAAACACCACAACTTGATATTCATTCTTGTTGTGTTCTATGAAATTCACATAGCAACCACAAAAATACAGCTGGCATGCAGATATCGGTTCACTGCATCACTATCTGATGAAGAAATCTATATGACTCTTACATCACTCTGACCAGACCTGATGACAGAGTAATGACCACAGTGTTTCAGATTAAAACCGCTGCCCAGTCACAGCGGAAGGACCTGGTTGAGATGATTCAGCTATCTGACTATTATACCTTCTGGACACATTCTAAATGAAGTTTTTCCAAACATGTGCAAAATCTGAACATTTCTACTGGACATCGGTCTAAGTGGAAGAAAATTACTGCAGTGGTCCCCAAACCCCGGCCCACAGACCGGTACCGGTCCATGAGTCGTTTGGTACCGGGCCGTGAGAGTGGAGGCTCGGGTGTGAAATTTATGGTTTTCAGGGCTTTAATCGTTAACTCGGTTTCCCTGGGTCTTTTCCCGTGTTGTAATTGTGTGTCTTATTTTGAAAGAAATGTTTACACGTTACCATAGCGGCCAAAGAGCATTAAGGGGCAGAGAGGAGGATGTTACTCTCAATGTCGTTGGCGCATTTCAGGAGGACGCTGCTAATAAAGTTACACAATTACACAGTGAATTTGCATTTATTATTATTTTTACAAAATACCACAGTTTTCGTCTTGGTCGTATCATTTTATTTTGTTGTATTTATCCACGACACCTTAAAGGCTGGTCCGAGAAAATATTGTCTAACATTAAACCAGTCTGTGGCACAAAAAAGGTTGGGGGCCGCTGAATTAATGGATACTTATTTCTTAATTTACACTTTCACTGAAATCAAAATGTTGTCTTGGTCTCTGTATCTTTTTTAACATGAAAAAAACCCTGCATTTTCAGTAAAAAGCTCTAGAAAATGAATGAATCTGGATTTCTTACCCTGGATTTGAATGCCAGGAGAATCTTAGGCAGAAAGAGGACAAAGCATTTCAGGATGATGGTGACGTACTTAAGTACAAAATCTGTGATGCCCACTGCCCAGATCAGATCAAAGAAATCAAAGCTGTTGAGGATGGGCTTGGCAAATATGAGGCTAGAAGAGAAAAGAAAATTACTCAGTGACTCACTGTCAAGAATGGTGTTGCTTACACTTAGGATCGTCTAATGACAAACAACAGCAAGAAAAGATGTCAGAACATAATGTCAGAAACTGTGGAAACAAAACAACAAAATAAACAAAAATACTCACAGGACAAGATCAGACAAGAACGGGAACACTGCCTGAAGGAAATGGAAGTAAAAATAAAATGCACAACACAAAAATGAATGGGGAAAAACATAAATGTATATGTAGAAAAAATAAAAATAAAATGGCAGGCAAAGAAACACAGAACTACTATAAAAATATGTGCTTGTACACTACCTGTTGTGCAGCTCTTCATGACTAAATGTGTAGTAGATATACACGATGTTCCCTCCAAGGAACATGATGATCCATAGAGCAACAAATACAGAACGTTCCTCCTGGTAACAGAGACATAGAGGGATTTCAAGCAACATGCACCATACATTTCTTCTAAATGTGCTGTAATGTGCTAGTATTTCAAATAATGCTGCAAACTAACAGAATGCTTGGTGTGTTATGAGTTTGTTTGAATGTGAAAGACCATGTACACATAGACCTTTCTCACATAAAAAGTCTATTTTTAAAGGTATTTCAATGATTATACACCAAATTGATTTATGATGTTTAGAATAAGGCTTATTCAGTGCATATATTTCTCTATGCTCATCAAGACCAACAACGATGATGAATTAATCCACCTACAAAATCTTCTGTTTACCAAAAAATGATTACACTTAATATTTTTTTTACAATACAGCTCTGTTGTAGTCCAATTGTTATTGAAACTGCACTACATTACATTTAACACACAATATCATCAAAAAATGCATCAGTGCATTCTGTTTTAACATCACTAAAAATATTATTTAATACTAATTTCTAATTTAATATCATTTAATATTTTTATTAAGTATAATAATGAGAAATAAGGAACATAATTACATCTTTCAGTAATAATTACTGTGCTAAAATACTGTGCTAAAAACCTTAGCGTGAATCTCATCTAAGAATAAAATAGCTATACTTCTTGGATTTTGTTCCCCCCTTTACCCGTAATGATACTTGGTGCCTTAAAGTGGAATTGGCATAGGCAAACGTGCTGGCCATCCCCACACAGACAGCAATTCCTGCGAGAGAGGTGCAACATCATCAGTGCATGAGAGGTACCGTTAAACAATCTTAGCCACATTAGTCCTCCACAAGCTGAAATACCTAGTTTATGCTGAAAGCAGACTTTAGCCAACAAAATAAGGATGAAGGGGAAGCCTCTCTGTAGCCAGGTGACCACTGCTTTCAACTCAGACAAAGCTGGGGCCGGGGTGGACTGGTCTTCCTGGGCCTCCTCCCTGGAGCTGTGCCTTTCTGAGCCAGCTGCTGTGGTAGCCTGCTGGAGCAGGGACGAGGTCCTGTGCTGCAGGGGCTGGTGGTGGAAGTGGTGATGGTGATGATGGTGCTGAGGAGGCCGAGGGAGAAAAGGTCCACCCTCTGTCCGATGGGGACCCCCTTCTTCTCTGGATGATGCTGTCATCTGGATAAAAACTTCAGGGGGAGAGCCCAAGACTAAGCCGGCTGCCTGGAATTGGGCAGAGGAGACAGAGCTGGAGGGGACACCGACAAGGCCTGAGAAGATCTGCTGGGGAGAAGCGGGCGAGTCAGGCTTCAGGCAGTCAAACACACCACCCTCATCCAGGCTGCTTTCTGATCCCAGAGTTTGGCTTCGGCTCCTAAATGGAGAAAAATTGCACGTGGTATAGTATGCAGTCTTTAAATAATCATGAGGATCTTAGTCTGTGTAGTGTGTTCTCCAATTATCAGAAAACAGACAAAACTTCTAGGGACAAAAATGCTTTTTTCTTTTACTCCAAGTCACAGATATTACATTGAGACTGATGATAAAACTTGACTAGTTTGGCTTTTGGTTGGAGTTTTTCTTAAAAAGGGGTTAAATGTGTTTTGGGTTTGTTTGTTTTTTCCCTCCATACATTCATTTTCTGTCACTTAGGCCAGTTTGGGTTGCAGAGAAGCCTAAAGCTCCCTCTTCAGAGCCACGTCCTCTAGCTCTTTTGCTGGGGACACTGAGACATTCCCAAGCCACCTCAGAGACATAATCTCTTGAGCGTACCTTGGGTCTTCCCCAAGGCCTCCTCACGGTAGGGCATGCCCCAAACACCTCACCCAGGAGGCATTCAGGTGGTCCAGATGTCAGATGCCCAAACAACTTCAACTGGTTCATTCATTGCAGAGGAGTAAAAGCTTTATTCTGAGTTCCTCCTGTATGACCGAGGTCCTCAGCGTGTCTCTAAGGGCCAGCCTGAGCGCCATTCATTTCCGCTGCCAGTCTATGTGATGTTGTTCACTGAATTCATTTAACTAAATGCATTTTTAGCTCCAATTTTTTATTCTGGCAAAATGAATTGATGCCGGTCTAAAACACCTTGCAGTCAAAAAGGGGTTAACTCCTTTTGTTTTGTGCTGAGAGTACTTAAGAGGGATAAGGCAACAAATGGAGCGAGGCCAAACTCAAAGTGTTGCAACAATGTTGGAAAGCACATATGACCTACAATTGCAAATATGTGGCCTTGCCAAAACTACCAAGGAAGCATACAGGCCGTGCAGGCAGAAGGGGTGACAAAAGCATCTGTGCATTTGTGCAGCAGCTCCTTTCCCCACCTTTCAGAGGGCATGCCATCCGTGTTGCTGCTGTGTCTCCTCTGCA
Source organism: Oreochromis aureus (assembly GCF_013358895.1). Taxonomy (NCBI): domain Eukaryota; kingdom Metazoa; phylum Chordata; class Actinopteri; order Cichliformes; family Cichlidae; genus Oreochromis; species Oreochromis aureus. Next base: position 8,313,186 of record NC_052953.1, on the reverse strand, counting down.
TGGCATAGCGATCATCACCACATGGTCCAGTCCTGTAAACGCACAAATCCACAGTATCATCACCAGTATGTGACTCACAGAAGCTGCTCTTTTTGCATGCATCCGACAATAAAGTGACCAAACATATAAACCACTTTACCTGAATTAATGCGGTGTACTGGGCTACAGCTCTTGTCATGGTTATTGTAAATGGTTAGCTACACAGTTACTGCTGTCCAGACGATCCGCTCGGGAAACTTCCGGTGTGGCGTCACTAAGACCGCCATCTACCAATCAGCATCTTCTTTCCGACCACACCACATCCGTGCTGGGGATTTGTTTTGCTGATGCTGGATGTCAGATTTTGCTGACAAAAAAATCCCACCGTTTCTTCTTACTAGACGTAATTTTGGACATTATCGAATTATTATCTACAGAGGAGACGAAGAAGCGTTATTAAATAGCGTCATAGCTTGTTGGTTATCGCGCCTCATTATTTATCTAGCAACACCGAAAGCAGACGGCAGCTAGCTAGCAGGCTAACAAAGCTGGCATTTACAGTGAAACACTATTAGCTTGCATGTCCAGCGCGTAATTCAGTAGTTTCAAAGCAGACATTACATTTAAAGGTTGCTATTGTGAGTTTAAGAATTAAAGCATGGGTTAGCTACAGTTAGCTATTTTCCGTCTATGTCCTATATTTGCATTCTTATAACACCAGCTGAGCTAGCTTTACATTATTTGCAGTTAGCCCTTTCATATTCCTGAAAATTGAAGACAGCCAGAGAACTGCTATCCGTGGAGGTTTGATGTGTTGGGCTGTCACTTGCATTTCCCCAAAGCAAGCCATGCTATGATGGTGCTACGGCGGCTACTGAGAAAACGCTGGGTGCTGGGAGTCGTCTTTGGACTCTCCCTCATCTACTTTCTGACCAGCACACTCAAACAGGTACAGAAACTCACACTGAGATAAGTCGGTTACAGAAAAAACATGCAAAGGGAAAAAAAGATCTAGTCACTTTCTTTTTTTCTTTTCTTTGTAAAAGCAAAAAACACACTACATACCAATTCTAAATAGGAAACTAAACACTCACGCATTAGTAGGAAGCTGTATCAATAACTTATATCCAAGCTACTACCTTGTCCAAATAATTATTCTTCTGAATAATCACAATTTGTGGCATTATTTTTTGAAAGTTTAGATGGGTCTAATATTACAGACTTTTACCAGCATCTAAACAATAATTTCCGCCCACTTTTTTGACAGATTTCTAAATTAAAATGTTTGTGCTTTCTGTTTTGTGTGTGTATGTGTTCCTCAAGCTTGGGTCCTCTACCAGCAGCCTGAGAATGTGAGGGCTCTGATCTTAGCTGTTCCTATGACTGCACTCTTCTGGACAGGCCTCTGATGGTCAGCCTGCAGTCTGCTGGAGCCACTCTTCAATTTTGGGGCTTACAGCTCGTATCACTGGGGCCACTTGACTTTTCCTTCCACATCTGCGTCAGTTGTTCCTTCAGCTTCTCAGTTTTCTCATGCTTTCTTTCTGAAGTTGTTGTCCTATGCGATAGAGACACTTGCAGTCTCCTGCTTTTTGTCAGCCACCACTTTGTCTGTGTGGCTGGCCATCAGCTTCTTCTCTGTCTTGAAAATCCCACAGGGTCTTAGCCCTGCAGTTCTCAGCCAGCAGGAATTAGTAGACTTCTAAAACACATACGCATAGATATTCCTGTACACTATCCCAGCCACTTGATTGGTCCTCTCAATGTATGTTGTCCCTTCTTGCATCTTACATTCTGCCGCTGTGTGCTGGATAGTTCTAGGACGCCTTTGCACAGTCTGCAGCTTGGCTTCTGTCAGCTGTGGTAGACTCCTGCCTCTATGGATCTGGTGCTTACGGCCTATTCTTGTGATGCCATGAGCAGCCTCTGTGCTGTCCTTTAAGTCTCTAGCCACTGGTAGGATTTCTTGATGTCAGCCACTTCCTCCATCTGTTGATGGTACACCCCATGTAGGGGCTTGGTCTTGTATGATAGCTCCTCCTGTTCCTCATCACCAGCTGCCTTCAGTCAGCTGAGGACCTCATAGAGCAGCTTAACTTGGAGGCTCTCTGTCCGATGCATTAATGGAGGCTCCATGTTTCCTCCTGGATTGTGGCTCTGACACTCATTAATCCTCTTTATTCCTCTCGCTGTTGCTCACAAAGCCTCAGGGTGATGGCCTTTGGGTGAATAACTCTGTGCATTGTGAGGTATTTTGACATCAGTGGCACCTGTGGCCCTCTCAGTTTTATTATTATTATTATCATTATTATTATTGTTATTGTTATTATTATTATCTTATCTGATGAATACCATTGAGCTGACCACTCTGCCTTCTGGCAGCTCCACCTCTTCAGTCCAGATCATCTTTGCTCTCTTTCTAACCATTCAGCCACACACTCACTCAGTCTGAATGACACCTCAATGCTCATGTGCGGACTCATGTGCCTATTCAGTTTGGTTACGGTGATGCTGTGCAGGACTTTGCTTTTCCTTGAACTGTACTTTTCTGGACAAAGATGTCG